>NW_009269997.1:1203599-1215725 GCF_000687185.1 Egretta garzetta
ACCCAATGAAACAAAAAACCCAGCCCACCCCACAGCAACAGTTAAGTTGGTTTAAAACAAAAATCAATTATTCTTCAGCTCCCCCAGATTTTGCAGTGTAACCTTTTTTTGCACATCCCCTAAGAAAGCAAGAGCAATGCAACCACTCTTTTTTTTTTGGTCTCTTATTTGCCTTCCCTCCCCATCCTGTACCTCTGAACCCACTGGTTGCTTTCAATCACATTTGAAAGAAGGGTAGAAAGATAAATTGATTTTTGTCATGATTTGTGAGCACTGGCAGCTGGACAGAAGAAGAGATGGCAATCAGCCTGCTGCCTATGGAAAGGCAGGTAAAATTCAGCTGTTAAATGCAACTTGAAAGTGGATGGGTGACTAGTTAGCAGAAACAAGCAAAAAAAAAAAAAAAAAAATTAAAAACTAGTGCTTCACTCAGAACCAAAGCCAAGAGTTAAATAAAACAGGAACTACGACACGCTGCACACAAGCTCGCACGTTAAAATCAGCTTGAGTGCCACAACGCGACTCGGAAAACCAGACTCCCTGCAGCTCAAAAGGATGCTGTTACTGCGCTGGGCAGCCCCCCTCCTTCCAGTAATGTTTTACTACAAAAACATTAACCAGTATGTGAGAAGCAGCCTGGGGGGCATTTTGTCCCACACACACTCCCCCCCACCCCAGTTTTGTCTTTCTCCTTCCACTCCCCAGGGACACTGCTGGCCTCCTCGCTGTGGCCCTGCTATGTTCTGCTGCGGTCCTGCTTTACACATGGTCCCAGCAAGTTATTCAAGCTCACCAAAATCCAGGGTACACCTGGAATACTAAGGCCATGCTGCACATGCACAGATTTTCCTTGCTGTGCCCAAGAAGGCACTCACAGCTTTTTTTTTTTTTTTATGGAGCTCACAGCTACATAAAAAGTTTGCGCCCTTCCTCTCCAAGGAAGGTTTTGGTTACCTGCAACATCCTCTCCTGTGGCCTTGCAGAAAATCACCCTGACACATTTGTTTTCTTTCAAAACGCTGCCATGAAGATCCTTTCTACACCTTGTTGCTTTGACCACATCCCACTTCCATGTTTTTCTTTCGCGGTTACCTCTACTTCACACATCCAGAATAAGTGCTGTGCATTTAGCTGAAAGGTTTTTTTCTCATGGCTTATCTCCAACTTGAACATCACCTCTCCTGCTACCGAGATGTAACTCTACTCTGCTACTAACAGCAACTTTTCCCCCTTAATTTCTATATTCGAAAACCAAATAAACATGCTTTCTCTTACACTGGCATGCAGAGAAGAGCCACGCATTGCTGAAAAACCTCTCTCTGGTCTTTCCCTTAAACCCCTCCCTTGCTGCAATGCAGAAGATATATCTGGTTTTGAAGTCCCACAGACACACAGAAAACATGCCCAGCCCTGTAACTGCCACCAAAATCAGCTTCACTTGCAGCTGTAGTGCATTTATATAGTGGATTTTTTTAATAGATCTTGCTTTCTGGCATGCTGAGGCTGACAGCTGATGTGGATCACCGTCCCACTGCCCCCCTACACCCTGTCTACAACAATACTTTACAACGGGGGGGGCTCTGGTGCGGGTGCCCCTCTCTGCTCTACAGTCGTACAGCATCTAGCACATCTGGTCCTGGTCCACATCTGGGGCTCCCAGATGTTACAGGAAGTGGATAATATTTGGATAATAACAATATCATGCTCTGCTGTTTGTATTACAGTGTGCCTTACATCTTACTTCAACTTGCCCCTTGCTATCCTTACATAGCTATTTTGGAAGACTCTTAGAAAGCCCGATTTCCCTTAAAATCACTTAGGATCCAGGGGAAGGTCTCATCGTGGGAGCCAGTTGGCACTCCCAGCAGCTCTCAGCCCTCTCCCTCCCCTACAACACATTTTTACATCCTCACCCTCTTCCAGCTGGGTCACCTGCTGCCAGTCAGAGCCATGTTTATTTTCAGCAGAAAGCAGAAGGAGCCCAAATTAATAGAAAACAGGTAGGTTGCTGGTTTTCATCAAAATTCCAAGGTTCTGGCCAGCACGGACAGGAGAAAATGCTTGACAAGGGGTTTGGAGGACAGCAAAGCAAAGCCACAGGGATGCTTTCTGGAGTGAGCCCAAGAGACCCAACTGGTGCTTCAGCCAGGGCAGTGTCCCTGCATCCTTGGGGAGCAAGCATTCAGGTGAGGGAAGAACTGGGGCTTACCCCATCACCCCCAGCTGAGCCTGCTGGTGATCCATTAATTCAGTTTTGGAACTTAAAAACTTGTGATTCAGCAATGAGTGTGCATGCATGAGCCACTGTCCAGAATTGTGTTGAATGAATAGAGAAATGTGTTGGGTTTTCTTCTTTTTTTTTTTTTAAGAAGCTTAACCTCATTAAGGCTTTTTTAATTACATCTGCGTAGAAGGGTGCTGTAATTTCTCTATATGTTTAACAGCAGGGATGAGACATGTTGGATGGTTCTATCAAATTTGGTGTCAAATTTATAAGAATGATACGAAAGCAAAGAGAAACATTAGTCTCCATGTACTTTTGAGTTCCTTAGGCTCCTTTGAAGTGATGTAAGGAAAAAGATTTAAAAAAAAAAAACAAAAAAAAAACCCCAAAAAACCCACCAGACAGTTACACATTAACATTATTTCCTCCTTGCACACTGTATATCTTGACGAGCTATTTGGCATTCCAAACCTTGTGTCTGCAAGAGAATAAAGGAAGACAAAATGTTCTGCAAATGCAAATATACAACTCTACATTAAGCTGAGTATCTCCTGATATCTCTATATAAAATGAAAGCAGTGCTTAAATTCTAGTTCTGGAGTACCTGAACTCCACAGAGGAAAAGCAGTTCTTAAAAAGATCTATTATTGAGCAGTCTGCAGGATGACACATCTGCTTGTTAATATATAGGAGGCTGGGAAGGCTGTGGCTGTGAGTGATGGATTCTGAAGTATTGCCTATGTACATCAAATCAGATTGCTTTTGTCAAAGGAAAAACAGAGGTCTCAGGAACCAAGAGCGGGAGAGAGAAGTTTTAACAACAAAAATATAACAGTAATAATTATTAGCTCCCATTGTTTCTGTAGACAAAAGGGCAATCACTTTAATTCTTCTGCATCTTGCCAAGTCTCTTATTTCTTAACTCTAACAATTATCACGCCAAATGAATATGAACCGGGATGCAATTACTGAAGAGCCAGGGAGGGCAGGGGGAGACAAGGGCAGAACGACTGCACATTCAAATCATTCCACTTTAAGGAACATCTCAGTGAAAACAGCTCAAGCATACTATTAGCTGAAGTAAAATGAGACGAAAAACACTGTGGAGGAAGAGATGTGAAAATAGACCCCCCATTCCCTTTCCAGTATGGGCTGTGGGTGGGATAGAACTATTCCTACATCCTTTCTGAGGATTTTGTGTTTGCCACTACTGCACACACGTCTCCTCGCTGCAATATTGATGGGACCTGATAAACCCATAATGTTTCCTATTCTTTCTTCTGAGCCGACGACTATCTAAGACATACATATATCTCATGTCACCAGCATCCTCAGCTCTTAACAATTGGTTTCGACAGCTTTTCTTTTCTAAATCAGAAATTAGGTACATGCAAATTCTACATTATCTTGCAGCTGCATAAGACTCCATCCTCAAGACGAATACCATTTTCACAGAAATGAAGAAGTTCTGTTAGCAGGTTAATATTGATGTCATTTTAAAAACATTTCACGGGGAAAAAAAATCTAAAATCCATTTTCAGAAATTAAGATGAAATACGTACACATGGTGGTTTTATTTTGTTTCCAGTTACTTTTTCCCAGTGTTAGTGTTTCCCATACAAACTCCTACAAATAGACCCCCTTAGCATCTAAAGGGGAGGTATGGTGGCAGGACATTCATAGTATCACAAGGCAATCAGAGCCAGAGGACTGCAGGATGAATAAATTTTGGACTCTATACACACACAGGTCACCTGCTGATTTTTAACCTTTTTCAGCCTGCAGAAAATTAAAAATGTTCAGGCGAGCTCATGTACTCTGCCATTACTGCAAAGGTCCTAGGTGGTCCTTATGGTCATAAAGATCACCCAGGACACTCACAGAGAGATGGGTGTATATAATTTGCAGCTAGGTCAATTCTGCTCACAGAAGAGACAGAAGCTGCTTGGCAGCTGCTTTGGGTGGACAAATCTCCAGCTTGGGGCATAAGGGTAATTTTGCCCTTACTTCCCTTTTCTAGTATACCACATACATATACATTACCCACATACACATGTGCATGATTACATAAACCTTCCCAACCAAAACACTTGACTCCACATCCTTCTTTCCCTGGGGAGCAGATGAAAGAGCACATACAGATGTGCACCGCTGGAAGCTATTTGAAAACTGCAGCAGTAAGAGTGATTTCAAGAAACAACTGAGGAGAGAAAAACAAAACCACACAAAACCAAGGCGAAGTGGTGTGTCCACTCGACCCGGCCAGATTGATCAAATAGATTTTCTTTCAGTTAAAAATGACCTTAGGTGGAGTGTTATCAGTCCATATATGCAGATACACAATACACTTTTTTTTTTTATAGTGCAAACACATAAGGAAGAAAAAACATGAGAGGGTTCCTCCAGAAACCCTAACTCCGAACTTCCCGGCACAGCTACAGCTAAGCCCCTGTCTTAATCATGCATGTGTTTTGCATTATTTTTTATTGACTTTTCAAACTCATAAAAAGAGAAATTAAAAGAAAATCTCAATGACTAGTCACACAACCAATCTTTCTGGGCTCATAATCCCGCAGACCTTTACAACACAGTCCTATTTTAAACACCTGGGTAATCCTGTTGAAGTCAGGGAGATTACTCACAGACGTGAAGTCAAAGATGTGAATCACTGGGTGTCCCTACTGACGGACAAGGCATGACTCCCACGGAGACCCTCTTGAAACGCAGAGCCATAATGGTGGATTTTTTTCACAGTTTTTCAAGGGGAAAGCTAAAATAAGAAGTGATGCAAGCATGAGATGCATCGGCCACTCATCTCAAGTCTGCAGGAAATCAGAAATATCTCAAAGGCGACTGGGGAACCGGGGTTGGGATGAAATGTTAATGCAACCCCTGCCTGACCCGCAGTCGCAATGTAACTGCTAAAGCCATAGTGGATTCTAGCAAAAAATGAATATAACCTGCAGCATCTTTACAGGAACTCAGCAAAATACAGGAAGGTCACCAACTAAGCAAGCATCAAACGAAGGATTATGTTAGTTTATAAGGAAGCCATTCCAGGAGGAAACCGGACCAGGCAAATTCCATCTCCAGCGAGATCATGTCTACCTGTTTGAGCTGAAGGGAATCAGCTCAGTCGACAATAATTCCACTTAAGGTCAGTAAGTATCAGCCTGCTGCCCTGGAAGAAACACATGCTCCACAGATACTTTTTTTTTTTTTTTTTTCTTCCCTTTTGCTGATCTCCAATTTAAGTGTGGACCACTTCCAGCCCTGATTCTTGTTTAAAGTCACACGAACCCAGGTATAATATTTCAAGCATCCAGGTTTGGATTCTTTAATTGCAACTTTCTGTGACTTCATGATTTATTCATCTCAGGATGCACTCAAAAGTCTAGCGTACGGCTGTGATCCTCACACAGCATACTGTTAGCTTTAAAATTTCATAAACCACCATGTACTTGACAAGTTGAAAAGTTAACAAGGGTTATAAGGCAGGAAAAAAAAAAGCATGCTGAGCTCTGATCAGCTCAGCCCCCAGAACTCCAGGCTTTTCAGAAGTGCAGCACAGCTTGCCATTAAAAAGGGAGACTCTATTACAATATTGGCTTTATGGCCCATGTTTCCTCATTCCTCAGCTGAGATAAAATACATGTCTCCTCTTTAATGAAAGCCATACTTGCTTCATACATACTGGCTGTAAACTATCAAATAGGATTTCTGTCTAACGAATAAATGAAGTCTCACTCACAGCTTTTTCTAAAGACCTTTAAAAACAGGCTTGTGCAACCGCTTGCTCCTACACGTGCATGTGAGCAGTTAGGAGCCACCAAAACCTGCCCTTCGCCCCCACACAGATCAGTGAGCATCTCCGCAACGAATCAGAGGTGCTCGGGGGGAAACGAGGAAAAACCGTGTGCATTTGGAAATGAGGGATCCCTTAGTCAAAAGGACTATTCAAGACATTTCATTTAAAAGAAGAAGCCTCTTTATAGAAAAGAAGTGCCAGAAAATTCAGCCTGGGAAGGTTTCTACAAGGGTAAATTGAAGTTCGCAGCCTACAGTCAGTAGAAAAACACCACAGGCAGACACAGACAACGTTAGGTAGAACAAAAATAAATACATAAATACCTTAGCAACATTATGGGCGTTAAGTTGTACCTAAATGGACCCAGACACTTTTTTTTTTTTTTTACATCTACTGAATTAGCCCACCAGTTTTTGTGCATTCACCCTGATGCCAGGGACTTTTGCTATTCACAAAGCAGCTCTTTCCCGATGAGCAGGCAGTGAAATGAGAACCACGCGGTAAATCTCTTTTCAGCCCATCAGCGTTGATGCAGCTCTCACACACACGCATCGACTACCACAGGTCTCCCTCGGGGAGAGACGAAGCTGCTTTGGCCACACATGTGAAGCGCCATATGAAGTTTTAGAGGACAACAAAACTGCCTTTCAACTAGTCTATCAAGTCAATCAATAGCACTTTCAGACCAGCTTACCATTTCGGTTGTCCTGTGAATGGACTTCTCCAAGGGGCAAGCAACAACAGTAATTGACTTTCATCCCAAACAAAATGAAAGGACCACAGCTAAACCAGAAATCGTTTGTGTATGGCACCAGAATATTTGATTACCATTTCTGAAAATACACCTGCATGGCATGAAAAATCTCCCAGCGGACTGTGCCGCACCATGTTTTTATTTTCCAAATGCAAATTGAATTTAAGCGGCTTTGCAAAGCCTATTTTGTTAACAAAATCAGGGAGCGGTGTGGTGCAGTCCTGCCTCTCTTTTGCCTACATTGGAAAGGGTGGGCTCAAAGCTGCAGGATGAGGCAGAGGGGAGCACATGGCAGGCAGTGATTTGGTTTCTGTACCAAACTCAGAAATTAGGCAGGAGGAATTTCAAGCTTACTTGGTGAACACTGAGCTTATGAAAAAACACCAATTATTACAAGTAGGGCTGCAGCGGGCTCTCCTTGAAGAAGTGATGCTGCAAACTCAAACAGAGGCATAATTTAATAAAATGCAGTGGGATTCAGGCTAATCATAAAACTTGTCGTGATGAGAAGACTAAACGAAATTGCTTCTTCTCGTCCATTTATGCCTTTATTTTTGATTAGGGAAACAAAAGCTGGGAATCAAAATGTCAGGCTTTTTTCATCCCTGACGGGTTCCTATGGATACTGAAAAGGAAGAAAGTGCCTTGATTCTTGTAAAGATAATTAGCATACCTTCAGAGTGAAAAATAGGTAAAGCCATTAGCGGCAGTCAGACAGCTCACGCTTGGACGCAGAGTTCTGGAAAGACCCTTTAATAAAAAGCCGAATCTTATCACTACATTGATTTCTAAAATGAGTACATAAAAATACATTTATTTCATGCACTTGCCATGACATTTCATTACTTTCCAGAAAATTATATGCACTGGCTCTTCTTTCTTACATACTAAAATGTATACCACACTGCACGATGGCTCTTGTTTCCAAAATGCTGCATTTTGAAATATGGAGTAAAAACCTCCTCGGGCAGAGAGGGTAAAGGAAATGTATGGCTCAATACGAAGCTTAATAAAGCTAACTGGCATTACATGCAAAATTTTCCTTGGGCTCCCCGAACTCTTACCCTCTTTCTGTTGAGGCCATTAAAGCTGTTAAGTTGGGCTTCTTGTAATTTCTATCCCCACGTTCTCAACCAAGAAAGAAAAGACTGATTAAAAATCTCTGATCCTTCCTGAAACAATAGTCACTTGCATCTGCCCAAGCGTTGCAGCAGCAAGCCCGCTGTCACCAATACTCTCACCATAAATCTGTCATCACCGGTTGACTCCCTCCAAGTGCCATTTGCACGCAGAAATAAAGTCACGTCACTAGATTACTCTTTTAATTACTCTTATTTATGAATGCCAGTGACATCTAGACGGCCAAAACCCCAGCTTTGTTGGATATTTCCTTAGTCATCCACATGTGAAGTTCGCTAGAGTAAGATTTCTCCTCTTCCAAGTCTGATTTCTCCTATTCCAAGTCAAAATGTGATTGTGTTGTTGGTGGTGGTGTTTAAGGACCATGCAGTTAGATCACTCTCTAAATTGTCAATACAACTGTCTTTCACTAGGACTACTGCAGCCTGTATGGAGAAGATGATTAATCACTTCAACTCTACTAGCCATTATTTCTAATTAAAAACTAACCCATAAATACCTACTTTATCACTAGGTCTGTGTGGTAAATAAATTCAAGTGGTCAGTGAAACACTCACGAGGAAATTACCTTTAAAAAATGACTTTTCATTTCCAAGCGTATCTTCATAATTAAAATGGCTGTTTCCCATACATATCCCAGCAGCACAGTCTGCAATAATTTAAGAGTCTTTGAAAGCACAATTCTCAACAAACCCATTAAAATAACTTCTTGCCATCATCTGTTCAATGGAAACTATAGCATTTTAATATTATACCACGCTTCTCAATGTTGACAACTTTACTGCTTCTCTATCTCCCAGCCAGGCGGTGAAGAATTAAAGCACAAGCAAAAAGAAAAACACACAAAATGTGCAACTTCCTAAACAGCCAACTTTACATATGTAGATTAAATCCCCCCCCGCGCTGATGACAGACGTGAATCTCTACGGGTAATTATATCAGCCTTGTTTTCCAGGCACATCTCAAACCTAAGAGTTTCTTTGGATGCCTTGGGGCTTCCCCAGTAGGAAAAAAGCCCCTTTTTTTATAGAGCAAAGCAGCTGCTTCAAAGCAACCCCCCAGGGTGGGACTGCCAGGCCAAGACACTGCGTGTGGTCAGCATGAAAATGCCCATGTTAACACCCTTCTAATCATCACTTCACATCTAGCATAGTCATAACTTACTTGCTGTATACAAGGAGCCCTTAAACAAACTCCTCTGCCATAGGAGCCCCAAAAAGGACACAGAGAAACTCCTCCACTCCTGATGGAGCACATGGCAAAGAAACGCAGCCCTGCTCCTTGGTGTGGCTTCAGTGACCAGGGCAGAAAACGGGACCCCAGACCCTGAGATGTGTTTTTCACGGCTTGAGTTTCCAGAGGATGAAGCAGAAGGACAGTGCTTGGGCACAGGCGATGTTTTCAGAGCAAAGGAAGGAAGGAAGAACGGCTCAACTGAGACATGAGAAAAGGCAAATGCTGCAAGCAAAGCACCAGCTGAACTACCATCTATAAATATTTGAATTATTCTATGCAACATTTCAGAACATAACAAACAGACAGCACTGGGATTTATATTAAAATTATCCCTCTGTGTTGGTTCCTGTATGTGTATATGAATCATACATATTCTTCTTCAGATGCACTGCACATAAAATTATAGATCATATAAAAAGCTAAGGATCAGAGTTTCAAAAGCACTCAGCACCCATTTAGATACTGAGTGCAGAGAGAACGCTGAAGAAATCAGCTGATTTTTTTTGAGGACAGCAAGGATGGCAGAAACCACCACCGCACCCTTGAATTTTGCTGATACACAGCCTGGGTGTTAAGACTTTTCCAAAACCAGGCCACCTTACATAGGCTCTTCAGTGTATGCTAAATGCACTTGAGAAAACCTGACCCTAAATGGCCAGTTTTACCTATGCTGACTCTGTTCAAAACCACAACAAAGCCATAGCTTAACATCTAGCCCAACTACAGTGCACTTGAAACATTGATAATGTGCCATATGTATTACTAGTTATTTATTCTTTAGTATAAACACTTAAAAAATTAATTACACGCTCTGTCAGACCTGTCTAATATATAGGCAATCTCAACTATAAAACACCGCTGTGCTCTTTTCTCTAACCTCCCCCACCCTTTGAAATTACCTTCAGATGTTTGTTAAGGGACATTAATGCCACTAAAATCTAGCAACAGCAAGAGGTAAACTGTTGCACTCAGTTCAGTGCCATGTATTTAATTCCCGCATCATTAACTAGTGGCCACTAATTTTATCCTTAAACGACGATACAATTTTATGGGACTTTCCCAGAGACCAATTCTTGTAACTCTTACCACTTTGGGAGGACGAAAAAAAACCATAACAACCCCACTCAAACAAGTCTATCCTGAATTGCAATTCGCCGGCTCACGTGGTTTTACAAGGCAGTAAGTGTGCTGCTATACGAGTTTACAGCGTGATTCTCCATCTGCCTGGATGGACACACAGCAAGAACAGCACTGGCAGTCTTGTCTGCAGCACCATTTCCACTGAGGTGCAAAGATCTCCTTGGAGGTCACCAGCAATCAAACATTGCAGTGTATGCACAGAGCCACATTGGACAACAAGGCATGGGAAAACTGGCTTGGATATATATTTTTTTTAAATGAGAAAGGAAAACAGGAACGTGAATATGACTAAAACTTAACAGATGACCTTTCTAGCATGGGATTTGTTGAAAATGATCTCTACACCTTGGAAATTATGCAGGAGAAAATTAAGACAATGCATTTAGCGAGAGGTATTTTCCCTATTTCATTAACTGCAGGGTGATTACCAATCAGTTGTGAAAGTTATTAAAGCAATTTGTAACTTTAGGCATCTCATGGCGTTAATGCAGAAGGGAACTGGCAATCAGCACCACCTAATGCAGCTTGAGGTGTTTCTGTTTTTTAATATATCATAAGCGAATTACAGCTGCGCCTCTAACAATACGCCACATCCTGATCTGGCTCTTAGTTTGCGCTATTAATTTGCACATTTTAAGCTGACTGGAACTAACAACCAAGGATGGCATGAGGCCGTTTCTCACCCTCCTTGCTCCCTTTTTTTGACATCTAGCCAAGAAATTCCCCAACACCCCATTTTGCTCTAGAATAAATAAAATTACACTTGAACATGCAGAACTCCTTTTAATGAAGTGGAGAGCTATTTACTAAAATACCTTACTCCTACTCAGGTAAGTGGGGCTTTCTAATTCTCTCGCTTGGAACAAGATGCAGTAGAAACAAGACCTGCGTCAAAGCCAGATGAGGGTGGCTGTAACAAACACGCAAGCTTTATTCCACAACCAAGTCAGTGAGTCCACATCACTCAGATATTCCTCTAGCTACTTCTTACCCGCACTAGACAGACTTTTCCTCCTCATTAACCTGAGGAGCTACTGAAGATCGTTGAGAATACGGGCACAACCAGCCAGAGTCACCTTCAATGCCAACCACTTCCACCAAGCCATTTCATGGTTTTAGCAGACGATTTCAATGACTCTAAATACCTTACGGTATTTTCTTCAATTTCCTTGGCAAAATGTTTGCAGTGACTTTAAACTTACCTGTGCAGGGAAATGAAATGCAAAGTCACAGGCAAACATGGCCAGTACCAGAAAGTGCACATCAACATACACCGTCTTACAGGATGGCAACTGATCAATGTAGCAAACACAAAATGCTTATAGAAATCAATTACCCATTAAGGGCTTTTTTTTTTTTTTTTTTTAGTGTTCAATAATTCTGAATAAACAAATTAAAAAAAACAAACCACATAACCCTGCCCATTTAGTCCATAATTGCCCATTATAGACTACTCCCACCCACGAGGAAACGGGCCAGTATGTTCTCAGCTGGAGCCCTTTTGCTGAGAAATAACTGAAATCTCAATCGTCTGACATTTGAATATAATATTGACTTTTGAATTGCTATTTTAATGGTGTGGTTAAGCAGCATGAATACAAACGTATTATGCAGAAATAAATTGATATATTTCCACCACTGAAGAAAAAAACCCCACCACCCCATGAAACTATTTTGACGGCAGTAAGCCCATTACTGCCTTCCCAATTCTCTAAGAATTTTTTTTTTTTTTTCCTTCCAGGTGTGACAGTAAATCTGTCTTTCTCTCTTCATTTTTACAGACTCCAGCCCATGGGCATTTGCTAAGGTATGTATCTTAATTTC
>NW_009269997.1:1215759-1218409 GCF_000687185.1 Egretta garzetta
AGAGTCAATCAGTTCTGCATCCTCACAGACCTGACTTAGGTATTCAAATCAAAATGAAACTGTCAGAAAAATTATTATTTTTTTTTTCCCCCCAGCAACTTGCCACCAAGCAGCATTTGCTACGAATGAGGAAATCTGCTGGCTTTTGATACCTTTGTAAAATGGTATCTACTTTGGAGAGTTGCTTCTATTATTTAAATCCTGAGACCCTCAAATGTCCCCTCTTCATATCCAGCAGGTTGAGGTGCCCAATCATATGGTACAATTAGTGACTGCAAGATGCTGGTTAGGGTCAGGGTCCACAGGAGCATTCCTCCACACAGGAGGCTCTGAAAAATCCTCCTTGTGCCCTGGCATTTTCTAGGCTTCACCAGATCTCCATGCCCTGGAAGGATGAACAAGATTTTTCCCGTCAAAGGTTTTCACTGTACATTCACAAAAAAAAAAAAACCAAACCCCAAACAAAAACCCCAATGTTTTCCTGCAGGAGGGGGGGAAGAAGATAATAAGTTAACCTGAAAATGACCGAGAAAAGCTTTTTCTCCCTACTTGTAACTCAAGACTTACTGAAGTTTAAAATTTGAAATGTTCAGGTTGGCTAATCCCCCCTGGGGCTTTGCATTACTAGTAAAAGTTATGACAGCAAAAGGAGCTGTATTAGAAGCTGTTACAAACTCCAGTTTGTCTAGAAGATAAAATGGATGGGACAGCACACAGGTGAAAGAAATTTCAGAAAAATTCCAGTTTTAATACCATGACACAGGTAATACTGCAAATGCACTCTGCTGTTTCAACCTCTTTTTTTTGGTTTAAATGTGCACTTTAATGCACACTTGAAGCAATGCATGAGTATATACATGTAGGTAAAAGATACCCACAGGGTAGCTCAGTCCATTGGGCAGAGAGAGGGGATGTATTTGGATTTTAAAGAAAATTGGTGGCCGCCCCTACACAGGCAGAGGGACCACCGCACCACAGGAGAGAGAATAAGGGAAGCATCCTCTCAGCTGTAACTCCAATGAACCAGGACACAACTGAGGGAAATAAAAATATGTAAGTTCAGGGGTTTTCAGCTGTTGTGACACACAGCAAGCCTGGTCTGTAACCCACCAATGCATACTGCCTCTCTCCTCCTTGCAATTGCTTTCCATCATGAAAATCACTGAACTGAGCTCACAGCCTAATATGCACAGTTCCAGTCATCTCGCAAGCCTATCCTCTGGGAGGGAAAACACACACAAAAAAAATGAAAACCAGGAGAGACAGGTGAAAAAATATTGCAAAACCCAAGAATAATTAGTCTGTTTTCAAAGAGCTAGGCATACAGCATTTACGTGTGTATTCCTGGGAAAAAAAAAAAAAAAAAAAAGATGCATAAGCTGTAAGACTTTCATTCTGGGCATTTTCTAAAGTGCCTCTTATTGTCTTATACAGCAGTGTTTTTATTTGTACATTGTGCTGATTTATAGCTTTCCCTCCTAAAAAAGAAAAAAACCCTGCCTATTGTCGGCAAGAAGGGTTAAGTGTTTAAACAGAAAAATTACAAATTGGGCTATGAAGCCAGCAAGAAATAAAAGGAGAAAAAAAAAGTCTTAAATGGATAAGCCGTTTGAGCAAGCTCTGACTGCCGTATTCAAAGTACTATCTCTTTTTTACATTACATGAGAAATCTAATTAAATGCTTCAAGGGGGAAAGGCAGAGTAGTTCTCAGGCTGACTATATTTGACCTTTTTTCCTTCAAGGTGACAGACAAACAAACAAGATGCTAATTATTGTCTCAGCTTGAATTTGCACTCAAGAAAAAGAAATCAAGTTTTGCTTAGCTAAGACTGTGGGGAAAGCTGTAAACTCGCAGGAACCATCTAGCTCAGCTTGACTTTGTTTTGGCTTTTGATGAAAAGCATTCATTCAGGACACCTTCACCAAGCCCACGGTTTGAGCAGAGCTGTGAGCACAAGCATCCAGCTCCCGTCAGCACCACTCTGACTGGCCCAGCTGGAAATCACTTGGTACAAAATTCAATATGATGGGGAGCCGGTATACACCGAAGAACAGCTGTGTCAAAGATCGCTTTGATCAGATGGGATAAAATGAGACTTGTGTCATCACCAAAGGAATCTTAGGGGAATGGAATAATTCGGTTTGAGTTTTGGAAGAGCCCATCAGAAGGCACGCCTTTTGGTTTGGCAATGTTGCTGTTATAAAGCCCTTGATGCAAACCATGGATTACGGTCACCCAAATGACTGCTTAGACAATGCTCTCTGGTTAGAAACCTCCTCTGAGGCCACCCCAAGCCACACACCCTGCACCTTTCCATACAACCACGTGGGGACTAGAGCAGCGGGCACGGCTGATCCCCGAGACCCAGCACCCTCTTCCAGGGGACCATGTGGGTCTTGTCAGGAGAGGTGACATCAGGCCATGCAGCAGCTCTCGGCCTGAGAGTTTACGGCTGCTTTTGTGTAAAATCAGGGTGGTTTCTTTCTCGCTCTGACCTTGAACTCTTTCAGGGCACACATCCCCTTTAATCCTATTCAGGGAAATCCTCAGCCTGTTGAAAATGATGGCAAACCTCCCATCATCAGCTTGAGAGTGGGCCAAGGTTTCACCCTTAAAGCACTGGCAAAATTAAAGCCACCACAGAAAGC
>NW_009269997.1:1218460-1219205 GCF_000687185.1 Egretta garzetta
TCAACATTTCATGTAGTCAATCTAATAGACTAATTAATCAATGAAATGGTATTAAGCCATGGGAGCTGCTAAGATGTTCTACTCATCTCGGAAAATAAAACATCTTCCTTATTCAAATGCCTATCTCCAGACTTCTGGTTTTATAAAACCTAAGCTTTGAAGATAGCACGTGGCTTAAGCAAAGCTCTTGGGATGCCACTATCCTGCTTCCCATGCTGGAGCTGGCTCCCCACTGTGCAGACACATGATTTTTTGGAGCAAAGTAGCATGATGATCTGCTGAGGCAGGAAATTCCAAACAAAGAAAGGAAAGCATTCCCTTAATAGCTATTGATATCTATATGATACAAATCATTGATCACTGTCATGAAATTTTTCTAATATGAGCTGCAGCATCAGAAGGAGATTTATTTAATACTAATGGCATGGATGTATCCACCTGCTCATGCTTTGGCTGCAAACAATATGCAGCTTTTAGGAGCCATGTTATGGGTTTTGAAGAAGGATGTCCCACTGGGAAAAGCTCAGGAAAACACCTGTACGACACAGCTCAAGCCCAGGCTACTTGAGTATCGACTGAAAAATGAATCAAAAGCAACAGGTCAAGGCACAGTGAGAAACACGTGGGAGGAAATTCAAACAAAAAGCTATTAAAAGAAATCAATGCCACAAACACAGGTGAAATTACCAATGCTTCTTGCAGTGCCACTGGTTGTTTGCTCACCTTATAAAAGCTCATGAGAAAT
>NW_009269997.1:1219230-1253690 GCF_000687185.1 Egretta garzetta
CTCCTCAAAATATAATCTCCTAGATGCATCCTAGAAAGTGCTTTTAGAGCCATAAAAAAGAGTTATGTTGCAGGTTCTTTATGACATGTTGGGAAAGAGCTTTTGTTCGGTGAGACTGTGTCAAGTATTTCTTCTCCTCCTTGATCTATGCACCGGTACTTAAGCTACAATGAAAAACAATCCCATGCACCTTTAAATATTTTATTGTTTGAATCAAAATGGCTCTTCTATGCCTCAAATGGACAGAGGGTTATTTTTATCAGGCAATACTGCAACAAATCTTTTGGAAATCTTTTATCAGTGTTCCACTTTGCAACATCCCCATCGTAAATTTTACCGTGAGGAATTCATTACATAATTGGATGTGGCTCTACCCAATTTATTTTCGCTTCCTGAGAATCCAAATGTAATTCATGATTCATGTATAAATTATACACAGGAGCAAGTGATCTGAGTGCAAACTGCACATTGCATTAAAGAAGACTGCGCTACTCAACTTCAGCGTGTAACATTTTCATTTTAAAATGGAGAATAAGTATGGGAAAGACTTTTGAGCTTTCCTCGATACATGAGAGAGGGAAACATGGCAAGCCCAGAGGGTGAAGTCTCTGTCAGTCCAAAACAATGGAAAAGAAAAATGTACGTTAGTAAACATGTAACTTATATGCAAACTTCAGTTATACCAATCCAGAACATAAGTTAATCAACAGAACCAACCAGCAGGAGCTGGCACTGCAGAGAGGTATATACTGGGGGGGAAATACTATCAAATTTCTTTCTTTCCCTCTCTCTCACTCTCTCTCTCAGCAGGCTAGCGTATTATCCAAGAAAGTAATTCCAAGCTTTTAAAATAGGTAGCATAATTCAGGGTAAGTAAGTTTTTTAAAGTTCCCAGCTTCTCCAGTCGGGGCCAATTTTTCAAAATGTGCCATATATAGCAAAAAATAATGGGAACTTCTGAATGCTAAGCTCTTCTGAAAAAGTTCTATACCCTTAACCTTCTAGCTAAAAATGATGCCTCCAGCATGCAAAAAGGCAAGACAGGCCCTCTGACTTTGTTTTTATCTCTACCCCATTCTTTTCAGAAGGGCAAAAACTGAGCTAGCTGGAAAAGCTCCATGAATTTCGACATTTCATCAAAATTCCAAGAAGAAAAAGTATTAAGCAAAAAACAAAATTCCCAGCAGGAAACCTAAAGGGATTATTTCAAAGAGACTGAAAACAAGTCAAAACTATCTTGGAAACGGTTTTCTATCAGTTTGCCCATTACAGTGTTTCTTGCAGCATTGAAATGCTCCATTTTCTCCTCTAGCCCATGCTGCCTTGATAAAACACCTCTTTGCTCATCTACCAGTGGGTAGCATGGAAGTCACACAGCTGTAAAGCATCTCGGGGAAAGCAGTCAGGCAGGGAGCCCAACCGGCAGGGGAACAGCCACGTGGTACTTGGTAAGGACCTCCTAGCTCAGAATAGCATGAGCCAACCTTGGAGGGACAACGGTAAACTCTTCTGCATGGTCTTTACTGTAAGTAGTCTTTCTTGTTTTAATCCCTCCACCCACTGCCAAAAAAAAAAGTTGATGTTTTCTGCAGCAGCCAAATCCCCTTCCTTTTCTACCTTTCTGTCATTGGAAAACAGTTTCAGCTCAGAAGCCTTAGGGCAGCCCCAACAGGACATGGCTGGAGCTGAGGCAGAAATGGGCATCTCCCAGCAGAGAGATCTCATCTCACTGCCAGTGAGCATCTTCCCTACCATGGCCAGGAATCCTGCCAATGGGTTGTGGAACCTACAGGCTCCTGGGGTGGCACAGTGACATTTGGCATGGCTAAAAGGGACTCAGATCAGAAAGCCAGAGAAAGAGAAAGCCAGAGGAAGAATATAATGACCACTTATTTGTGGAAGCACTGAAAAACACCTAAGATGGCTTTAAAGCAGGCAAGTAATAATCAGCAATGGTTTTGCTCAAACAAAACCTCATACAAAAACTTTGTTTTTTCAGAGCTGCCTATCAGTCGCACCTGGGACTCAAGAAGAAGACAGATTTGAAGAGAAGGAAGTTAGGGACAGGAGAGGATAAGAGAGGAGATAGTGACCCAAATATCCACACTGATGGAAAACAAGAGACTGGGAAGACGGGAAAGTCTCATGGGAGGATTCAAAGAATGAATGCTCCATCCATCCGGAGCAGGTGAAAAACAGGGTTTAGTATTTTAGGAATTCGTTCCTAAGCATCCTTTCAGGACCTGATTCACCACTTGCTGCACTCAATTTAGCCTCGTAAGTGCAAAACCACACAGTAGAAAATAACATAGCTACTTATGGCTTTGTAAGACTGAAAGACAGAATCAGGCTTCTTTTACCTATGTGAACTTTATCTAGCCTTGCCAGAGAAACCCACCAACAAAAATATTAATCAGTCTTTGCAGAAGAAGAAGAGACATTTTATCCACTTACAATCCTGAGCTATTTAGCTTCCAGCATCCAGCACTAAAATCCACCAAGTTTTTGACAGTCAAGAAACAACCAAGTGCCTGGTGGTACCAACAAGGTACCTCTCCCCTAGCAAATAATTTCAAACATGGATGAGATGAGATTTTCATCATGTTGTTGTCTAGACTAATTTGGAGCAGAACTGAGCTTGCAGAGTCATTAAAATGCCAATGATCTGCCATTAAAATGGCGAAAGTGCCACCACAACTAACAGAGGCATAACTTACTATTATTTTTTAAGTGAAACACCAGTAGAGAAGTGTTTTGAGAAAGCAGTTGCGGGCTACTGAAATACCAAAGTCCGGTCAAGGGAAAAAAACATCCATGGCGTAATGGCCATGGGCTGACTGCAAGGTCCTCTGCTTGCTGCAAATCAAATCAGAAATGTGCTGCGATAAAGGATACAATAGAGATCTCTTCTCATCTTTCAGAGCATCTTTTGGAAAGCAATGACTGTTGATAAAACCAATCCTTCCTACTTCATGAGTGGAAAATTATCTGGTTAAATACACACACACCCCCTCCCTAAGAAATATTCCAATTTCTTATTTACAAGCACTGGGCATAATTTCTATTATAAATTAGGCCTTTAGAAATAAATGCAGAATTGCAGAGGCCTGCTAGGAACATCAGGGAACAGCTTGACTTAGAGCATTTCAAATGAACCAAATCATGGCACTCAGATCATACTAAAGCAATTTTTCTATGGAAAATTGGTTTTGCAATTCTCAAGCTCTGCTGTAATAAAACACCCTATAGTATATTCGTATGTCAGCTGATTCCAGGGACTGGTTTGTGCTATATGTTTGCAATTATTTGGTAAGAATATACCAATGACATAACTCTATGACTACACAGGCTAAGCTCACCTCTTAAATAACAACGCTTGAAGTGTTTTTCTTTTCATATTAATCCTCCATGCACTTTAAGTAATTTATGGTTACTTAAAGTTCTATAATTCTAAAAATTCTTTGTATACTGAACCAGATGTTAATCTTCATTTAAAAAAAAAAAAAGTTCTTGAACCTAACAGAGAGATAGCACCATTGATTAATAACTGAATTTTCCATCATGTCATCTTTGAAGGATAGTTAAGGAAAACTCCCTTGTGAAATGTACTTTTGAAACATTACTGATGTCTGAATTTCTTTGATTTTCCTCGCTCTCCTTTCACTGCTTCCACTCCATAAAAGCTTCTTTGCATCCTTCAGAAATTCTTATTTAAAAAAAACAAAACAAAACAAAACAAAAAAACCCCATCAAGCTGCTAAGTCTGGTCCTTTGACTAAAATTACAATTAACAAGCTATGGGACTGAAATCCGTCCCTAAGGCAGATGCATGATCCCAACAAAGAAAACTGGAATAGCTACTGTTGACCTCAACGGGGCCAGAATTTGGTCCACTACAAACTTTGCAAGAATTATTTAAGAAGTAAATCACTAGACACCCATCCAGAAATCAAGCAAGTTATTCAAGAAAGTTTACTCATGCTGTATCTTTTAGATAATATGAGAACCAACATTAGCTATCATTAGACTGGGAATTTTTATGGCCTCGATAGTATCACCTTATGCAAAGCAAAACATACGATGGCCAACTATTAACGAAAGAGCATTTAATATTTAGACAGCTTTGCTGGCTTGCAAAATGAGCTGAAATTAGTGCTTCACGGTATTGCATACCATTAGGATATTATTTTAAAGGTCATTATAAGTAGCAGCAACACCTACAGCTTGTATGCAGGCAAGTCTTGAGTTTGGTTTGGTGGAAGAACAAGGAGTTTTGGCCACTGACATACGAATTTACATCCTGGAATCTTCTTGAATTACTCAACTGTTTACCCTCCTCTTTGTGACCTTCCCTAAATCCTGGTAGACACAAAGCATCTGCCAGGAGGTTATTCTGAAATCAGCAGACAGGTCCCACAGAGGAGCTAGCTCTGATCTACGATGGTTCCAGCTACACAATGCAACCAGCACCTTCTCCAGCTTGCTTGGTGCTTGTCAAATAAATGAGAAAATGTAGTCTGATTAGATGATGCTTTTAAAGCCAAAATAAAACTTTTGCCTTCCAGTGGGACTCAGATTATTTATTACTGATTATTTCTCTCAAAAACTCTCTTTTCCAGGAAATCATCTTTTCTCTCTTCACTTCAGAAAGTTTACACACAGCTTTCCAGGACGTCACTAAAGTGCGAGGAAACTATTTACATTCCTGCCATATGTCTATCAATATCCTGCAGCTGTCTATCTAATTTACAATTAGACACCAAACTTCTGCTTGCGTAACCATTTGCATGCTTCCCTAATTGCATGTTTTTAGCACAGTTAAGTAGATTAATTTTTTTTTTATTTGTTAAATTGGGCCTTATTTTTTCTCCCCCCAAACGTATTCAGGTCTACACATTTCTCTTATGTTAAGCATTCAGTACCCCAGGACAGGTCATCAGAGAGATAGTGCTATCTCCACCCTTGAAGGTTTCTAAGATACAGCTATACAAAGCCACTGCCGAGTTGATCTCACACAGACAATAGTCCTGCCCTGACTGGGAGGCTGGACCAGTAAACCCACGGGTCCCATCCCAGCAGCTCTCCTACACCTCCCAGATCCTACCATCCTGGCACAGGAACAAGAAACATCATACCCTACTTCTTTCTGAACAAAGCGGTAAGACCCAAGACACACACGCACACCAAGAAAGACAGCCCTCATCCGTAAGAGACTGACTACAGTTGTATTTTCAGAGGTCTATATAT
Organism: Egretta garzetta; assembly: GCF_000687185.1. Taxonomy (NCBI): domain Eukaryota; kingdom Metazoa; phylum Chordata; class Aves; order Pelecaniformes; family Ardeidae; genus Egretta; species Egretta garzetta. Next base: position 1,224,478 of record NW_009269997.1, read on the forward strand.
GCTACGGGCATTAAAACTTTAATTCTGTGTGCATCCATACACCTGCATCTTCAGTTCAAGCATGCATTATGTCCTGCTTCATGAGTTAACCAAATACAGGCAACAGCAACACTCCTTAATTAGGGCCACGCAAGAAGTAACCCATCCCACTGCAATAAGACCTACACTTCCACTGCCTCCACAGTATTTCTCGAGTGTAGATTCAGTACGTAGTCTCCAAATGCCCCTAACAAAAGCCTTTTATAGTTCAAAGCCAAGATGCAGCTGAGCCAATATGTAAGCTCCATGTGTGCACCCCCGTGCAGGCTGAGAGCCACCTGCAGCATAGGAAAACCTCTTGGGAAACTCTGTGGATGAGAACTGGACTTTTGTGTGTGTGTGTGTTTTGTGTTGTGAGCTGCCGCTATAAAGGCCAGGCAAGTTTTTAACTCATGTGGTATCCCCTAGCATCACCTTATAATTGTCATGCAAAGGAGGATACAATCTCTGCAAGACGTGGGAAAGACCTCAGCATATTTGTCTTGGAGATGAATGGCTGACAGGTATTTTTCCAGGGCTCCAGGGGGAAGTAGGGGGAAAATTAATTTCCTAATCCAAAGAAAACACTTAGAAATTTCAATTTTTTTTCCCCTAACCTGAACTAGTATTATTTCGGATATAGATATCAGAAAAAAGCTAATCAAGTTTTCCTTTTTGGTGAAACAACATTCTAGAAATAAAGTCATTCTAGGTTAATTAAAGTAAGTTACATTCAATGAAAAGAAGAAGCCTCACCTTCCTCTTTTCCTATTAAAACAGAGTAATAGTTACAACTCTAAATGAAAGTCATTTTGCACTAAAAAAATTATTAATTCTGCAAATATCAAGAAGACTCTGACATTTTCCAAATTATTTTTGTCTTATTTCTGCTCAAAAGAAAATGCCATTAAAATCAATGAGCTTTAACAAGCAATTTTGTTTTGAAGAAATAGCCTTTTCCAAGAGAAAATTGTTTCAATGGAATTTTTTTGTTTTTCTGTTTTGATCACTAACTAATTATTCGAAGACACTGGAGTTCTCTGATCCCGGACATATGACATGGATTATACTGAAAACAGCTGGAGATTAAATCTGTAACTCACATATGGAGCTCATGACCCTCTTTATGAATCATCACACCGTTTGTTTAATATTTAATGCAACTCTTAGTTACTCTGAACAAAACTTTGAACAACAGGGGCCCATAAAATTAAAATCACACAGCGAAATCACAGCTACTTGCAAATCCTCTCTCTTCTTTGGGACTTCATCACAAATCTGTCTGATCTAGGTTCATTAAGTTTATTTTTTCACTCCTGAGATGGTAAAATAAGATGGAACACTAAAATTCCATATAAACATCTCTGATTACAGCTTGCGAGCCTCAAGAGATCCAGCCTCGCTTTTCATGCAAACCTAGGCATGGTAATATCTTGAGATTAAAAAGAAATATTTCTGAGCGCGTTAATCTACTGAAGTCTTAGAAGAGTGGGAAATTAAAACTGTGCAGCTCCAGAGATAATTTTACTATCTTAAATGCATAGACCATGCACGCTGGAGAAGTAACTGCCTCGGTTGTGATCTCTCTTTCCTTGGCTCCTTAACTCACCAACTTGAAAAATAAATTCAGAAAACTATCAGCAGGTACCTATGGATCTCAATGAACACGAACCTAGGGTCAGGAACATTTTATCTACATATTTTGCCAAAGCTATAAGAAATATACTTTTTCTAAATGCATTTGCACAGCTTCTAAAAATTGCTATTGCGTTAAGCACTATTAAATGAGTTGAGCAAGAAGTTTAAAGCTTCTCCCCACTTCATCTGAGCAAAGTCGGCAAAGTCAAGCCAAAACCCAGCTCCCATCCTGTCAACCTGAATCTGTCTTTTGTTCAAAGACCTGTTTCCACTCAATATGAAAACACGCCTCGCCTACAGCTTTCAGACGAAAGCACAGATTTGCATCCAATCCCCGACAGACATCCAATGAGCAAAATATCTTTACAACCGTGTTATTTTCCGGCATCAAGCATCCCTCTGCCTTCCCTTTTGGTCCCATCAGTGCTCCCACTCCATCTTACACCCATAATACCAACAAATTACACACCTCCTTGCCCCTAGATGCCTACTTCGACCTGGAATTGATTGATACAGCATTAGCCAGGTCATAATAAGGCTTGCGTGGTTCACTACAAATAATTTGGCAACAGTAGGCATGATCATTTAAAAGTTCCTTTTAATAATATAATGACTGCTCGAGTGGATTCAGTGTTAAAATATTGTGGAGTGGCATCTTCGCGTCTCAAAGCTCAGGCAGCATTGATCGTCTTGTGCCAGACGGAGTTAGGTGTGCAGCTGGAAGACGACAGCAATCGTGCCAGCTTGAAATAACGCTGCTGCTGCTCCTTAGCTGCCACCGCCCTGCCTGTGCACAGCCAGCAGCAGGGGATGGATGAACACTCCTCATCCTCTCCAGTGCAGGTTACCACAGCCCATGCCAAAGGCTTCTCACGATGTCCTTGGGATCAGATGAAAGGCTTTCTCACGGTCTTTTTTGCAGCTATGCTGTGCTTTTTCACTCCTGCCAAAGCCAACGCCCGCGTGGCCAAAAAGGTTTTGCATATGCAGCCACAAGTGCAGAGCAGAGCCCTGTGCATCTCCAGATCTGCACGTGCCACAAGCAGTTTATACATTTTCCAAGTGAAAAGCACGTGACTGCAATCCTGACTTGTGCACGGCCTCTCTCTGCCTCAGCACCCAGCATCCACAGAGCATTGCCTGGCAGCTGAGGTTACTGTCTCTGCAAGCTTGAACCCATCTCATGGCGTGGCTGTGGGCGCAGAAATCCCAGGTCACACATCGCCCTAGGCAGGGCAGCAGCAGCAGGGAGATGATGCCCTCTTCCACTGGAAACACCAAGCACCCACTCACTTGAAATAACAGGCACCTAAAGGAGATTTTTCTCCCAAGAAATCACTTGTTGTGGGGCCCTTTGCCTAATTACGTATGTAAGTATAGACCTACCAAGCCCAGCAACACTGTCCTTGCCATCTCTTCTGGCTTTGCAGCCTCAATAACTATTCCAGCAGCACTTTCTTGTACACTCCCCAGCAGAATTAATTAATGTTTGCACAGTACTTTGAAGATGAAAGTACTAAGTGACTGCTAAATATCAGGCCAGATTCTCAGCTGGTTTAAAAACTGGCATTTGCAGCAAAGCATCTGGGCCCATGATCACCCTGTCTCATTAGAGAGACTCTGTAGAGAATGTGAAGAAAAAAGAATTAAAAAAAAAAAGAAAGAAAAAATACATATGAAAAAGAAGATGATAGAAAAGCAAGATGATAGAAGAAGATGTAGAAAAGCAGCGCTGAAGTAATAACCTTCATGCTTTTCCCAGAATCCCTCTTTCTGCAGTTGAAGAGTACAAATCTGCAGAGCCATGACACTGTTCTCCTTCAAACCTCCTTAAAACTCACCTCTGCTGAGATGCCTACAAATCATTCAGCACTGATTAGCCAGCTGATGTACTGTGACTTCTGCACATTACACTTATCATAACCATCCTGCTCTTAACGTTGGCCCGCCCCATCTGTTTACTCAGTGTGCTGCTGCTTTCCTATCCTCTGCCTTGAGCATTTGCAGGGTTTTTTTTCTTATATATAGGTGCCAGGCCCAGCCCAGGGATACACAGACGCTGACAAAATGTATTTCCAGTCCTTTGAAGGCTCCATATAATATGGATGCGCAATAGTCAGTCTCAATGGATAAGCCTCCATAGGTTTAGATCCAGTTAGTGAGATGTGTGTGTTCCTGTATAAAATCATTGATCAGTGATCACAGAAAGCCAGCCAGGAAGTTTAACTCACACACACGTTATATGTAAAGCAGCTGCGTGCTTTTCCAAAAGGCACCGTGCTGCTGCAGTTTAAGGGCTAAACTTACTGCTTATACCAGATTCGGGGGGTTTTTTAATAGCATGAATTGCTCTTAAAATTGCAAACATGTGGTCAAGAGAAAGTTTCATCGGCGAACCAGTCTGTCTCTTAAATAAACTGCAAGAGTTACAAGGGGAGACAAAATGACTCTTTAACTATTACAGAGACTGGCAAGCATGCCTTCCTCTGGGGGCCTGCAATGACACAGCTGGTGCGGAGAGGAGAGGAGGCACCAGCAGGCTGCGCACACCTCGTGCTGGGACACCACGGCTGATGGGAGAAGCACCTCCATCGACTGGATGTGTGCGGGATGAAGCGCTAGTGATAAGCAAGCTCACCTGAGGGTGAAGTATTGGAATGAGTCACCTCACTGATTGCAAAGGGACCGATGCTGCATGGTGTGGACCCAGCCACATGTCTTACCACACCCAGGTGATCTAGGAGCCAAACTCAGACACTTCAAAAAACCCACAGCTCCAGGTTTTTTTCAGTAGGAAGCCATGCACGCAAAGGGTGTCGATACTCTTCCCATGGCCTCGCGAGACCTTATGTTTTCTGCTCCTTACTAAATCAGCTGCATGCGTTATTCACAGGGATACAAGTGGAAAGCCCTCGAGCCTCTTCACATGTCCAACAGCAAGACTCTACTCACTTGAATGACTAAAATACTACTGGAGTTTTAGGTATTAAAATGAAAATGGTTACACCAAAAATGTGTTCCCATATGCTGTGAGATTCCAGCAAGTGTTACAAATCCCAAGGATACTGCCTTTGCAACAACCCTTCCTTTTTTTTTTTTAAAGAAGGTAAAACAAAAGAGAAAACAGGCTGGCAACCTCAAGTTTTTCACCCATACTCCCTCGGTGCAGCAGTACTGCTCAGAACACGAGAGGAGAGGATGCTCCTTCCCACCCAAACCCAGGGAGCCTGCTGATATACACACACTGCCCCTGACAGAGTCGCAGATGTAACCAAGCAGGTCAACTTCCAAGCCTCGTGCCTTGGGAAAAGCTGGATATTTCCCCATCTGGCTGCAGATCTTTCTTACCCCTCCAGCCTGTTCCATGCTCCTGCTTTCCAGCTGAAGCCTCTCTCCATTGAGAAACATCCCTTCTGCCTCTTCAGCGTGACTTAGGCTGGCGCTCTGCACTCATAGCCCGAGATCTCTAGAGAGCTGGGATGAGATTTTCAAAAGCACTTAGTGTTGACCTACCTCTGCTCCAAATCAGTCTGATCATATTAGGGTAACTATATTTACGTTTGGCCATGTATATTTTGTCATAATAAACTTACCCCAAAGGAATGCTGCTGCTTTAAAACAAGATTACTAGACCTGTGACTATATTTTTGCATCTCAATAAGGAATCTGATTTTCCAGTTCCAGTTCTGTGGATTTTTTTTTTTTTGGAGCACATTGAATATTTAGTACTGGCGGAACAGAGGTCAATGCAATTATATCCTACATCTTAAAAGGAAACAGTCCCCTCTAAATTCAGTGCTAAAGAGTGCTGCACTGGAGACCTTAAAGCTCAAAACTCCAAAAACTAATGCTTAAAATTAATAGCAATCTCAACCCAGCCAGAATGCACTTTTTCTCTTTTTTTTTCAGCATCTGTGGATGGCTCTGCACAACCAAGACCCAAATACCAATATAGGACTTTATCTTTCACCTCCTCCCTTTTAAAAAAACAAAAACCTGCCAGGCAGCGAGTGTTTCTAAATGGTACAAGAAGTGACTGTCAGCTGTCACCAACACACAAACACTGGAGAACCACTTGTTCACTTACTCCATATGGCACCTCCAGAAAGACCAGAGTAATAGTTGGAGAGTTTTGTCCGTGAAGCTCACACAGCATAGGACCAAATGTACCCTTACAGGCCCTTTTTTTTAAAAAAAAAAAAAATTAGTATGTTGAACCTTCTTCTGCTGCATTTTCTCTTTTGATATATATTTTTTTTAACTGAATCCATAATTGGTCTATCTAAATGATTGACAGCGAAGGTGAAGGAACAGCCTGTTAGTCTTGACTGCTGGGGTAATGAATAGAGAAACTGACATGTTAAATTTCTTCACCTCCAATTGGAATTATAAATTATAGACTTCTTTTACATTATCATAATACCAAGTTCATCTTAAAAATAGAATGATTCCTTGGGGGTGTATTTATAGTGAAAAAAATACGTATCTAATGCTGTACTTAGCATATCTTCATATTTTAATATAATTGGATTGATTGTTCTAATTTTGTTCTTATTTTTGGAAATTAAGAAGCAGAGTCAGATCATCTTACATTTTTCAAAAGGTCCATCATTTTGCTTCAGCGGGACATTCTGAAATTTTCAAAAGCCGTCTGTAATTTAACGTATCCTCCTGCTCTCCCTACAGCTACTTGGTAGGTTGCATCTTCCCAGCTTGGCCAAGAGCCACTTTATCTGAGTCTCTACAAACTTTTCAGGGAGTGGAACCAAGATCTGAAGAAGTCTGTAGGAACTAAAGTTTCCACCCCATAAAAAAACCTTAATTCGGCCTTCATCCCTAAGCAAACAACTTCTGCAAAACAAATCATCGAGTTCAAATTAATCAGTTTGTGTGACAGCAAACACAGCCCATCAATAAAAGCAAAGCAATAAACCACAGGGAAATGCCTCCAAGCCAGACACAGTGCATTTAAACTCTCCAATTTATTTTGCATGGGAGGGAGGAGAGAGAGCTCTTAAAACTTTTGTCTAAATTAGACTTAATTCAAATCATGTTGGTACAAAACCTCAGGGCCCAGCTCCTAATAGCAGTGTAACTGTCTGTGGAAGTGCAGAGGAGATGAAGATGATCTGCATCGTGGGATGCCAAGAGGAGGAGGGTGATGGGGAAGGAGTAGATGCAGTCATAGAATCATAGAATCATTTAGGTTGGAAAAGACCTTTAAGATCAAGTCCAACTGGTAACCTAACCTTGCCATCCCACCACTAAACCATGGCCCTAAGCAACTTTTCTACCCGTCTTTTAAATACCTCCAGGGATGGGGACTTGACCACTTCCCTGGGCAGCCCGTTCCAGTGCTTGACAACCCTTTCAGTGAAAAACTTTTCCTAATGTCCAACCTAAACCTGCCCTGGTGCAACTTGAGGCCATTTCCCCTCATCCTATTGCCCATTACCAGGGAGAAGAGACCGACCCCCACCTCACTACACCCTCCTTTCAGGTAGTTATAGAGGAAGATAAGGTCTCCCCTCACCTCCTCTTCTCCAGGCTAAACAACCCCAGTTCCCCCAGCTGCTCTGCATAAGACTTGTGCTCTAGACCCCTCACCAGCTTCGTTGCTCTCCTCTGGACATGTTCCAGCAACATAACATCTTTCTTGTAGTGAGAGTCACCATGGCCCCAGGTCCTTGCCTCCATTCCAAGGTAGACCCAGGCAATAAATCCCTTTTAAAATAAATCCCCTGCTCCAAAGTCTTGATTGCACCTTGGGTGGCTGCTAAAGTCATGGTGGAGCAGGGTCAAAGGGAAGATACCTCAGCCATGGTGCTTTCCATTCCACTAGGTTTTCTATGTCTCTAATGTATACGGCCCTGTCTGCAATGCTCCTTCCTACTGACTATCCCACAGAAAAAAAAAAATCGTCCTCAAGCCATCTGCATGATGAATTCTCCTACAGCTCAGTTAAGTGCTGCCTGCCTTCAATTACATTGCTGTGCCTCGATCTTATGAAATATTTTCAATTTGCAGAACAGTTTTGACATGGGGAGAGAGGAAGGGACAGGGAAGAACTTTACACTTCAAACAAAATCTGGCACCGTTCAGGATTTCTTTCACCTCAGCAAAAAATCATCTTGAAACACAAATAAATGTACCTTATTAAGTTAGCAGGATCTTCTCCTAATAGTGCAATTAGCTTTCATAGGAGATAGGCCCCTGTACTGTCTTGAGAATAGACTCTCAAGCATATATAAGCCTGTAATATCAGGCACACTTGTCTCAAATTAAGGAAAGCATTTGTCATTTCCAGCGTTGACACGGAAAAAGTGGTTTCTTAAATGCTATATTAGCACTGAGTCCCAAGGGACCCTCTGAGCAGCCCCTCTCAAGGAACAAGCCCCTGCATCAACTCCTGCAATTCCCCTTTCGCTGTCTGAAGGAGGAGAAGTGCTGCCAGGGAGCACCACTTGCACAGGAGGAGGCAGCAAGACCCACAACACTGCAATGAGCTCATTAACAAGTCACGGCTAAGATGTCTGAAAGACTTTGCGACTTTACCTCTAGCAACCACCTAAGGGGCCTCCGCAGCAGTCCCATCCCATCCTGAGTTCACAGAGAGGTCCAGAGCTCGCCCCCTTGCTTTGGCAGCCCTACGTGGTACAACGCGTGTGGACATACCTGTGCATCGCCCTCCACTCTGCGGATTAGGCAAAAGCAGCTTTGTTTTATTTCAATTACTGCGGGGTTGGTAAATTGTAACCCTTATCCATCAATAGGATGGTCTTCATTAGTCTGTTCCCCATCATTTAACATGACTGTAAGCCATCGCCAAACAGATTATACTGACTATTCCATTAATATCCTGTATTCAGCAAATGGGGAGGAAATTGTATTATTCTGGTAGCTGTTTAATGTTTGCCACCAGACACACAAGGCAAATGTGTCCAGGAAATGCTTACTTGCCCAATGTCACCTGATGGATAAGTCCAGACACCCTATTCATTTCCAAGGAAGCCACAAGAAATAACTGCAAAGAAAGTAGAGCCACCACACAGACTAAGAAGAAAATGAGCTAATAAATACTGACGCACCATATCCTAGCACACAAAGCAATGTTTTATTACAGGCTTTAAAATTAATACATGCTATTTTTTTGGTATCAACACACACTCGAAATGCCTGATCCTTCACACTCCACAAACCCTACACAGCGACAAAATCGAATCCCACCGTCAGCACTTCATCACCTGCATGAAAGCAGAGAATGAAGCGCCCAAGCCCCCACCCTTCATGCATCGCTGATATTAAAAATGGCATGAGCCGTTTTCTTCTTGTCAAGAAAAGTTTTCTCATCAAAAAAAAACCTCTGTCTCCTGCTTCACCTAAATATAACCTCTAAACCACATTACTGGCCTTAATATAACAAAAAAAAACCCAAATCCACACACACCCAAAAATAACCCAACCGAAAAAAACCCAAACCCAACCCAAACCTAGTAACTGGATTGCAGCAGTTATATTTTCCATTGGCTCCTTCTGTAACCCAAGGAGAAGCAGCATTTCCAGAGTACGGACTCACATTATGGATGGGCGAAATCAACTTCTGAGGGTGTCCATGTTTCTCAGCCAACCAGGAGGACAAGGCTCTTCATGCAGGTACCCTGGGAGAGATGCATCCTCCCCCAGGTGGAACCCACTTGTGATTTCCCAGGTGGGGGACAGGACAATAGCCATAACAACACTCAGCTCTACACAGTTTCCAGCTTCTCCTCAGCCTACACCATTTGCTAACTGGAACATCTAATAATTATTATTAATTGTACCTAACTGTGAACTGTAACATAGACAGGGGGAATGCACAAATAAAGTCTGGCACATCTGCAGCTTACCCCCTGCTCTTCAGCTGGGTTCAGCTTTACTATGCAAAGTTTGACCTATCCTTTATACACGTGCCACAACTGAGCTTTGCAAAATCCATCAAACTGCAAACCTTGGCAACAAAACCAGCCCAAGAGATGTAAGCGGCAATCTGAGAAGATACTCCCCAGGAATTAGATTTTGTAAACAAACATTTCAGCTAATTGCATTCTTGTTCTCAGTGCAATGAAGGCCCCATTTAGCCAAAGCATTTGTCTACGGAGTTTAGTTCCTTCCATTTAATGAACGCTGATCCTGTCTTAGCCTCGGCTGGCGTATCATCAGGATCAACATGAAATGCTAATGGAGAAAGATGCTTAATATCATTTCAAGTGTTTAAGTTACAACCACAGCTATTAAAGCAAATCCATTTTACCTGTTCCTCCTCAGGCTCCCCAGTGAGACAGATTTTAAGTTTCCATGGGGAGAAGTGATTCATAAATGGCTACACAGACCAGAGAAGAAAGCCTTTCACCGTTAATTACAGCCAGCGATTTCCAAACCAAAGCTGGTCATTTCACTGGCACAACACATAATTAGCGAGGCTCATTTTATTTCGTCGCCTTCACAAATTAGTTCACTTTTTAAAAAGCAATGTGGCTGCCTCCAGCAGTAGCCATGACAGCCAGCCAGGAAAATAAGGCTTCGTGCTCCGCTTGTAGTCCACGGCAGAAAAATCCAACAGGTTCCCCAATTTTCATTCCCCTTGCTGGTTAAACACAGAAATGTGTTGCTCGCTGTGGCATCCCCAATATGAGACTTTGCATCTGTAAGATGATCGTCACAGTCCCGTGAATCTAATTCTTCACAGTGAGAAAAGCTTCCTCATTTTCAAACTTTCCCACTGCTAAGCCAAAGTGCAGGAAGAGAAAAAGCCACAGCAGGGAGGAGGAGGAGGAGGAGGAGGAGGAGGAGGAAGAGGAGGAGGATGCCTGCCACTCATCCCTGTAGAGCAACTGCAGTGGGTCCAGCCCCAGTGGCATCTGTGGCATCCTTGCACCAAACGCTTCGGGGACATCACGGAAATATCAGGAGGGGAGGATGCTTTGTAAGAGATGCTGGTCTTCACTCACCCAGAGAGAACACTCTCAGACACCATCTGCATTTCAAAGCAGGACTGTTTCTTTCTTCCCATGGCTCAGACTGCCCCTCAACCTCTTTGAGGAGCAACTTCTCCATGGCGGAGTCTTCCGGTGGACGCGCCTGCCAAGATCCTGGTTTTGAACTAGGCACCCAAAACACCGGTCAGAGCCCCTGGCGCTCGCCAGACAGAGCACGCTGCTGGCAGCCATCGTTGGAAATGCTGAAGTTATCCTTGTGCAGATTTTAAAAGGCCACTGTTTATGCATGTAAATTCTGAAGGGCATTAGCAGCATCGCTGACACACTCTGACAGCCAGCCCAGCTCCGGGAAGGGAATCAGCAGCAGCGACTGCCTGAATAATTGATGTGCTTTTAGCCTGCCCCATGGCCCAGTTATTACATTGCTCACTCTCTTCAACTGCCTGTGGTTTCTAAATTAATTAGAAATCTTAATGTCATGGCCAGCCGCTTAAAAAAAAAAAAAAAAAGGCACCGAGAACAAAAGAAGAGAGTGCTTCTTGTGCCCTTGAGCCTTGGGATCTCTTACTTTAGCCTGGCCATGCAGGGAATAAAAGCACAGTCTCAATTTCTGAAGCTTCGGACCCCGCTAACCAATGCTATCAGCAGCACAGCATGAAATCCACTCTACCTGCAAAAAGCACCCATGTCACAGGGGTGAGCACCCCCATCAAGGTCACCCCTCCCGTAAGAAGAGGCAGAGCCTTTCCCAAGGGACGGCGCACAGGTGAGGCAGCCAGCACCTCTTCAGTACAGGGAAACAGGCTGCTCCATCCCGAGCCCAGCCATTGCAACCTGGTGCCACACGGTACCGAAGTCCGGAGGAGCTACAGAGCGCGCGGTTGTCCTGCTCTCACCGTCGACAGAGCTAAATGACTCTGTGGGATCTCTCGCACAGGCTGAAAAAAACCCAGCATGCAACCACCTGACCTCAGAGAACAGGAGCGGCTGATAAAAATGACACCTGGATCAAACGTAACAATGTGAGTGGTCATTTCTTTGCTACACACACACACTTACCTACTTACAATATCGCTTATGCTTAAACTTTAAAACAATGTCTATAGCTTTTAAGAAACCCAGTGGGAATAATTCCCCCGTTTGAGCCACACTGCACTAAAGCACGGGTAGTTTCATTCCGAGTCCTTGGAAAGCACTTAGCCATGATGAATCTGGGGGTATTTTTAGCTTCTTACTTGCAAAAAGAAATACTGATTTTTTTAAAAAATCTCTTTGCAACTATACCAAAAGCATAAACAAACACAAACGATGGGATTCGTTGAGATAATTTTAAATTACACAGCTAACTTAGACTAATATTTCATCTTCTTTTAAAAGAGCAGTGAAATACCAGTGAAACTCAACAGTGCAGCACAGCCTTTTTCTTCGCCAACACATTGCATCTTACCATATTCTGAGGGGGGAAAGGGTATAAACTGCCTATCCTTTATTCCCTTGGGAACTTCATGATTTTAAAGAAATCAGATTTTTCAAACTTTCTTTTTGATATGCATAAACCGACTTATACTCAATGCAATGAATTGTTTCAGTCCCCAGTAAAGTTACCCTACATTTCCCATACAGGTTAAGTGCCTCAACATGACAGTCCCAGGGCAGAGAAATGAGCTGGCGATGGTGACACAAGGCTTTACAGAGTTTTAAATGACACCATAAATCCTAATGGAAGTATCCAACAAAACAAATCCCATTTGTTAGCACAAGGAAGGTAATTCAAAGTACTGTGAGCCGAAACTACAGGAGAGTGTGGTTCTCTAAAAACTTAATGCATTTTGATCAAGCATTTATTTGCTCCTAGAGCTTCTCCCTCGATCGGCTATTCTTCCTCTCCTGTCATAATTTTGCATTAAATTGATGCATGCAGAGTCCACCATGAAAAAATACAGAAGGATCAAAGCAAGTTGCAAATTTAAGTCCTTTCAAGTGTTTCGACATCCTTCCTGAGAACGGAGATGGTACTTCTGTTTGTAGGGTGGGAAGATGGGCTTCCAGCAAATTGTAATGCTGGTACATGAAGAAGGCAGCATTCGGTTCACCCTATGATTTGTTTGCATTTGACATCTTGCCTTACATGCTGCCTCTAAAATGCACGTGCTAATTATCAGCAGTGTGGGCCGGCTGATGTAGTGAACACAAGATGTCACCCACATGCATTTTTCAAACCCAAGCAATGAAATGAAGTGTCTCATAAGAACATGTTACCTGTTCATACAGAAGCTTTCCTGACCCCTACAACATCTCCTATCTGTATCTCTTCGCATCTGTGTTTTTAAATCTCACTATGGTCGCTTTGCTATACCCAAATGTACAGGCCTTCACATTATATATTTCCTTTTGCTCTCCATACTGCGGCATTTACATACATCTCTTCTCACTTTGAAGTTATGATGTTAATCATTACGAAAACTAACTGAAAGGCTCAGCTCATGCAGATTCCTCTAGGCTATCCACAGTAATAACGAAGCCATGCTGAGGCTTTAAGGCAGACATGGGGTCCTGATCCCTCCTCTGGATCACCGTACAACTGGAAGGATGTATCAGCTGAAGCAGGACCACCACTCTTCAACATGGCCATGCCCTCCTTGCCCGACTTCTACACTAATTGTCTCCAGAAAGGAGCAAAGTGCAAAACCACACAAGGTCCTGCAGCGATGCTCACCTCTCAGCCTTGGAAAGAAGGTGGAAGAAAATACAGGAGACGGCAGCGATGCAGAGCAGCACAGCTTTCCTCACTGCTTTTCGGAGCCTAGTCTTTCAAGATGCAGCCCCCGGCAAAGTGTCTCATGAAAGTTTGATGAACAGCATTTTGTTTAACACAAGCAACTGAGCCACAGCCCTGTCGAGCTGCATTGCCCAAGCAAAATGTCACGACCCACGAGGATCAAGAGACTCAATTGCAAGAGGCAGGCTCGCAGGCAGCAGAGGAGTTCATGACTTCTGGAGTAGGGTGCACCACCCCATAAGTTACCTGGTCACCAAAACATGGGGAGGCTGCTATTACACTGATGAACACTAAGCCTCCTTTGATACTTGCCCACCATGCTGCGAGGCTGTGCTAGGTGGTCTTGCAAGGATAGGGAAGTCCACAGCCTTTTCCGTTGGCACATATAAACCTTGATTATTTTTTTTCCCTCTTTTACCTTTTTCACTTCTACATGCACTGAAAAAATTCACAGTGTGCTATTCCCTACCATTCTGCTTCAGCATTTGCATGCTCTGCTGCTTTCATTCCCCTGCTCCCTTTCCATAAAGGAAAATACTCAAGAAAGAACCATGCCTGCATAACTGAAAATACACAAACCCCATATGCAGAGATGGTGCTGTAGGCTCACGCAACAAGATCAGGTCGAGCAGTTTAATATTTTAGCACAGCTTACAAATGAGGCTAGACTATATGGTCCAGTAATTACCTTTTCTTGTTCTTCAGGTGCTAAAAATGCACACGCTATTTTTTGCAGAGTACCGAATTCACCATTTCTGGAAACAAAGAGAAAAAGAAAAAAATTAAAAAACATTTATACTTGCCTCTGAGGAATTATTAGGCACTCATGAACTTTCTGCTATACATGCACCAAAGGATACAGCAATGAACAACTCATTCTGGTCAACAGATCTGATTTTAAAAAGCCTGTAAGAATTTTTAATCTCTATGGAGCACATCTCTGTATGGGAAGACAGTACTAGCACATAACCAACAAAGTTGCATGAAAAATCAGTGGAAACTATCACTGCCAATTATAAAAAAAGCCTTAGAGGTACAAGTAGTTATCGAATGCATGTGCAGGTACATGAGTATCTCTTCACCATAACAGACTCAAATGTGATTTGGGTAAACTACTGTTATACTAGAGGATTTACCAGAGATTTTTAGAGGTTGCTGCACCAGAATAATAACGAAATATCTAGTTTGAAAATAAATTATGATTGTAAGGTTGTTAATTCCTGTTCCTCAGCAGTTACTTCTTAAATTTCCTCTGTCCCCTTACAACTTCAGTATTTTCTTCTAACTATAGTGTTAGATGCTAAATGTAACATTAATTGACAAAAGCATGAAATGCATGGATCCAGGTCAGCCTCCTGGAAGTGTTGGTTTTATTAGGATTAATTACACATGAAAAATTGCTCCTCGCAGTCGGGATTGCTACAGATGAAATTTTGGTGGGAATCAGTTTTGTCAGAGTCAAACTGGATGGCACAGGACCCCAGGGACCCCATCCCACCCCAATCAAACAATTAGAAAATAAAATAAAAAATCCACGCAAGGGAAATAGCAATGAGCCCTCCTGCCTGAATTTTGCTTCCAACATTAACTATAAGCCCAGCTCGTTTTTCACAACCTATAGGGGAGAACACAGGTCATTTCATTTGGAAGTAGTGTATTAAAATGCAAAACTATAAAGCCTGATTAAAATAGGATCCAGCATTAAACTGGGGCCAATTGTCCCTAAGCCTTTCCCAACAGGGACTGTGGCACAGCCTTCCCCCTGCTGCCGTGGTCCCACACCCTGGACCATGCTACACCTTAAAAACTCCACAGACCAAAGAAGTGGTCCTGGGGCTCCATTTCACAGCTCAGCTGATCCAGAATGGTCCCGCATCAATCTTCGATGCCAAAAAAGGAAAGTTTCACCCCAGCTCTATGCACCCCTTGGCAGGTACTCCCCTGACAGTACGAAAAGAAGGAGCCTCAGGCATTGGTCCCCAACTCTTAATTCATCTTATTTATGTACTGAAGGTGCAATCACTTGCATTCAGTAACCTTGGAAGTCAGACAAGTAAATTAAAACTTAAAACAAGGCTTGAGAGTCCAGCATGAACACTGCTTTTTGAGTGATTTCTCTATAATAGGCAAGTATGGATGCTCTGGAAGAAAAAGAGACCTATTCCAGGTTGCCTGTCAGCAAAATTGCCTCTCTAGGCAATAAACAGGTTTTGGACCATCTAAGAAATTTACAGGCGAACTCAGGGTAAGACCAGCTATTATTTCTTACTGTACAAATGAAAAAGTCTCCAGATGTTAGCTGTTTTCAGCCTTGGATTTTGATCAAATATATACTGTTTCAGTAGGAAAAAACACTTTTACAAGTGCAGTGCAGACCAGGCAACACCTCATGAGGGCATCCATATACTTTATTTCTAGGAAAAATGCCATTTGTTTAGACTACTTCGTTGAGGTTTATAGTAAAACCTCCACCTGGTTCCAAGAAGCTTTTGGACCATAACTCTGATTTGATGGCAGCAGCATAGAGCAGAGAAATGGTGGTTTGCCTAGTCTGAAGACGTTAATGTTTGTTACCCCATTACCTTGCAGTGGCTTTTCGGATGAAATTAAAACAAGATCTTTGTCTCATTTATGATACCCCAGATTTCACTTCTGCTTGTTGCGTAAAGGGCTAGAGATAGCACAACATACAGTGGCTTATGGCTCTTCTGTGTCATTTTAGGATTCAGCACATGCTCTCCTCCCAGCTTACCTTTATTTTATCATAATGTGAGTGTACGGACTGATAAATCTTTCTTGCCTTCCCTCCCCAAATGCCAAATGTATAACCTTCAGTTGGCCTCTGCCATACGCTATTTCTATGCAGATTTCAAATGTAGTTTGGGGAATTCTTGTTCTTATTAAAATAAGAAGGGAACAATACAGGGGTTCCTGCACAGGAAAGATCCTGCAAAATACTTGCTGGAGAGTCAGCACTCACTGGCAGTGGGTGCACTGGAGGAGCTATAGGGATTTGGCGTTAGCCCTGAAAGACAAAGTAAACACACCACAGAAAGACACATTACCCCTGATTCCTGTGAATACTCACAGCAGTTCAGCGCCTGCCCCATATGCAAGGGAAGCTCATTTTTATTTTCTTTTACTGCTTTCCACACCACTCAACTAACCTGCTCCCCTCTAAAACCTACGGTGCTGCTCAGAAAGCATTTGTCCTTTCTTACCCAGTTCTTCACCAGTTGTACTCTGCCTGGACAATTTGGCAAGTGTTTTCATTTAAGATGATAATGGAGAGGGGAAATCAACTTCACTCCCTTGCTCCATCCCACATTACCCTGGAGCTCTACCTGCAGAGATTGCTGCTAAATGGATAACATAGATACTCCAACACAGCCCGCCCTTACTAACGTGACTGCTGATGTTCCTACAGCTAAATATTTCTAAATCCTCTGCTATGGTGAGTAATGTATCCACCCAAACAGGACAAGGGCATACTGCTCTGCATCACTAGATGCCAGAAGAAAGGCAATTAATCTGCAAACCGGCATGCTGCTGCACCTCCATGCCAAAACAGAAGCTGCTATTAGGGAGAGCAACGATAAACACTTTCTGTTCAGCAACAGCAAAGGCTGGGAGGAGAATCCATCAAGACGGGATGGCTCACCCTCGAGCAGCTGTCTTCGCTGCAAAAAGCCAAGCGGTCTGACTTCAGTTGTTCATGCTCACGGCAGAGAGACCCACAAAAACCCACACAAAGGTTTAGGCAACCAACAGGAGGCTTGTGAAAAAGCCTTGTTTGCTAAAACGCACCAAGCACCTTGTTTCTCGCTCTGTTCAAGTAGAGCAGTGAGCACCCGGTGTTGTGCTTTTGGAGATGAAAACCCATATGGAGCAGCACAGCATCGCTCCTGGGCATTAGTGTCTCTGCATCAGCCCTATGAAACCAAATCAGCAACTTTCACCTATGCTGACTTAATTAACATGCACCCTACAGATCTCTGCAAATCCCGCACATTGCCATCCTCCATTACCAAGCACTTTTGATGAAAGTGATTAAAGCTAACAATTATAATTTGTGTTAGAGAAGCCCCTAGAGGCTACAGCTAGGCTCAGACTTCATTGTTCACAGAACACAATGCAAAGAAATCTCTCTCCTGAAGAGCTCATCCTCCAAAAAGACAAGGCAATCAAGGAATAGCGGGAAGAAAGGCATGGGAAAACAGTTGCTCAAGGTTACACAGCAGGCCACCAACAGGGCTAGAACAAACCCCACTTCCTCTGTGGAGCACTCATGAGGCCGTGCTGACTCTCCAATAATAAGCTGATCAACTAATACACTTTATTGATGATGAAGTAGTCCATAGTGTTACTTGCCGTTCTGTGTTTGATCACGTATTTTTGTGGTGGCTCTCCAAGGAAAGCTAATCATGACAGCGAAAGAGTTACCTTCCCTTCACATTCCAAAGAAGTGCTTCCCATACTTTTCTGTGCACATTACTGACAAATCGATCCCTCTCAATTTTTTTATTCTTCCATCAATGCTTTCAACAAAGAGTGATTGCTCAAGTGCCCTTCTCCACCTTGCACTTCCAATTTTTTAAGGAATGGTCAATCTCGATATGCATAATTATAATTGCAAATGGATCATTTTATCTTGTACTCTTCTATTTTAATGGGATTATGTACGGTCAAATCTCTACGGTAACATTTAAAGTCAAAACCTCCTACATCATTCATATGTGTTTTAGATATTCAAAAATATTAATATGCAACTAGTGATATTATTAAAGGTTAGATTTCTAACAACCCGGCCCAGTTATGACACCATAAATCTGATATAGTTTTCACTGATTACTAGAAATATCTTTCCAAGGTGGGTAGCTGGAATTTAATAAAACTTCCTGCCACACAGCTCATCAGCAAGAGACTGCTTCTGTTGTGCTTTGTACAGGGAAAGAACGAAGCACGAGTGTGCAAAGTGAGTGAAGCTTTTAGTCTTTGCAAACAACTTCAGTGCATAAAATATTAAAAGCAATGCTAAACTCATCTCTGGCAAGAACTGCAGGCAATTCACTGCAACTCGTATTACGAATGCCTTTGTTTTACCATTTAAAAAACATTAAGAGTCTACCATTACGGTTGTGTATCACGGTGCTGTACATTAACCTCTGTAATTTTCCAGCATGGTAAATTGCAGTAACACAAATTAGGCTATCTGGCAAAAAAGCTTATAAAGACACAATATTTAAAGCGAGCAGACAGGAAAGCTCCTCGCTCTTTCCTGCCAAAGACAGCAGGAGAAAGTCCAGTCCTCTTTTCCTCAAAGCAAATGGTAAAATCCCATTAATTTCCCCTGGAACCGACAGATCCGCAGCATCTGGGAAAGGATTCAGTCTAAATACATCGCAGACATAACAGATGAATGATTTGGGGGAGCGGGGTCGCCTGCTCTCATTTTAACACTTCTGTGTAACAGGAACAGAGCAGGTCATTTCTGTAAGCTTGAAAATGCTTTGTGGGCTTTCAGTAGGATTTTCCCTTCAGCATTTTTTGCCTTCTGTCTCCGTTTTCTTCTTGTTCATATGCCTAATGGCTTTCAAATCTGTTATTTGAGTGTACAAGAAGCTTAAAGCTTACCCTCGATACCTACTGTTGTAGGGCCCACACGGATGAAATTTTGTTCTCCTGTAATTAATAGGAAAACATCTACATTTCATATATTCTGGAACAATCATATCCTTTCCACTAAGGAAACAAACTGCAAGCTAAATTTCCACCTACATGTTGTAGAGAAGTTTTCATAGCAAGACATCTATTTTAGGTACAGAAAAACAATCCTAATAAAATGCTCATCGTGTTTGCAAATGACTCTAATTTCCAAGATGAAATTTGTTCGCTCATAAATACATCTAGCAACTAAACCAGACAGATTAATTTCTTTTTGTAGCAGTTTTCTAAGATATTTTTTTTCTCAGTGGGATGAGAACGAGACTTTCAAAAAGATGAAAGAAAAAGGAAAAAAAAAGAAAAAGAGGACAGCCCAACGCTAGGACAGCAACACTCACCTAAGGCATGTTGGAGCCATGCTTCTGCTCTGCATCATGCAGACCACACTCTTAAACCTCACCGCTTCCCCTACGAGGCCGCTGGGATGCTGCTCTCCTTCCTATATAACTACCTGGCTCCCTTCCCTCATTTTCCACTTCTAACATATCAAACAGATCCTCCAAAACTCCATCCAAACCCATACGCTTCTGTGAAATATATTGAGTTTGAGGAGAAAAAGGTCAGCTTCATTTTGTCTCAACTGGCTCTAGCTCCCAGCTGTCGGCACCAACAGCTGCTGGGGTTAAGCAAGACTTTTTGTGTCTGTCTTTGGAGCAGAAAGCAGCTATTATTTCAAGCTGGCATCCCAGGGATTTTTTTCCAAGCACTATACTGGTCCCAAGTGGTTTTAGAAGCAAGCAACCAGGCATCTATGTGAAGCCCAGGCCCTGGTATTAGAAGACCAGAGGGTTCCCTGCAACAGCAAGGCATTTAATGCAAGAGGAGAAGGGAGCCTGGAGTCCTGCCAAATTTAATCCTGGCTATATGTGCCACAGCTGGATTTCTTCAAGTAGGGGCTATTACACTGGCACACCGCTGACCAAAGTCTTCTGTTTCATGTAAATTCCCTGCAAAGACCTTAGGAGATAAAACTGATTAATCCTAATTAAAATGAAAATCAAGGAAATGACAGAGTCTGTTGAATCTACTTGATGAATCAAAAGCCTCCCTCATTTCTATGTTAATTGTCTTTTTACAAATGTGCAGTACTCTCATACGCACAGAATAATGTTTTCATATTTTTCTTCACTTAGAACATTATGGGCCAGATGTTAGAAAGCACACGGAGAGCCCTTCTGCATTGTCGGGCCCCTGCAGAAGTGCCTAAATGGATGCCGAGTCCCTTCTCAGACTTCTCATGGCTTTAATAAAAAATCACAGCCTGCAGCAATGCGACAGCCCAGACACTGCAGCTAGGGAAGGACCGGCGCCGGGCAGGACACAGTACCTCCCAAGCATGCTGAAAGGAGTGCAAGATGCCCCATTAGCACTGAGCAGGGACTATGCAATGAGTTAAATTCAACCAACATAAACCCACCAAATCCCTGCTCTCAATTTGCATGAATCTGATATAATGCTTTGATGAAATACATTGCTCAAGTTTTTATCAACAGGCTACCTCCACATAATGCCATATCACAGTAAGGACATTGGGGAAAGCAATCAAACTGCAAAGACATTCCTGAAGAGCAGAAATGCAAAACAGGCCCTCTCAAGGACAGTTCAACTTAGGATGTGAGTGATTTTAAGGGGAATGAACCAGTACACCAGCTAATTAAGAGGTGGGATGCATTTTGCACAGGAGGGTCTCCTTCTCTATGTAGAGTCGTATGCAACACACGAAGAGAATCACATTCAATTTGCATCCACTCAAAATCGTATGTTGCCTAAAGTTGGGGGGGCAAAGCTAACCTAAGATAAATGACACACTGGATGAAATCCAGAATCTGCAGCGTTACTTGCTTAGACACCTTTTATTATGGTTACATTTTATTATACAGTAGTAAAAAATTACAAGGCAACATCCTGTGTTATTTCCCACTGGGATAAATGATACAGATGTACTATTAAATCTCAAAACCAGCACCAGTCTGCCAGGCTACATTCCATTTGTGTCTTTATAATGTGTCAATAGGCTGACATTTATGCCTTCTGATGATAAAGCTATTTATGTTATAGACATTTAAATGGGCCATAAAATGCATAGCACTACACAACCCTAGAACTCTTCCAATCTTTACCAAAACAACACACAAAAAGCAAAAATCCCACCAGACACCAGCATCCAAACTTAGGACATACTGGCTCCATTTTTTCCATGCCAAGTCAATGTTATGAGGGTTTTCTTAAAATACCCTTATAAAAGAGGGTTAATGAAACCTTTCTCCTGTGCATACATTCAACCCATAGTTAGTTTTAATTTTGGTTTATAGATCTTTGTCCTTTCCCAAAACAGTTTTCTTTAAAATCTAAACCACTGGCTTCATGATGTGTTGGGTGATGGGACAGGCCCAACCCTCAGGCTGAACAGCAGGCCACCAGGCAGCCCTATCCTGACACTTGTAACCAAAAATAGGAGCTGCAAGGCACCTTCCCCAGCTCTGTATCGCTGTCAACCACAGCTGGGGAGGCACTCGTGAACGTCCACCACAGCTTACAGCCCAAGGGCATCCTGAAACATGGAAATACATTGGCAAAAGGATGGTCCTACAGGGATCTCAGGAGAGCAGATAGGGACGGTCACTGCGGGTCACAGACTGTATGTGAACTAAGACATGATCTCAGCATGGTCACTGTCACTGAGTTTTTGAGGGGCATCAAGTCCAATAATACTGAGTTAAAATGACCTTTCTCTGCTTAGCCCCCACCAGTTCCCTAGAAAAGGCCAGCCCTGCAAGACATCAAGACAAAACACTCATAGATCTGCTTGTGGGAAGTGTCAAGATAAAAACACAGAGACTAGCAGACAATAATTATCTTAGCCCTGTGGATGGTCTCCCCTTAACGCCATGCCCCATGAAATGGGTACTGATGGATGAAAAGCTAGACATGAGCCGGCAATGTGCGCTGGCAGCCCAGAAGGCCAACCGTACTCTGGGCTGCATCAGGAGGAGTGTGGCTAGCAGGTCGAGGGAGGTGATTCTGCCCCTCTACTCAGCTCTGGTGAGACCTCACCTGGAGTACTGCGTCCAGCTCTGGAGCCCTCAGCACAAGAAGGACATGGAACTGTTGGAACGGGTCCAGAGGAGGGCTACAAAAATGATCCGAGGGCTGGAGCACCTCTCCTATGAGGACAGGCTGAGAGAGTTGGGCTTGTTCAGTCTGGAGAAAAGGAGGCTACGGGGAGACCTGATTGCGGCCTTCCAGTACCTAAAGGGGGCCTATAGGAAAGATGGGGAACGTCTTTTTCATAGGGCCAGCTGTGTTAGGACAAGGGGAAATGGTTTTAAACTAGAACAGGGTAGGTTCAGGCTAGAGGTAAGGAGGAAATTTTTTACAATGAGAGTGGTAAAACACTGGAACAGGTTGCCCAGAGAGGTAGTGGAGGCCCCATCCCTGGAAACATTCAAGGCCAGGTTGGATGGGGCTCTGAGCAATCTGATCTAGATAGCAGTGTCCCTGCTCACTGCAGGGGGGTTGGACTAGATGACCACTAGTGGTCCCTTCCAACCCTAAACATTCTATGATTCTATGATTCTATGATTCTATGATTCTATGTGAATGGCTCTTAGAAATGCATGTGGGAGAACCAGACTGGGGGACACAGAAATTCATCTTTGGTGCTAGATGGACACAATTAAAAAGTCCATCTATGGCCTGATTACAGGGGCTGTCCAGGCCAGAAGTAGATTGGGGTCACTGGAAGTGGTGGATGGGGATGCATAAACAGCAAAGTATAATGGTTTGGTCTGCAACCAAAGAAGCCCCAAGGCTGTTGTCGAGGCACTTCTTGCACATATCAAGTGTCTTAATAATATAAAAGATAAGCAGGCAAAAGCAAAGGAGTCGTCCAGAAATATGCAGCCTGGGAGGACACGCTGGAAGGAGGGCTACACGATCCAGTTACTATCCCCCAAGCAACTGGCATGAGAGGACAAGGAAAAGTTGCAAACATGCCAACTCAATAGTTGTCTGCAGGGAACACGTCTTGAAATTATTATCGTTGAAGTAAGGGCCACTGATACTTCAGGGACTTGTTTTAAAAAAGTTCTTAAAAGAAAGTTACCATAGAAAACAAGTTTGGGGTGTTTTTCCTCTGAGAACAGTGTCGGAGCTTAATGCATTAGAAACGCAACTGCATCAGATACTGCACGAGGATTGCCCATGCCCAAGCTGCAGGTAGGAAAACACCAGGCTGAGCCACTTCGTTACAGTGCTTACAATCAAAGTGAGACAGAAAGTGGCTGCTTCTCCACTCTGACAAGTTTTTAATTGCATCTAGAAATTACCTTCTACTTTAAATTTCATTCAGAGATTATGTCTAATAGACGCTGCTCAGGATGAGTTTGTCACACTTCTAAATAATTATTATTAATGTGACGCTAACATTCTTCACTGGTGTTTACGCCACCTAAAGCATCTTTCAAAAAATGTCCTTATCATTAAACATAGCATCCAGTGTGACTGAAATGCAAAATTATCTTGACCTTTTAATTTCAAGTGGCTCACCAGTCACAGTTCCTCCTTCACAAGGAATTCCATCACCTTTTCTATTTTGGTGACATAAGTAAACATCTTTCAAAGCGCCTTCCCACATCAGAGTGTGATTAACACACACATGCGGCCTTAGATTATATTAATATCCAATGCAAAACTAAAGGTTACTAACAGGTCTCATTGTCTCAAGGCAATGCCATCCAACCTCCTGCTCCCCCTACAGCAGAAAATAAAACTTTCCCAAAAGGAGAGGCTCCAAGGAAACTGCACAGTCATGCCCTGCCAAAATTTTCTTTCGTTTTTCTAAGGGATGAAGCATTCCACAAGTTTTAAAGATCTGTAAATGCAGCTAATGCGGACACTAAAGGACTTCTGTAAATGTAAGAAAAATAAATGAAATTTAGCAAGAAGAAATCAGGAGAGGAAAAATCTTACCAGTGTCTCCCCATACAGTTAGTATGCAAAACTAGAGTTCAATACCTTTTTCCCCGAGATGTGAGATATATATATAAAGACAGGCATATAAAGACATCTTTGGCTACTGCTATTTTGGAACTGACTTCAACCATCTTTGGTTTATTACCCCAGATAGCATGATGTCATCAGAAGCCTTTTAATGTCTTTTAAGACCTTTTCCAGTTATTCTTAAATGATTAGGTGTGAATATGTGCATGCGTGTGGTATTTCTTTATTTCTGCAACCATGTGATAAACTGCAGTGCCACAAGATAAATTGCATTCAGTTTACACATTTGACCTCCTCACTTGAACTCTGCCTGCAAATCCATTTCAGCTGGGACTATTTCTAATACGCCATACTTCCGAACAGCTTTCAAACAGCTGTAGGGGCTTTTTTTTTCCTGTGTTTTAAAATGAATTTCGCATTAAAAGTATTTTCTTCTTTTGCACCAGAAAGCGGAACAGATTACAAACAGAAAGACCCTGGCTCCTAGCAGCTCCAGGATCGAGTGTCAGAAATGTCCTGAGCAAAAAGGGAGCAAGAACGGTGCTAGGTGTTCAGCAAAAGTTTCTGATGTGGGGCACTTGCACCTTTAATGGTGTCCCTAACAACATCTGTCACACACCTGCAATCCCAAATCCTATTAAAATCCTCAGGAGCTATCCTACTCCACCATTCTGCAAGAGTTTTAATGAAGGTTTAGACACTCAAGCCTGGCCTTCATGTATGTCACCCCATCTCCCGCGAGTGAAGCATCGCCCCACCATATGAAGAGGTCTTCTCACAGGCACACAATTAAAACAGGTGCTGTGCCCACTACGTCCTCAACTCCAGCCAAGCAATTTATATAATCCTCCCTTTTCAGGAAAACTTCTGGAATTAAGAACAAATGCCCCAACTTGTGTGTTGCGATACAATAAGGGTAACCAAGAATCAAATCAATGCTGGTTTTCCCTTCGGAATAGATAAATGTACTTTAATTGTCGTTGCTGTTTGTTTCCCAGAGGTACCACATAACCGGCTCCCACTAATGCACGTTTTCTCTGTGTGTTTGAGAAGGTCACTCCTTTTCAACAGCTTTTTTTTTTTTGCTTTTTTAAAATTTCCTTGCTTGGTTTCACCCTAAATTTTTCAAAAGGTAAACGATAAAGTTTTGTTTGCAGTTAGCCAATAAACAAATCATCTCTCAACTACTCACCACAATTTTTCATAGAAAGGACAAGAATAAAGTGTTTTAATAACTTGCTTAAGCATCCATGACAGAAGAGTCCTTCTGTTGCAAAGCTGCCGCTTGCATTTGACACACCTGACCAAATAGCAAAAATGCCGCTTTCTTGGCTTCTTGAATCTCAGGCAAGATGAATGCTCCTGGTAGCACTTCTCTTTCATTCAGTTGATGGGAACATTTACTAAGCATTGCAAAGCATCCAACTGCACAGTTTAAGCATGTGCTAAATTCTACATATGCTCTAAAATACCGGGATTCGCTGGAGCATGCTGCCACGCCACCCTTAATACAGGGCTTAAACCTTAGCATTACTGCTGCTGAAGGAAAACAAGCCAGCCCTCGTCTCAGCTTCAAATAACTGAGGAGTCTCAGCAGCATCCGTAAAACTAATGCAGATGAAAATTAAGGATGTGGTGAAGGGCCCTGCCAGACTAGGGTCTTGCTGTATTTTTCCAAAAGAAGTCTGATGGCATCAGCTATATAAACATGACTGGCTTAAGCAATTAGACCTGCATTTGTTATAAACTCTGCAATCAAATATTCATTTAATTTTGCAATGTCATCAGTAGTCTGACACAAGCAAATGGAAATTAAAAATGCAGGAAAGTATTCCAGGTAAGCATGTACTTTTTAAAGGAGCTAAAGTACTTATTTAAATTACAGGGGCATACTGAATGGGATGGCTGTGAGAAAAACCTATTGCAGGAACTGGCAGAGACACTGGTTTTGGGTAAATCAGAGCTTTTGTGATGTGGTCCTTGATAACAAATGCATCGACCCACAGGGTGGCATTTCTGTACCCACTCTAAACCCATCCTTTCAACTTCTAGAAAACTGCACTCATTTGGAGCCAATAGTTAGAACTTTACTGTCTTCTAGACATGTTGGGTTTGGCTGATATGTTTTTCTCATGTCACATAACTTATTAATCCCTTCTGAATTTAAAAAAAAAAAACAAAAGCATTAAGAAAAAGTGCACTTTTCTCAGGTGTTCCTTTAAGGACGTTTTGCACAAGGAGGTGTCAATGGATAGCACAGTTTCATTCACAGTTGGTTTGGTTTTAGATATGAGAGGAATCATCGACTCTTAAAATAATGAGCACTGTTCAGGCTTTCCTTAACATGGAAAAGGAGATTTTACTAATGGTCTGACTTGAAAAAAAGAAGACAGACCTCTAGTAATTAGAAAAAAAAAAAATACTTTAAATTTCCTTTCTTTTTGCATGAACCGTTACAGAGGTCGTTTGGCCAAAAAGCATCAGCTGCTGAACATCAAGTATAAACAGAGAAACAGTGTTCAAAACATTTCACCAGAGCAAGAATATTGGTTGAAAAAGAATCAAACAAATGACAAAGGGAGATTATAATTGTTTAAGCAGTATGAAAAAACCCCACTGCTAGCCATTTAGCAAGAATACTGAGAGGCAGTATGTTTTCATCCAATATTAGGTTTATCAGTAAAAAGCCCAGACAGAAAAATGTAAAAAAACATTTGGTAGACAGGGTTGGGGAACACCACTCTCCTGATTTGACTGGACTTGGTGGCGGGACACTAATGACCCAAACGGACGAAGGACGGACAAACCCACTGCAGCTCCCGAATGCCAACAGCTGCTCCACGCCAGTCGGACAGGGGGGACCGTGACAGCTGAAGCGAGAACCACCCTGAAAGGCAGTCCGTACGCATACCTGACCAGCATCACCAGTCATGTTCAACATCCTCGGATGGTAATTTATTAGGTATTTGCCAGCTGGGATCTCCTAGAACACTTACCAAAGACTTTCACACCTATTCCCACACCTGGAACAAGTGACTCAAGTAAGCATCATGTTAGGGCAATAAAAACAAGAGTGACTGGTCTGAACTGGGTTACCAGCAATTCCTGACAGCTGATGTATATTTATCATGCTCATTTTGAACTGCTGTAATAGGTCCCACGGCCCTCAGTGCTAAGCAAACCCTAAGCAGTGGGTGGTCCCCGATGAGAAACGTGAGAAGCTGCTTGCAGAAGCCCACCTCAAGCCCTTGCTTGGTGACAGCAACACAAGGACTTCTTTGTAACTCCTATCTTCACAACCTCTAGATTGTATTTCTATTATTCACATGGCACCAGCAGAGAGAGCATGGCAAGAAATTTTGGCTTGATGTGATAAACAAAATGTAGTATATAAACGGAGTTGCCAGGAAGGTGCGTTTTTGCTGAGCAGTATCAGAGAAATAAATTACAAAGAAATGTAACTGCTGCCTATTAAGAGACAGATTTATATGATAGCTAAAGCTTTCGTAGTTTATGAAACAATGTCTAATAAAATGGCACAGCTGTGATTTAGTAAGATGTTTAAATTCATCGTTACATATATTTTGTATATGTACTGGTCTTCGCTACCAAGTCACATATTGGCTTTGCCTGATATACGCATCCTTTTTTGCATATGTAATGAGCTTATCAGCTTCCAGTAGAAAAGGCAATTTCAGAGCTATCTTCTCCTAAGGTTTGCACTTAAACACGCCAGATGACTTATTCACTGTACTAATATACACGGTGAATTCAAGAAGGTGAAAAACATTGGAGGCTGAGATTTTGCACAGCACAGTAGGAGGATGAAGAGCACAAATAAATTAAACTGAGAGGGACTGTCTTACCCAGCAAGGGTTACTGGGAGCGGGGAAAAAACCCAACAAACCTCCTTATATTTTTTTATCATTTGGTAGGATCATATAGATCCTTGCATGTCAGACCTCAATCGGGCAGGCAGAATACTCGCTGCTGCAAACGCAGGTCTGGGCTGCGGGAAGACAAACCCCCCCAGAAACACAGGTTGAGGTTCCCAAAATCAGCCCTAAGGCCAACAGCCTTCAGTCGCCCGGATAAAGCAGCCTCATCCTCTGGTATGCCGAGGCTCCCAAACCAGCTTTCAACATCCACTGGAGCTGCCTGGGGGCTTAGCATGTCTGAGATTCAGGAGGCTGTCTTTTAAAGCCTAGCCTAACTTCGGGCAGCGTTCCCCTGAACCCTGGCCCAGCTTCTCCCATTTCCAGGCTGGAAGGGGTGGATGGCTCAGCTGCCCCGGGCTTCTGTGCAACACCAGCCTGCAGATTTCAGCTCGCTGCTCTCACCACACCGAGGGCAGTCACTGCTGGCCGGTCTGCGCCCCACTCCAGAAAGCAGGAAACTGCTGGCAATGTCGCAAGCATTACCCTTCTTGGTCTCATCATACACAAGCGCTTACTGTAGCCACAAAAGGAAAGGCACCTGCAGGATTTGGTGCTGCAGTCACACCACAGAACCGGACATCGAGACAGTCAGTTGAATACTGCAAGATTTCTTTCTTAATGGAATCTTTTCCTCACATTTTTCATAAATATTTAAATGAACAAAAACAGAAAACCACCACAAAAACCGTTTGTCCAGTTGCAATGTTTTGAAAATAAGAGTCCAAACCAAATTTCTATTGGACTTAGTTCATGCCGAAGTTCAAGTGAACATTTAGACAGCATTTATCATCTTCAGAGCACTGTGCAAATGCAAGCTAATGCATGACTTGCGGTCCTGCTCAGCATGTCTGTGGTCCCCTAATTCCCAAGTACCTACACGCTTCAGCCCGACTTGAGCCCCGCGCCCCGGTGAGCCGAGCGGCACCCACCACTGGAGCGCTGGCAAGCTGCAAGCGTTTCAGACCAGCGAGAGCTCTGGACACGACGCAGTAGGATCCCGCTTTGGCTCATCTCTGTGTTTCATAGCATTTTCCAAGTCAGAGTCAATTTGCAGCCAAGATTTAGTTAACACAGCTCATAAAATACGATTCCGTCCAGCTAAAGAGGAAAAAAAAAAGAGGGAAAAGGAGGGGGGGGGGG
>NW_009269997.1:1253720-1255714 GCF_000687185.1 Egretta garzetta
AAGCACAAAAAAAAAAAAGGGAGAAGGAGGGGGGGGGGGGGGGGAGGCAAATAAATATAAGTGGTTTAGAGATAAGATCTCTTGGAGCATTTTTGCAGCTCCTCTTTTTTTCCCAAATAACAGAGGACTTATTACGCTTATCTTCAAAGATGCTTACAAGTCAGCTCTCTCTTTCAGTCACAGCACTTTGGAGAGTAAATAATCTTAATTGTCTTGCACATTGCTGACTACATCAACAGGAATACAGCAAGGGATATGGCACAGAAAGGAGGCGGTACATCTCTCATCGTCGGGGATGAATTAAACTACATTATAAGGAAAGAGGACCTAGTATTGCTGCAACATGGGAAACATAGTGTCTGACGTCTGGGCAAACATTTGCCTTTCCCATCTAGGCAGCATATAAACCTATGTCCAACTCGGTACCCAACCCAGTTGCTTAAGATGGGAGATTGAAACACAAAATCAACCACTGTTGCCCTTGAAAAGTCATATGTATTAGCACAAACTTTGTCAAACCAAAGGACACACCCGCCTTTCTGAAAGCAGTAATGCTGGCGGTGTTTCCCATGCAACTTGATTTAGGGACTAGAGGGGAGAGCAGGTGAGGCACAGGCCCACATTTCTAGAAAAAGAGCAAAAGAAAAAATAATAAAACGGTGAGAGAAACCGTTTGATAGCCTTGTACTGCAGAGTCATACAGCTCTAAAGCTGTCTTTGGGATATTTGTTAAGCAGAATACTTCAACAGCAGGGAAGTCTGAAAGTGCTGCAAGGCCTCCAGGTCTTCGAGGGCAATCAAGGGGGTTGGCATTTTTGACAGCAGGCGGGAAACCTTCTGAGCAATGCCCTGTGATCACTGATGTTGTGG
This sequence comes from Egretta garzetta, assembly GCF_000687185.1. Lineage (NCBI taxonomy): Eukaryota > Metazoa > Chordata > Aves > Pelecaniformes > Ardeidae > Egretta > Egretta garzetta. Next base: position 1,254,591 of record NW_009269997.1, read on the forward strand.
CAGCATTTCAGATGCCTTCTGCAACCATCAACCCTCAGCAAGGAGTATGAGCACAGACAGCTTTCTAGGAGCTCCAAATGTCAAACAGGCAATCGTGAGGCACGAGGGAGAACGCTGCTGGGTGCACTCGGTGCTCCTCTCGCATCTAAGCTCCTTCTGGCTAATGCAGTGGTTTCCCCTTCTTATTTTCTTGGGAACAGAAGGTGAAGGCAGGCTACTTGGCTGAACACTCAGAAGGGACAAACAAAATTCTCAAAACTGATTTGAAGGTATCATACAGCAATGCTCCTTTTTCTCCCATTTCCTCTTCTGACCTGCACCATACCCCTGTGCTTCTCAGGACCCTCTGAAGTCAAGAGCAGAGGTCCTCACTCATTCCCATGGGAGCAACGTTTAAGGTTGGAGTCTGTATCTATCAGTCAGTACTTTTCCTGCCATCAAAACTAAAGAAAACTCAGAAACTGTGTACACACAAGCAATGCAAAGAAAAAAAGCCATCCTTCACCTCTACGAGAAATGAAGATCACCACAGGTGATGTCCAAACCAGCCAAAGCTGTTTTCTACTAAAGCTTTAAAATACAATGCCTACCCGCAAACTAAGCTGATAAACCACTCCTTAAGAGAGGACAAGAATGTTCTTTTGCACTGGTAGCCTCCTCCCTGCCAGAGGGGAGGTTGGCAGAGAAGGGACACTTGGTAGTCGGCACAAGCGTCATCTTCCAGCAGGGACCACGAGTCCTCCACAGACATCAATACCTTTTAGTCTCCTAGACTGGAGAAGAGAGGACATTTCGCTTTTAAAGGGTTTGCTCTTGGTTAGTATTTCTCAGGCTGAGGCACCCGCTTGCTTGCTCTTGGTCCATGAGTTGCTCCTGGCTTGGCTTTAGCTCCTCGTTTCTCATTGCCAGACTGCAGAAGCAGGACTACGCGTGCGTTGACCATTTCCCCAATACCACAACTTCCTTGACGTTGCACCGCTGTGAGAAGAAGCAGCTGGCACACGGTATGGATTAATGGCAAGCAAGGTGTCCGTAGCAGGCACATACCCGCAGCAGCAGGGATTGCTGGCCCCACTCCGGCACTATCAGTACAAGGATGGCTATTATCAGCTTGTCATCTCTTT
>NW_009269997.1:1255764-1264733 GCF_000687185.1 Egretta garzetta
CCCTTACTTAAGGGCAAAAATATGCTACACTGCATGACGAGGCCAAGGGGGAGGCTTTGATAGCTACATTATGCCTAAGCCTGGAAATGAGACAAGATGGGGAACACGTATTTAAGAGGAAAGACTGAGCATCTTAGGAGCATTCCTTCCTCTTCCTCCACAATGAAAAGATCTCTCTCCATAAATACAAGGCAGAAAAGAGAGTAAGCAATGAGACCCCGAACCAGAGGCTTTTTTCCAAAGTCCACACAAACTTTTTATTCCTTTCAGCCATTTTGTTTCCCAGGAAGGAAGAACTTGCTGGCATGGGAGGACAGTGGCATTGTGCTCCTCTGCAGGGAAATGGGACCCGCATAACTCCTCTGCTCTACTGGGAGACAGGAACACATCCCCGGTGAGCTGCGTGGAGCTGGTTTGCCTCTGGAACAAAACACGTCTTTCTTCCCAAGAAAGCCACCACAGCAGCGTGAGCAGGCACTGCTCGGCCAGGCTTCCCTTCCTCTGCCATGGCTGGAAGTAATCCAGAGGCAGCTTAAGCCTTTGGAGGAACCAAGAACCCCAAGTGTCAGTTAAAATTTTTACGCAGGTAAACAAGAGTAAAGTGCCTTAGAGGTGATGCTTGGCCACTGAAGTTGGTGGAGCCAAGGTGCAGGGCCATTCCACCTACTCCAGCCAGAGAGTCACTGCAGAAGGTTGGATGCTATTTTTGAATCCTGCAGGCACCATCTCCTGAAGGCTGACAGCTGAATTCCTGAGGCAGGGAGCCTCACAAGGGACTCCGCTGAATGAAAACGAACTCGGTCGGCTGTGCAAGGAAGAAGCACCTTCAGCAGAATACGGCAGGGCTGGGAGGGGCGCAGAGCCAGCAGCACCCAGCAAGGTGACGGCAGGCGAGTGCTGGGAGGCACTGGGCACTCAGCCACACTTCAGTGGAGACCTATCAGTTTCTCTGCTCCGGCCCCTGGGAAAGGGAATTAATTTGTGTCCCCAAACTGGACGCTCTGGTAAGAAGGATGCTGGCTATTTCTCATGCTGCCAGATGCCTTTTCTGCTTCCCTTCCAGTCCCTCTACATTGCTCCCTTCTCCTCAATGCACACATTTCCAAGAGCTTTCCATGAAGACCTGAGCTGTCTTGAGGCAGAAGGCATTGACAGTATTCGTGCCTTCCTGGTCACCAACAGTACCCTTTTCTAGTTTGCTCCCCCTCCCCCAGGCTCCATTGAACAGGAGTGAATCTGAGAAGCTGAAGCGAGAGCTGAACGTCCAGAAAGATAAAAATTGTCAGAAAGGTGAAGTGAGAACCCAGGATCTCCACCACAAAAGTTTAGTGCACGTAAAACCACAGCTGAAGTCAGAGGAGCCCGTGCTTTGAATGAACAGAGCACAACACACACTCACTGTGTGGGCAAGTCTGACCCCAAGCCTGCAGCCGGCAGGTAGAGTTCTCCAACCTTCACTTCCCCACCTGCAGAGGCACCCAAGTAAATAGACAGATAGACAGACAGACAGATATTTTGCAATGGTAAGGAGAAAACAAATTCATTGCTGCTGGAGCACAGTGATACATCTGCAACAAACAGCATGAAGGAGTCAAAATTATGTTAATAACTATCTCCAGCATTTCAATACTTTGCAGGCAATACAATGTGAGGCCAACAGCTGAGGGAATACAAAATACTGTGAAGCTGCTCACTGAGCATCCACTGTCCCTCCTTAGGCTGCTGGGACAGGGTTCAGGAGGTGAGGCTACACAGCGGTGCAGAAGTACCAAGGGACAGGGTTGAGACGCCCAAAGCCCACTGATTTCAGCCTTTCTTAAACTTCTTGAGCAGTTGGCTTTCAAGAAGCATTTCAGAAAGCATTTACCCTCATCTACCGAGCAGGTTAACCTTGCTGAGACGGAATGGTTTCAAGAGAGGGGAGCCCTGGTGCCTCCTTTCCGCAGGCAGGTGTTTAGTACAGATGGGAATCCCCTTTAGTCCTCTCCTTGCATGTTCCAGAAAGACACAGGGCTGCATTTAGGGTATGCTATTTGGAAATATTGCAAACAAAAGTTGGAGTGCAGTACTGAAGTAGAACCCAAAACCCTAATGTCTTCAAAGCAATACCTTCAATGGAGGAGAAAGGAGGCCACAGGTGGCCCCATCCCATGAAAAGCAGAAAGCAAACGAGACCTCCCTCTTTTTCCCTAGGTCCCCCCCAAACCAGGCCCTGGATGCCTGCTCCTGCACCATCATGAGCACTAGCAGGGGCATACAGTGTGCCCCAAAGTGAGTTTGCAAAACACAGCCGCCAGCGAAGCCGGCAGATCACTTTACAAAGCTCAAACACTGTCGCAGAGTTGTCTGCTCGTTTCTTGCTCTCTTGTAAACGCGCCAAGAAGGGTGCAGTGAACGTTAGCTACATGGTATCATTGCATGCTAAGGACCTTGCTGTAAATAGCTTACTTAAATTGCCTAGTGGATATATATACACGTGCACATACACACATATATATCTCTGCATATACATATATATGTATATATGTATGTATGTATATACAGAACACCTGCCACGCAATGTACTTAGGACTAGAATACATAATGCTTGCTTAAAAGAAAGCATCATTGACTTGATAGGTACCATCCTACGAAATTAAATCAGAAGAGGTTTTAGATACTGCCAAGTCTGCAACTTGACCCTGAGATTTTCATACTCCTGACAAAATGGCTTGGTTTGGGAGTTTTTGTTTGCTTGGAGGGAAAAAAAGGAGAGGCAAAAAACAAAGCCAGAAAGAGCAAATCTTTGAAGTGCAGAGGGGAAATGCAAAGTGAGCAATGTAAAAACAGATACACTTTCAACCCTTCCAGTCCATATGAAGCTGCTATTTATAACAACAGCTGGTTAGGGAAACAAGAAAATAATTAGGCAATTGGGTCATTTTTAGGATAAAGAGTGCCCTTTGACTACACATAAATCCTCTTTCCACCACTCATTTCACCTGTCTTTGAAGGCTGCAGAGAGCTCACTAAAGAGAAACACAGCATTTCACCATTCACTCCAAATTACGCTTGTTTGCTGGATTATTTTCAAGGGCTGCAATAAAGGCATAGACTGCCTAAAGGTTTACACTGGATTTCTTTGCCATCTTGCCGCATTTAAGGCCAGAACAAAATGAAGGCTTTTTTTTTCCTTTTTTTTTTGTTTGGTGCAACTCTACTCCAACAATCTGACAGCATGTTGTGCTGCCTCAGGCAAGGATACAGTCCAGAAGGTTAGGAGAAATAAACCGCACAGTAACATCTTACAACCACCTCAGGTCAGTTTTCTTATTCATATCTTAATAAAAAGAAGATACAGTTAGAACCGAGATCAACACAATGATGCTGATCCGTCACAGCAGAAGACCCCAGACAACTTTCCACCAAGGGCTCTCTACCTTTTTTCCTACAGGTTTTCCAATAGACCTGGAAGAGGTTTGGCTATCTCACCTCCTTGCCCAAGAAGAAGGGAAACACCATGAACCAAGCAGCTCCTTGATGCAGCTGGTGGGTGGATGCATTACCGCACAGCAGCACTTTGGACAAAACTTGGGTATTTGAAGGAGCAGCAGCATCACTGAGGATGGTAAGCAGCATGGTACACCACACTTGACCACATGTAGGTTCTTTACGCTCCAGAAACACAAGCCAGCCACTGCAAAGAGCAGCAGCAAGGATGCACCAAGAATGCTGGCTTTTCGTGTTGAGCTATGGCCATGCCTTTGCCTGTCTCAGCACACAATTTGCAAAATGAACATGTACACAGCACCCCGGCTGTTTTTCCTTCACTTACAAATCCATCTCTGCTCCTGTCCTTTGAAGGCTACAATTGCTTCCTGCAGCCAAAAACATGAAGTGACATTAGGATCAGAAAAGTTGAGCCTCCAAAATTCTGACATATGGATATCAGAGTAAGATTCAAAACATAAAAATCACTGCTCAAGGATAATTTGACCTGAATAGCCATACGTCTTATTATACATTTACAGTCCTTGCAAGGGGAGGGGTCAGGGGTAAAGAAGAAAGCAAGCATGAAGTGGAACCATTTTTAAAATGTGATTTTTCATTTCTGGAATTATCTTGATCACTAACGACAAAGACATTGGTAATTCTAGGAGAAGGTGGAATAGGAATATCTACTTTAAAAAAAAAAAAAAAAAAAAGGGAAGGTGTTTGCTAAAGCACTATTCTGAATATGAGCCACAAAGACTTTGAATTAAGTAAGCTCACAGGATCTTATAGACACACTTATCCTTTACAGGCTTACAACAGGGATTTTCAAACTATTTCCAAGTGGTTAAAGAAAAATCAGTTGCGATTCAAAATAGGGATGCCAGATTTGCTTGATGTTTGGAGAACATCATGTGTTTACAACCCTGCTCTCCACCCCCGACAAGCACACGTTTTAGCGATGAACAGTTGGAGAAGGAGAAGGTGCCAGTGAAAGTCAAACACAGACGTGCAGAAGGCATCTTTTTTTTTTTTCCCCCTATGTTAATTTGGGAAAGAAAAGCTTCATATTTTAGATCCTGGGATTAAATAGATGGTCTGAGCTTCTCGCTATCAGGAAAGCTACTACCCAAGGAAACCACGGAAGATCAAGGATAAAAGTTTTGTCTGTCACTTGGAAGGGGACCGTGATCATTCCCCCTGCCCTGAGTGAAAGGCCCCTGCTGCCCTAGGCAATACCCGGCCATGCCATGCTCCTGCCTCATCACCAAAGTCATGAAGGGAAGAGCTGAAGAAGCTGCCAAAGAGTCAACGGGTCAGCATGCTGCCTCCACAATACACAGCAGCACTTTTGGCCACCGAGAACATATACATCCTTTTTATTGCCAGCTTACAAAAAGCAAATGTGTATTTTAGCTATTCCATCAAATGATGAAGCTCTGTTTAATTAATCTCTAATCACTTTTAAAATGATACATTCCTGAGAGTCACCGGAGCCCTGCTGGTCATAGCAATTGGCACTTTTACAGAAAGCAATTCTGAGAATCAGATGAATTTGCTTTAAAAAAATTATTTAAGAGCCACTCAGTCTAATATAACCATTCCCCAGAAAGTTTAATTATAGATTTTCAAGCAAGCATTTTAAGGTTTTGTTCCAGTATATCTGTTCAAGACAGGATGCAACTGAGTTTGCAGAAGCTTCAACAATGATTCCTGATGGTGGAATAAAACCTTAAACTTCCTAAGGGCATGCTGGGTTACTCTTCTTTCAGGTTTTTTGCTATTCCATTCAATTTTTAATACAGCTTCAGCAAATAATGAGTTTACTGACTGGGACTGTTCCCAAATCAAGGTACCTGCAACTGTTAATGAAATAAAAATGCAAAACGCCCATCGGTTGCATAAGCTACATATCACCCGTCAAATGTTGCACAGACTAACAGTCACGGGAGACCATTTCAAAGCCAATATGGTAGCTTTATAGGCAGAAAAAAGGTCAGGATGGCAAAGGTGATAAAGTGGGAGGAAAGCAGCATGCAAGATATCATTCATTATTTTATTACTACCATAGTACCCAAAAATCCCAGTGGAGTCCTAAGCTCCCGCCTGCTAAGTACTACACACACATATAGTAAACCCCTTTCTGCCCTGAACAATATATATTCAATACATCTGAAGACAAAGACCATGAAACAGGCAGCAGTGCTGTCCCTGCGGTGCAGGTGGCCAAGCAGGGCAGGAGGAGGTTACGTGCCTTTTGCAAGGTCAGATGAAAAATCAATGGCAAGTGAGCACAGGTCACCTGAATTGCAGTCTGGAGCCCACCACAAGGCCAGCCCTCCCCTCCCCGATGTCTGGGCCAGTGCTGCTAAACGCTGTGGTTAGGTACTTCGTGCATCCTCCTGGACCACCACTCTCTGCTATCACGAGTTGGTAATTTGGCAAGAAAAAGGAAAGCTCCCCTCCTAATGCCCTGCAAAAAAACCTGAGTGCTTCTGAGCTGTACTCGGAGCCTCTCTCAGAATTTTAGGACCCAAATGATATACGAGGTAATCAAACAGATACCAAGCACGGAGATTATATGTCCCTTAAGGGATGCAAAACCTTCTGATAACCTCCCTCATCAATACCTCCCCAATTACAAAACTCCAAGCAGCACTCGGGAGTCACTCATTTTTAGCAAAATTACGCAAAAGCAGGAAGGGCCCTGTTTGCAGAGAAAAATGTGGCACAACCCATAAAAACCAGTGATCCATGACAGAAAGAGAAAGAAACTCAATGTCGCAGTGCTCCCTGGAGAAAACTCATCCTGGCTCTGCAGGATGGCTCACTGGGGGAGGAGCAGAATTAAGCCCAGCAGAGTTGCCCTCGGCCCCTAAATGCAAGAGCGGGCTACATTCTCTATTCCCATCAACTTCATGACTTTTACTACCCTGTTCCCCTGTGGAACAGTGAAAGATGGTGAGTCCTTATATTTTATGGATTTGAAAATCGACACAAAATCATTCAAGTTAAAGCCTTACCTGCTGCAAACATGTTTTACTGTAAATGGTAAGATTTGAGCGGCACCTCTGTAGCAGTTCCCTGCTCTAACTGTAGATCGATTCGGTGTTTTATTTACTTTGGTGAAAGGATTTTTCAGAACTAGACATCCCTCATTTCTTAGGATCATCATAGCAAAGAGAATACATCTCATCATTTTGCCTTTCTGTCAATCAAAGCTATTTATCACAGAGGCTAAGAGTTGACCCATTAATAGGATAAAGATTCCTAATCTATCAAGAATATATGCCAGCAGCTAATCATTATATCCTCTGTAAGCCTATACATTATTTGCTTTTGACATAAAACATCATACAGCTCTTTCTTTTACTCAGAATCATTTCCAGACTCATGTTGCTTTTGAATGGATGATGATGGCTAGAGGGAAAAACGTTTAACACCAGAAAAAACAGAGAACCTGTATTGGCTCCTCAGAGGAGATAAACCAATGCAGCCACTGACCTGATTTCAGTGGCGCTAAGCTAATTTGCATCAGCTGAGCACCGGGCCCATCATCAATAGATTTGGAAATGAGCAAGCAGATGCAAAAACCTCATTTGGCACTGAAAGAATGACAGTAGGCGGATACTATGAAGGTTTCTTACTGAGGGTTTGATTTTTATGGACACACCAGTGAGTACCCAGCTTCTGCACAGTGTCTGTGGATCAAGTTCTTGTGGATGCTATGGCACAGAGCTCTTCCAAAGCGTGGTTTACCATTATGGAAAGGGTTTGTCACATAGATGATTCTCATGCGCATCCCAAGGGACCAAGCTGGGTGGAAGGGAGAAGGACAGAAAGGGGTTAGAGCGATGATGTACTCCTCTCCCTTCCCTCAGGTTACCCATTCTCCACCCCAACACCCATCCTGCAGAGTTTCATCCCAGAAAGGAGCTTGGTCATCCAGAATTGTTTGTTTTCGTGGTTCTGGAAAAGAGAAGATAATCCAAACTCATAAGAAGATAGCTTCCATATTTAAACAGCTACACATATTTTCAGCCTATTTCAGGAGCACAGGGAAGATAATAAGGAGCTCCACTTTCCAGGCTTACCATGCTAAGAGGATAAAAAGAGAACCCTTGTTAATGCTTGTGCCTAGATAGTAGAGCATTACAGCTTGGATTCACAAAGGGATTTAGCACTCTAAGTCCCACTGAAGTCAGGAAATGAATGGGACTTAGGCTCCTAAGGGCCTTTCTGAGTCCCAGCCTAAGTGCCTCCTCCTTTTGAAGCCAATGGGAACAATGCCATGGCATTAAACAAGGACAGAGCCTGCCCACAAAGCTTTAACTCTATTAAAAGACTAGAGGTTATCAGGTGACAAACAGGCACAACAGCCTTGGTGAAGACACTTTGGTTTGAATGCCTTTAAAGCTTCCACCACGCTCCATCAAATGGAGCTGAAGCAAAGTCCATACTCGTCAATGAGAGCTTCGTAGTGAATTAAGATTTCAGTCCAGGTCCTTGAATCAGAGGCAAAAGAGTTGCCACTGGGGAGAGAAATTTCATCATTAGCAAGCCTGGACCATGCACAGTTACTGCACAAAGCTTTTCAGGTAGGCAGGTAACAGTGCACAGCAGCGTAGTTTCACCAACGAGCCTTACTTTGGTTTTCTGTGATTAAAGCTTGACATCCCCTGATCCACAATAACTTAAAAAATGTTCTGTGAAGTAAATAATTAAGTTACTTGCATTTCATTCATTATCACTCTTTTAAATAGACATTCATAAAGATCAGCGGCATGAACTCCTGGAGGAGGAAACAGGGTTTCCCAGTGTTGGTGGTATCAGCATAACTGAAATTTCCACACCAGTAACATAAGAAAAAAAAATCTGCCCCACTTTCTGTACTCCTGTACAAAGCGTAGGAGAAAAAAAAAAAACAGGCATTACCTAAGCAAGTGTCAAGTTTTTAAATATTATTAACTGCTAATAAACCCTTCATTGCAATATGTGTAATATGTCCCTTCTGCTTATACAGCTCCAGAAAGCTTCATAACGCAAGACGAGGATATCCCAGCCGGTGACCTAATGGAAACTACATTTGCATGGGGAACCTCTCTCTAACCAGGCACTCACGCTTCAGCCCCTCTTCCCTGTACCTGCAGATCAAGAACTTGTGTACTGAGGCCGATACTCAAACTGGTAAGTCCTCAGGCCCATCTGCGGCACTTTTCTGTTTAACCTTGACTGCAGCACATAGCTGAGAGGACCATGAGGCTGTTTTACATGCCACAGCATTTTTGACAAATGGTCGTTCCTTAAAAAGCAGACCTGAGATCTTCCAGTGTGTGCTGCAGACAATTTGACATGGGGTCAGAAAAGATTCATCTTCGCTGTGGCAATGCTATCTCAACCCCCAGAGCATGTAGCTAAAGCTGCCTCTGCTCTACCTACTCAGGAGGAGTGGAGGGGAAAAAGGAAAAAAGTCTAAAAAAAAAAAAAAAAAAGAATCA
>NW_009269997.1:1267063-1275720 GCF_000687185.1 Egretta garzetta
CAGCATGCTGCCTCCACAATACACAGCAGCACTTTTGGCCACCGAGAACATATACATCCTTTTTATTGCCAGCTTACAAAAAGCAAATGTGTATTTTAGCTATTCCATCAAATGATGAAGCTCTGTTTAATTAATCTCTAATCACTTTTAAAATGATACATTCCTGAGAGTCACCGGAGCCCTGCTGGTCATAGCAATTGGCACTTTTACAGAAAGCAATTCTGAGAATCAGATGAATTTGCTTTAAAAAAATTATTTAAGAGCCACTCAGTCTAATATAACCATTCCCCAGAAAGTTTAATTATAGATTTTCAAGCAAGCATTTTAAGGTTTTGTTCCAGTATATCTGTTCAAGACAGGATGCAACTGAGTTTGCAGAAGCTTCAACAATGATTCCTGATGGTGGAATAAAACCTTAAACTTCCTAAGGGCATGCTGGGTTACTCTTCTTTCAGGTTTTTTGCTATTCCATTCAATTTTTAATACAGCTTCAGCAAATAATGAGTTTACTGACTGGGACTGTTCCCAAATCAAGGTACCTGCAACTGTTAATGAAATAAAAATGCAAAACGCCCATCGGTTGCATAAGCTACATATCACCCGTCAAATGTTGCACAGACTAACAGTCATGGGAGACCATTTCAAAGCCAATATGGTAGCTTTATAGGCAGAAAAAAGGTCAGGATGGCAAAGGTGATAAAGTGGGAGGAAAGCAGCATGCAAGATATCATTCATTATTTTATTACTACCATAGTACCCAAAAATCCCAGTGGAGTCCTAAGCTCCCGCCTGCTAAGTACTACACACACATATAGTAAACCCCTTTCTGCCCTGAACAATATATATTCAATACATCTGAAGACAAAGACCATGAAACAGGCAGCAGTGCTGTCCCTGCGGTGCAGGTGGCCAAGCAGGGCAGGAGGAGGTTACGTGCCTTTTGCAAGGTCAGATGAAAAATCAATGGCAAGTGAGCACAGGTCACCTGAATTGCAGTCTGGAGCCCACCACAAGGCCAGCCCTCCCCTCCCCGATGTCTGGGCCAGTGCTGCTAAACGCTGTGGTTAGGTACTTCGTGCATCCTCCTGGACCACCACTCTCTGCTATCACGAGTTGGTAATTTGGCAAGAAAAAGGAAAGCTCCCCTCCTAATGCCCTGCAAAAAAACCTGAGTGCTTCTGAGCTGTACTCGGAGCCTCTCTCAGAATTTTAGGACCCAAATGATATACGAGGTAATCAAACAGATACCAAGCACGGAGATTATATGTCCCTTAAGGGATGCAAAACCTTCTGATAACCTCCCTCATCAATACCTCCCCAATTACAAAACTCCAAGCAGCACTCGGGAGTCACTCATTTTTAGCAAAATTACGCAAAAGCAGGAAGGGCCCTGTTTGCAGAGAAAAATGTGGCACAACCCATAAAAACCAGTGATCCATGACAGAAAGAGAAAGAAACTCAATGTCGCAGTGCTCCCTGGAGAAAACTCATCCTGGCTCTGCAGGATGGCTCACTGGGGGAGGAGCAGAATTAAGCCCAGCAGAGTTGCCCTCGGCCCCTAAATGCAAGAGCGGGCTACATTCTCTATTCCCATCAACTTCATGACTTTTACTACCCTGTTCCCCTGTGGAACAGTGAAAGATGGTGAGTCCTTATATTTTATGGATTTGAAAATCGACACAAAATCATTCAAGTTAAAGCCTTACCTGCTGCAAACATGTTTTACTGTAAATGGTAAGATTTGAGCGGCACCTCTGTAGCAGTTCCCTGCTCTAACTGTAGATCGATTCGGTGTTTTATTTACTTTGGTGAAAGGATTTTTCAGAACTAGACATCCCTCATTTCTTAGGATCATCATAGCAAAGAGAATACATCTCATCATTTTGCCTTTCTGTCAATCAAAGCTATTTATCACAGAGGCTAAGAGTTGACCCATTAATAGGATAAAGATTCCTAATCTATCAAGAATATATGCCAGCAGCTAATCATTATATCCTCTGTAAGCCTATACATTATTTGCTTTTGACATAAAACATCATACAGCTCTTTCTTTTACTCAGAATCATTTCCAGACTCATGTTGCTTTTGAATGGATGATGATGGCTAGAGGGAAAAACGTTTAACACCAGAAAAAACAGAGAACCTGTATTGGCTCCTCAGAGGAGATAAAACAATGCAGCCACTGACCTGATTTCAGTGGCGCTAAGCTAATTTGCATCAGCTGAGCACCGGGCCCATCATCAATAGATTTGGAAATGAGCAAGCAGATGCAAAAACCTCATTTGGCACTGAAAGAATGACAGTAGGCGGATACTATGAAGGTTTCTTACTGAGGGTTTGATTTTTATGGACACACCAGTGAGTACCCAGCTTCTGCACAGTGTCTGTGGATCAAGTTCTTGTGGATGCTATGGCACAGAGCTCTTCCAAAGCGTGGTTTACCATTATGGAAAGGGTTTGTCACATAGATGATTCTCATGCGCATCCCAAGGGACCAAGCTGGGTGGAAGGGAGAAGGACAGAAAGGGGTTAGAGCGATGATGTACTCCTCTCCCTTCCCTCAGGTTACCCATTCTCCACCCCAACACCCATCCTGCAGAGTTTCATCCCAGAAAGGAGCTTGGTCATCCAGAATTGTTTGTTTTCGTGGTTCTGGAAAAGAGAAGATAATCCAAACTCATAAGAAGATAGCTTCCATATTTAAACAGCTACACATATTTTCAGCCTATTTCAGGAGCACAGGGAAGATAATAAGGAGCTCCACTTTCCAGGCTTACCATGCTAAGAGGATAAAAAGAGAACCCTTGTTAATGCTTGTGCCTAGATAGTAGAGCATTACAGCTTGGATTCACAAAGGGATTTAGCACTCTAAGTCCCACTGAAGTCAGGAAATGAATGGGACTTAGGCTCCTAAGGGCCTTTCTGAGTCCCAGCCTAAGTGCCTCCTCCTTTTGAAGCCAATGGGAACAATGCCATGGCATTAAACAAGGACAGAGCCTGCCCACAAAGCTTTAACTCTATTAAAAGACTAGAGGTTATCAGGTGACAAACAGGCACAACAGCCTTGGTGAAGACACTTTGGTTTGAATGCCTTTAAAGCTTCCACCACGCTCCATCAAATGGAGCTGAAGCAAAGTCCATACTCGTCAATGAGAGCTTCGTAGTGAATTAAGATTTCAGTCCAGGTCCTTGAATCAGAGGCAAAAGAGTTGCCACTGGGGAGAGAAATTTCATCATTAGCAAGCCTGGACCATGCACAGTTACTGCACAAAGCTTTTCAGGTAGGCAGGTAACAGTGCACAGCAGCGTAGTTTCACCAACGAGCCTTACTTTGGTTTTCTGTGATTAAAGCTTGACATCCCCTGATCCACAATAACTTAAAAAATGTTCTGTGAAGTAAATAATTAAGTTACTTGCATTTCATTCATTATCACTCTTTTAAATAGACATTCATAAAGATCAGCGGCATGAACTCCTGGAGGAGGAAACAGGGTTTCCCAGTGTTGGTGGTATCAGCATAACTGAAATTTCCACACCAGTAACATAAGAAAAAAAAATCTGCCCCACTTTCTGTACTCCTGTACAAAGCGTAGGAGAAAAAAAAAAAACAGGCATTACCTAAGCAAGTGTCAAGTTTTTAAATATTATTAACTGCTAATAAACCCTTCATTGCAATATGTGTAATATGTCCCTTCTGCTTATACAGCTCCAGAAAGCTTCATAACGCAAGACGAGGATATCCCAGCCGGTGACCTAATGGAAACTACATTTGCATGGGGAACCTCTCTCTAACCAGGCACTCACGCTTCAGCCCCTCTTCCCTGTACCTGCAGATCAAGAACTTGTGTACTGAGGCCGATACTCAAACTGGTAAGTCCTCAGGCCCATCTGCGGCACTTTTCTGTTTAACCTTGACTGCAGCACATAGCTGAGAGGACCATGAGGCTGTTTTACATGCCACAGCATTTTTGACAAATGGTCGTTCCTTAAAAAGCAGACCTGAGATCTTCCAGTGTGTGCTGCAGACAATTTGACATGGGGTCAGAAAAGATTCATCTTCGCTGTGGCAATGCTATCTCAACCCCCAGAGCATGTAGCTAAAGCTGCCTCTGCTCTACCTACTCAGGAGGAGTGGAGGGGAAAAAGGAAAAAAGTCTAAAAAAAAAAAAAAAAAAAAAAGGAATCAATAAACACCAGCACTTCATCTCTGCTCAATTTAGCCCTTTCTGGGAGCATGTATAATTCCTGATGGCAATTGTCCAAAGTGTCCAAATTCAGACAGTCTGATAGCCCTTTCAGTTGGGTCAGTCCTGGCGGAGACAATAATCAGGCCTCCCACAACGAATTTCATTCAACGAGCGGCGCTGATTACGGGAGAGGTTCGAATCATCGCACAGTATTGACCGGAGATCAATTTTCAGCTTGAGGTATTGTGGAGAACATACAGTACACAGCTAAGCTAAAGGCGGGGAGTAGGAATTCAATAGCCTACCCAACCATGTCAAATAAAAGCCTGCACAGATAGATGCTACAATTCCTACCCCCTGAAGCCCATGTTTTTAAAGGTACACGCTATGATGAAACAGAGCCCCTGAGGAACTGTATTTCATCATTACGTTTTGCTGCATCATTGAAAATACCATTTGATACCTCCACCCCGAATTTATTTCAGGCAACGTGCTTTGCATTAAAAAAAAAGACAACTTGCCCAAACAGCTCTTTCTTTGATCCCGTCTTTCTCTAATTAAAATTCCCCGAGCCAGGTAACGACTGCCCATCCCGTTACAGGTACCTCGCCTCGTCTCCCAGCACTCCCCCTGCTCTTCTTCACCTCCACCCACGCCAGGCGCCGCAGCTTTCAGCTCTGACCCCATGCCAGCACTGCCACCGTCGAAGGGGAGCACCCCATGCTGCCATGCGCTGCTGCTCTTCATGCTTTTAAGAAGAAAAACTAGCTTTGAGGTGAGGATATACAACATGTCTTAAAGATAGTCAAAGGGAAAAAAAGGGCTCTTGAGGAGAGATTCCTTTCCCAGTCACGCTCACTGTCACAGATATTACAGGATCACCAGTTCTTCAGAGCATTAAAAGAGGAACCGAGGCTTGACCTATATCAAGCTGCAATCGCTCTGCAGCAAAGAAAAGAAGGTGAAGGTCCATTTTCGGATGCACAATTGCATGGGCCTCTCTGCCAAGTACCAGCGCCCAGGAAAAGAGCTTTTCCTTGGGGAAACCTGCACCAAAAGTAGTTTTCTCCTCTGCTTTTCTGGCCCGCAATGCCTACTTGTGTTCCTCAGCACACGAGAGGGGATGCTGGGATCCAGCATTGCTGCCACTGTTGAGGGAGGGAGTGGGGTGGGGAGAGACATGTGGAGCCTTGCACAGACACTCCCAAACCTCCACAGGCACCTTCTGGACTGGGCAATTTGCTGCAGATGGAGCGGCTGTGCAAATGCATGACTTGACAAGCCAGCTTGGAAACACGGGGCTTTGTCCTGGACATACATCTGTTTTACTTGCAGGGGGAGAAACTGAGAACCAGGCACATGTGCGGGACTTAGGTCTGTTTGCACTGAAAAGTTACGGTGACTGCTTAGGGTGACCGTTTTTCAGGTGTGCAATGAGCTTAATCTTGCAGAGATCAAGACTTCTTGACTTCTTTTAATGAAGATTTTTTTACACATCTATTATTTATGGGAACTATTTTACAATTTCCACAGGGCTCAGAGAACAGTAATAACAGCATGTCTTCTAAAAAGGAAGACAAACTTGAAAATGGTTAATCTAAAACTCACATCTAATCGCACAAAATGTAAGTTCAGCAAAGACGAAACTGCTCACAAAGTCACTGAATAACACTACGCTGTAACAAGCTGTAGGGTAGCAAGGAGGCACAGATTTCCAAACGTCTGCCTCCCCATCGAAAGATCCAGCCTACACACAAGCCTAACACAGAAAATAATAAACCAAGAGAAACCCCCAGCTATAACAGGTGAAATTGTGAGCCTTCACAAATCAGCGCTGTACTGACTTGACTTCCCACATCCACATGCAAAAAGCAGGAGCCCATGCAGATGGGAACATTTCAGTGTTCTGCATAAGATCCTGCTGTTCCTCTTTATTCTCTCCTCTTCTGTTTTCTTCTTGTTTTCTTTAAGCTACCTAAGTCCTCTTACTTACACATGCATTTTTTTTCCAACTGTAAATGTTCTCGAGTCCTCTTTGGGTTCTCTCCAACCTTCTTCCTCTGTCTAGATAAGTTAAACATCAAATTAAACCTAAATTGGTCATCAGTGGGTAAAGAAATAAAACTTTGTGGTCTAGGGAAAACTATATTAAATGATCCCACGCAAACCCAGCTATAAGACAAGAACTGCCAACAGCATTAAAAATAGGGAGATGTCAGAAGATGCTATTTTTTGGCAGGTTTTTTTTTGCTTTTGCCTATTTTTCAATCTGGGAAAAAGCAAATAAAAGACAAGGACCAAAATAAAGTAACCACGGTAAAAATAGTGCTGAATGTTTGAAACAAGACAGTAAATTCAGTCTTTGGAAACTCAGCTTACGGATCCCTCATCTACATGAGTCCTCAAACAATGCTGCATGCTAACAGGGTGAAGTTAAAATGCATCTGAGTTGCAAACAGGGGATTGGTATCCTGCAGTGACAGAAAATTACTGCTAGATGACAGGGCCTGCAAAGTTAAATTGCATTGCTTTAAAGGAGAAGAAGATAAGAGTACTGCTAGGAAATGCAGGCTGCTCTACAGTAAGAGTATAATGTACACACACCAGGATCAGAGGTCTCTCTTATTATTCTGCTATTGTATTGGCCAAGGCATGCCAAATGAATTAAGGAACTTCATAGCGGCTTAGAAGTAGAAATAATTTCAACTTAATAAAAATATATATATATATAAAAAAGACATGGCCTGAAGCTTTACAAATCACAGAATTCCTATTAAGTATTAAAAATATTAAATGAGAATTTTACCTGCTAGTTTTACAAATCGCCTTCTGCCCTCAAGAAGAACAGATGAGGTGTTCCTCCTCCTCTAACCTCAGCCAACTACACCAGACTTTTCCGAAGACATCCCTGTGCCTGCCCCTGTCCTGCAGTGCTTTATGTTACGGGGTAGCACTTTTCCAAGGGCTTCCCCCTAGTATTGGTAATGCACCACATCTTATGATTTTTATACTTCTCTCTACTATAGCTAGTATCTTTAATCATCTAGTTGCTTGTTTCAAAAACAACTACTCTTTTCAGCGTGCAAAGCAATTTGGCATCAGAATTTTTATTTTAAAATGCTCCATCCTTGCCCTTTAAAAATGAAACCTGTAAAAGAGCCCCAAGTTGGACTTCTAATAAGTGTGACCCACAAGAGCTCCAGTTCAGCTATCCAGCAATAAAATTAAAAAAAAAAAAAAAGACTTTTCATTTCTGTAACATGAAAGTCTCTGTTAATTGAACAAATCCAATCAGCAATCCTACAGACTGGCCAAAGCTCATATTAAAATGAGAAGGGGTGAGATAAGAGGAACAATTCAGCAAGACCCCTGTTTCTACATGGAAAATTTGGTGCCAGTCAAACGTCAGCACTCAGGGGCACATGGAGACTGTGAAAAAACTGTGATAGCTCTAGTTGCACAGTGTAAGCAGATTCTCCTTCCTGCTTTTACCTCTGCAGCTTCCCCATGACATGATTTACGGCTGGCCTGACAAAGCTCAGACGGCTATGGTTAAGATACCGAAATAATTTGGTCCATCACTGAGAAGCACTGAGCACCTCCAAAACCTGTTCTGCGTTAACCTCCATGCTTACTGATGGATTTCATGCCTCAGGCTTCAACTGATCAAGGGTCTGTCGATACTTCCCTGGAAAATACCTCCTGTCCTGCAGCACAAGGGTTCATTTGAAAGACCTTGTGCTGATTGCTAACATGTGTCGTCACTTACAATATTTTATTTCATGGTGAAATTGAGATGCAGTTATGATTTCAAGTTTTAAAACAGTGTAGCAGTGGATTTGAGTGGATAAACAGACTAAGCATAGTTAAGAATCCCACTGGGAAGTCTTAAAAAGACTAAGTTATGAATATGCAAACACTTCCATGTCACTCAATCCTGATAAACTCCAGTTGCACAAGCCCGCAAGATGAAGGCAACCTGATACTAAACAAAGCCTCAAACTGCAAGAAGAGTAACTTAGAAAGAATAGTTATACTGACGAATTTTATTCTGTGCAGAAGAAGGTTTCCTTTCAAACATATTGCTGCTTGGGTTCTCCTGCTTTTCTGAGGACCTCATATATCGTTCTTTTGTGACCAGTTTTCTCCTCATAGCGTTTTTGACATCTGCATTATGCATCCCCATCTTTTCCCAACTAAGTGTCACAAGTAGAAGAAACAGGATTATTTTTTTCCCCCTGACATACACAAAGTCACATAAATAAAAATACTGTTACAACTGGAAGGAAGAATTTGCTGTTTGCTTTGTTTACATGTAGAAAGTGTATCACAACTAAAAATACACCTTGCCTAGTAACACTAAAGATGTGTTGATGGCAATGCATGGGGTTTACAAAATTATCTCACTCTAGCTTAATGCTGAAATCAGCAGTAAAAGTGCTTTCATTGGGGCGGAGGGGCAGGGGGAGG
>NW_009269997.1:1275731-1278321 GCF_000687185.1 Egretta garzetta
GTCCCACCCATAGCCTTCATTAGGAATGCAGGCCAACAAGGAGCATTCAGAGCAACCACCCCTCTCACACAAATACTAAAAGTCGGGACACAAACCAGTTTGGGTTATTGGGAGCCAGGGTGCATGCCCTACACACTGCTGTGTGCCGTCGGGACAGCATCCTGACCCAGCCACCTGCTTGGTTTCAGCATCTCTTGCAGCTCTCTCATCCTGGTCCTCACTGTCGTGTTATCCTAAGGACTACAGATGATAAACCAGGGGCTGATGAAGCTCTGACTGAGCCCTCCACTCGCATTAAAATGATTTCACCGGGAGCATGGGAGAAGATCACGTCTACATTATCAAACGACGTGGCAGGAAGGCAAGGGATGGCACAGATGTGGGAAAACATGGCAGCTTCTTCTCCCTGCGGGAGATGCCAGAAAGCCCCGCAACCCAGGCCGCTGCCAGGAGAGGGGATGTGCCGCCAGCGTCTGGCCAGAGCAAGAGACGGGGCTAATTGCAGAGCTAAAGATCACAGAGTCCCTGCCAGTACATCCGTCCCTGAGCACAGGCAGATTAAATAAATGTGGCCATACAGGTCTGTGGGTTAAATGGAAGGATGTTAAGTGCCCTGGACTGCAAGTGTGGGGTGGGTTTGCTCCTTTGAAATCTATACGTTTATTTTCTACTTCCTCTCTCGTTAGCCTGGTTTGAGACCACCACCGCAGGAGTATTTTCTCATTTGGCCAAGTGCACATAGACCATATTCAGAAATGGGTTTTGTCCTACAGGATGGACATAGAGCATCTTTCCATGGCATCCTGCCGCTCCTGGAGAGATCACACACAGTTTTGGAAAAAAATCAAACCATCAGATTAAGAGGAAAGCAAGCAGTTTAAGGAGCCAGAGCTCAGCGAAGGGTGGCCCAGCACTGACTCTGAGGACACCCCGAGATCACTGATGATGGACAACAAAGCAGCAAGAGGAATGTGGTCTAACCGAGAGTACTACCAAAATTAAAACCTCCATTATCATCTTCTGCTGAGGAAAACTGAGATAGGGAGTTGAACCAAAATGCCTTCTGGGCAATTTATGGCCAAAACTGCTCCACTCTGGTCTGAGAAAAAAAGCAGTCTGAACAGGTTTTTGTTCAGTTTTGTCCTTTGCTTAAAACAAAAAAAGCACTTGAACTCAAATAGCTGACAGTGAAAGAAGGGGGCTGACCCTTCAGGCATCCCTGAAGCATGATGGGCTCTCAAACGTGCCCAGGAGTCCAACAGCCCCAGGTGCAACTGCTACAGGATGCAAAAAGGCAAACTTGCTTTTTTTCAGTGTTCAAAATATATTAACCCAAATAATGACTCATTTTCTCTTTGATTACTGAAAGATGATTATTCACATTTAAATATTTTGTGAAGCCGCAACAGTAAAAGATTATGATGGTATTCTAGAGAATGTGAAACAATTGCATTTCCCCAAAACCTCTCATTTAAAAAATAAGGACTTTTTCTCAGGAAAATAACTTTGTCTCTCTGAAAAAAAATATGCTGCTACCTGTAAACATAACCTTATGATCAGGAGAAGGATGTGTGAAGGGTACCGGAGCGAGGACCAGGATCTGTAAAAACAATTATATCAGGTGAGCTCAGGTACTGGATTGTGAATGTACCAAAGGTGCAGACCCCAGAAAAGTAGGGTTTCACCACCTGAAAGCACAACCCTTCCAGGCAGCTTCTAGATCACGATACAGGAGGCGCTACCTCAAAACAGAATTATAGCCAAGATGCTTGATTAACAAAGACACTGATGGAGGTATGCCTTTCCCCCCGGGAGTTAGCAAAGACCACACGTTTTGCTAAGGAAAGAGGTTTCCTAATAGCCCAGAAGCAGAAATATAGGAAAACTAGATCCACACCTACACCACGGTGAAGTTTCTTAGCCACGGCTGAGACACAGGAGGCACATATAAATCCAATGTAAAAGCAGATGTAAGGAACTAAAGAGAGGATAAAAGTCCGTATGACCAAATCGCAAAAGTCAAGAAGTCAAACTGGCACCTTTTAACTCAGCTGGTATCTAGATCCAAGGCAGGTAACACGGAAAAACATTGACTTTGGTAGGTAAAATGCAAAATACGAGATTAAAAGGAATTTTTCCCCACTAACATGAAAACTCATGCCCCGAAATAATCAAAATGCATTAGATGCAGGAGTTCTGGAGAGACAGCTCAGAGCTTGTGTGTGGAGGGGCTGGACAGGGGAAGAGAGAGGGATACCTGGTTTCATGGGTCACCCAGCACACTAAAGACAAAATAAACTGGGTATAAACACTGCAGAGAGGCTCCCAAAACCAAGAGCAAGGCCTTCAGCACCCACCTCTTCAAAGAAGAAGAAAATAGAAATGCCTCCCTGACAAGCAAGAAGTACGCTGAGAAGGGTGGAAGAGGCAGACACCATGTGAGGAGGTATCAGTGAGATGCAGAGCTGGGGGACATAGCAGAGGAAAATAACAATTTAAGAGCAGCTGCTCCTCAGACAGCGTGGCAGCCCTCCCCTACCTGGAGGACCTTGCCACATCTGCGCACAGCAGCAACAGCTGCCGCCCGGCG
>NW_009269997.1:1279020-1284148 GCF_000687185.1 Egretta garzetta
GGATTTACGGCTGGCCTGACAAAGCTCAGACGGCTATGGTTAAGATACCGAAATAATTTGGTCCATCACTGAGAAGCACTGAGCACCTCCAAAACCTGTTCTGCGTTAACCTCCATGCTTACTGATGGATTTCATGCCTCAGGCTTCAACTGATCAAGGGTCTGTCGATACTTCCCTGGAAAATACCTCCTGTCCTGCAGCACAAGGGTTCATTTGAAAGACCTTGTGCTGATTGCTAACATGTGTCGTCACTTACAATATTTTATTTCATGGTGAAATTGAGATGCAGTTATGATTTCAAGTTTTAAAACAGTGTAGCAGTGGATTTGAGTGGATAAACAGACTAAGCATAGTTAAGAATCCCACTGGGAAGTCTTAAAAAGACTAAGTTATGAATATGCAAACACTTCCATGTCACTCAATCCTGATAAACTCCAGTTGCACAAGCCCGCAAGATGAAGGCAACCTGATACTAAACAAAGCCTCAAACTGCAAGAAGAGTAACTTAGAAAGAATAGTTATACTGACGAATTTTATTCTGTGCAGAAGAAGGTTTCCTTTCAAACATATTGCTGCTTGGGTTCTCCTGCTTTTCTGAGGACCTCATATATCGTTCTTTTGTGACCAGTTTTCTCCTCATAGCGTTTTTGACATCTGCATTATGCATCCCCATCTTTTCCCAACTAAGTGTCACAAGTAGAAGAAACAGGATTATTTTTTTCCCCCTGACATACACAAAGTCACATAAATAAAAATACTGTTACAACTGGAAGGAAGAATTTGCTGTTTGCTTTGTTTACATGTAGAAAGTGTATCACAACTAAAAATACACCTTGCCTAGTAACACTAAAGATGTGTTGATGGCAATGCATGGGGTTTACAAAATTATCTCACTCTAGCTTAATGCTGAAATCAGCAGTAAAAGTGCCATCATTGGGGCGGAGGGGCAGGGGGAGGTGGGTGTGATTCCAGCCATAGCCTTCATTAGGAATGCAGGCCAACAAGGAGCATTCAGAGCAACCACCCCTCTCACACAAATACTAAAAGTCGGGACACAAACCAGTTTGGGTTATTGGGAGCCAGGGTGCATGCCCTACACACTGCTGTGTGCCGTCGGGACAGCATCCTGACCCAGCCACCTGCTTGGTTTCAGCATCTCTTGCAGCTCTCTCATCCTGGTCCTCACTGTCGTGTTATCCTAAGGACTACAGATGATAAACCAGGGGCTGATGAAGCTCTGACTGAGCCCTCCACTCGCATTAAAATGATTTCACCGGGAGCATGGGAGAAGATCACGTCTACATTATCAAACGACGTGGCAGGAAGGCAAGGGATGGCACAGATGTGGGAAAACATGGCAGCTTCTTCTCCCTGCGGGAGATGCCAGAAAGCCCCGCAACCCAGGCCGCTGCCAGGAGAGGGGATGTGCCGCCAGCGTCTGGCCAGAGCAAGAGACGGGGCTAATTGCAGAGCTAAAGATCACAGAGTCCCTGCCAGTACATCCGTCCCTGAGCACAGGCAGATTAAATAAATGTGGCCATACAGGTCTGTGGGTTAAATGGAAGGATGTTAAGTGCCCTGGACTGCAAGTGTGGGGTGGGTTTGCTCCTTTGAAATCTATACGTTTATTTTCTACTTCCTCTCTCGTTAGCCTGGTTTGAGACCACCACCGCAGGAGTATTTTCTCATTTGGCCAAGTGCACATAGACCATATTCAGAAATGGGTTTTGTCCTACAGGATGGACATAGAGCATCTTTCCATGGCATCCTGCCGCTCCTGGAGAGATCACACACAGTTTTGGAAAAAAATCAAACCATCAGATTAAGAGGAAAGCAAGCAGTTTAAGGAGCCAGAGCTCAGCGAAGGGTGGCCCAGCACTGACTCTGAGGACACCCCGAGATCACTGATGATGGACAACAAAGCAGCAAGAGGAATGTGGTCTAACCGAGAGTACTACCAAAATTAAAACCTCCATTATCATCTTCTGCTGAGGAAAACTGAGATAGGGAGTTGAACCAAAATGCCTTCTGGGCAATTTATGGCCAAAACTGCTCCACTCTGGTCTGAGAAAAAAAGCAGTCTGAACAGGTTTTTGTTCAGTTTTGTCCTTTGCTTAAAACAAAAAAAGCACTTGAACTCAAATAGCTGACAGTGAAAGAAGGGGGCTGACCCTTCAGGCATCCCTGAAGCATGATGGGCTCTCAAACGTGCCCAGGAGTCCAACAGCCCCAGGTGCAACTGCTACAGGATGCAAAAAGGCAAACTTGCTTTTTTTCAGTGTTCAAAATATATTAACCCAAATAATGACTCATTTTCTCTTTGATTACTGAAAGATGATTATTCACATTTAAATATTTTGTGAAGCCGCAACAGTAAAAGATTATGATGGTATTCTAGAGAATGTGAAACAATTGCATTTCCCCAAAACCTCTCATTTAAAAAATAAGGACTTTTTCTCAGGAAAATAACTTTGTCTCTCTGAAAAAAAATATGCTGCTACCTGTAAACATAACCTTATGATCAGGAGAAGGATGTGTGAAGGGTACCGGAGCGAGGACCAGGATCTGTAAAAACAATTATATCAGGTGAGCTCAGGTACTGGATTGTGAATGTACCAAAGGTGCAGACCCCAGAAAAGTAGGGTTTCACCACCTGAAAGCACAACCCTTCCAGGCAGCTTCTAGATCACGATACAGGAGGCGCTACCTCAAAACAGAATTATAGCCAAGATGCTTGATTAACAAAGACACTGATGGAGGTATGCCTTTCCCCCCGGGAGTTAGCAAAGACCACACGTTTTGCTAAGGAAAGAGGTTTCCTAATAGCCCAGAAGCAGAAATATAGGAAAACTAGATCCACACCTACACCACGGTGAAGTTTCTTAGCCACGGCTGAGACACAGGAGGCACATATAAATCCAATGTAAAAGCAGATGTAAGGAACTAAAGAGAGGATAAAAGTCCGTATGACCAAATCGCAAAAGTCAAGAAGTCAAACTGGCACCTTTTAACTCAGCTGGTATCTAGATCCAAGGCAGGTAACACGGAAAAACATTGACTTTGGTAGGTAAAATGCAAAATACGAGATTAAAAGGAATTTTTCCCCACTAACATGAAAACTCATGCCCCGAAATAATCAAAATGCATTAGATGCAGGAGTTCTGGAGAGACAGCTCAGAGCTTGTGTGTGGAGGGGCTGGACAGGGGAAGAGAGAGGGATACCTGGTTTCATGGGTCACCCAGCACACTAAAGACAAAATAAACTGGGTATAAACACTGCAGAGAGGCTCCCAAAACCAAGAGCAAGGCCTTCAGCACCCACCTCTTCAAAGAAGAAGAAAATAGAAATGCCTCCCTGACAAGCAAGAAGTACGCTGAGAAGGGTGGAAGAGGCAGACACCATGTGAGGAGGTATCAGTGAGATGCAGAGCTGGGGGACATAGCAGAGGAAAATAACAATTTAAGAGCAGCTGCTCCTCAGACAGCGTGGCAGCCCTCCCCTACCTGGAGGACCTTGCCACATCTGCGCACAGCAGCAACAGCTGCCGCCTGTGTCAGGGAAAAGGGAGTGCAGCAGAACCAGGGGACGTGCTACCAGCTGCTCCACCCCGTGCTCAACCATTTCCTCAGCAGCTCTCAGCTTGCTGAAATTCAAAGGATAGCTCGTGCGCCGTGCTGTGACCGAACAGGTATGGATTTTAACGCAGTCACCTTTATATATCTTTAAAGAGTGCATTTCTTGCATGCTTATGGCAGGTCCATTCCAGTAAGGGGACTGGCAGATACACTATTTGCTCCTGCACCTGTAGTAAGTTTAGTTCATGGGAAAGCTGCTACAACCTGACACCTTACCACTCCTATTTTGTGCGTTACGCCATTGTAACCCCAGACCCTCTCAAGGAGCAATGGCTTCCCCAAATCCCATGATGGGGACCCTGGAGGGTATGTGAATGGAGAAACCTTCTTACATGACCTGTGGGCACAGCCTTGACTGATAGGTAGGTTTCCCCAGGGGAAACCAAATTTAGGGATACGATGTATAGGTTTCAGGGTGAGCTTCCCATCGGGCAGGCTAAATGCTGAAGGAGGGAGCTTGGCTCCACACAGCCCTCAAGGAGGGATGGGAAGGGCTGCGATCCCAGTGCCTGCCTGCCCCTCCACCTCCTGGGGTGGCTCGGCTGCAGGCTGGTGGAGCAGAGCAGTCCCCTCTGTCCTGGCATGCAGACCATAGTTTCCCGGCAGCTCCCAGGCTAACAAGTCTTACTCAAAAGATTCAGCTGCCCAAGGGCTGGTGGCTAAAATGGAGCCACGAGCAGCCTAAATTCTTACTGGGCTCATTTTATAGTCAGCAGAAATTGAGCCAAAGTAGTCAGGAGAATTCAGGGAGTGATTCAGCTGACCCAAACAGGGGTGTCCACCAGCATGAACAAGAAGCAAACGTCCTGCCAAGAGGACAGGCCAGCAGAAATTATGCTTGTCCTCACAGTCTCTATATAACTTACGTAGCTATTGCATAGAGATGTAATTATGGTACTTACCAGCCTTGTGTTTAATTTTGCAAAGAGTGCCAGCAGTTAAAATGAGTGACACAGACAAAGGGGATCAGGCCTTGCTCTTCATGCCCAGCCTGCATTCCCAGCTTTGAAAATGTGACCTGAACACATGTCAGCATGCGAGCATCCCTCTGCCCCCACAGACACTGCACAAGGCTCTGCCAAGCCAATACAGCACTGAAACTGCAGCAGGGTGCTGGGTGAGGTCTGGGAAGCTACGGCACAGACAGGCATCACTTCAGTTCTTTAGGAAGTTCATACCCAAAACCTGGAAAAAAAATTGAGCAGGAAATCTCGCAAATGGACTTTTCCCCATCAGAATCTATTGCCTTTTCTTATTCTTTTTTTTTTTTTTTTCCCTTTTGCTTGTATTGAGCAGCTCTAGCTCCCATGCAAGACACATTTACAATTGCCCATGCAGACTGCTGCCCATCTCACTTTGCAATGTAACTTGGGTGTCCTGGAGAAGATAAGAGGGGATTTCTATGTAGATTCACAAAGACTGCCCAAAAGACAAACTGCTGGAAGAGCTGCCCAGCATTGATTTCACCCAAGAGAGGAGCCATCAACTCACA
>NW_009269997.1:1284212-1338827 GCF_000687185.1 Egretta garzetta
GTGAAGGCACAATCACATAGAGGGTAGAAAAACACTCATAAAAGTAAAGATTGGGCAGACAAATGAGTAAGAGGTGAAGAAGGTGGGGAGTGACTAAGGGCTACTTTACCAATAAGCAGGCTGGAGCTGCTGGACATGGAGGCTGGGGCTCAGGCCACCTGAAAGTCATCAAAATCGTACCCTTTTGAGATGCTTTAGCTCTGTGAAGGCATAGGCTGAGAGCCTCCTCTGCAGAGGCTTAAGTAGGGAGGTGTGGAAATAGAAGGAATAAGGGTGGGAGCCAAATTAGGGGGTACGGAGGGTGTGGAAAGAGGGAGGAGAAGGCTCTTTGCTACGTGACAATTTAGGAATGTGGCTCATGAGGCTGGGGCAAACCTGTTGTCTGGGTTTAGAGTTGCACAAGGGCTTACGAAGCTCAGATCTCCACCACCACCACCACCCCCCCCTCCAAAAAAAAAAAAAACAAACCAACAAACCATGCAGATAAATAACTGGTAGTTGTGCTGCCCAGCTAAGAGGGGGGGTCCCTTGGGCTAGCAGCTTTTCAAGGAGAAAGGAAAACACAGTCTCTCCTCCAAAGATGCAACAGTTGAGGACATTTCCCCTGGCTCAGAAAAAAAAAAAAAAAAAAAAAAAAAGGAAGAAAGAAAGAGAAATAGGCTAAGAAAGGGCTTGACCATAAAAATGAAGTGGCCACAGCATGGTGATGGTAAGAAATGGTGTAGACTGTGCAGATCAAAGCTCAGCTTCAGGCTGGAAAGGCAATGGCCCTGTCTGCAAGGCACAGAGGAGATGGCAGGTTAAAAGGGGCTCCTGTTGCTGGCCTAATATTTAAAAACAAATTATGTCATTTGAAAATACAAGCTCTTCGCGCTTCACCAAAAAGAACAACAGCCACAAACATGACCTAAATGCTTTTATTCTCCCTTTCTTTTTTAGTTACCCAGTGTATTTAGGAAAAGGAGTAAGGCCAGCTGGGTGGGACAACAAGAAACATTTCTCCAGACCTTGCATTCGTATTCAAGAGAGAAAATCCTTACTGAACATTTTCAGACCCAGGCTTATGATTGGCTAATGTCAGCCTTTGGGGAACATCCGGTCGCTTCCATATAGTCCTATTGCTCACTTTAAAATAAATAAATAAATAAATAAACGAACAAGTAAATTTTCTTCTGTGCATCTCCCATAAACATCTAAATGACTTCCTCTAAGAAAGCAAGCTGTTTCCACACAATCAATAGCGGTTTTGAGTCGCATGTGGCACTCTTTGTGCAGGCAGGAAGAGTGCAGCAAAAGGTGGCAACGTCGCGCACAGCCGGGCCGATGCATCGGAAGCCATATATGCCTGAAAAGCCATAGGTGGCTTTCCTGTGCTCAGCTCACTCAGAACGTAAATTCCACTCAGATGAACGAGGTGACGGCACAGGCAGAGTATATCACTTCAGATTTCGGGACAGCACGGTAAAGCCAGGTTGGATTAGTCAGCTACCGGGGAGACTGCAGCACTGACACCTTGCACTCGCATCGGACATTTGTATCTGCATGCATCTGCGCAGGAAGCCAGAAGCCAGCACAAACCATTTGGACAGGAGATGGAAGGAATAATCCCACTTTACTTTGTAAATTACGTTCCTCATCCTAATTAAAGAGGAAGAATGAAGCATCACACCAACATTATTATTAGCTCCTTGGATGCACTTACTTGAAAAAATAAAACTGTTGCACCAAAACCCACATAAACTCACAGTGCTGGTCACTCATTGGCAATCCTGCTTCCACATCACGAATAACCACTTTGATTGCTGGGCTGTGTCATCTTCACATCTCTATGCCTATATGCTAATATACCTGCAAAGGCATGGCAGGTGAGCACCACAAATCCTCCTGTCAAATAACTGGGACATAAAAAAGACATCTGAGAATTAAGGCAACATGTTTGAAACGCACCCAGAAATTGGACAGAACTTAACTCCCACTGAAACTGGCATAAGAATTATGCAGGGATTTGTTGGGAAAAGCAAAGCCTTCTGCAACTTTGGCCATATCGAAGCATCCTTCAGAAAAAGCTAATTTCCTGAATGCCCAGGTTCATTTCAACACAGATGCTGAGCAAAACCGATCACTGACTTCCAGGCAGGGGGATGTGTCAAAAAGCAGAAGATAGCCACATTGTTCTGCACATGCAAGGACCTCTATTTATTATTTTATTATTATTTTAATGCAGAAGCAGTTGTCCCAGTGCTTATTATTTGGCTGAATGAGCTGAAGTGAGACTCCCCGGGCAGCTGCTGACATAATGAATGATTGTGTGGTGAAGCCCAGAATGTGAATGATGAAGAATTTTGAAAGGCTCTGGAATTTGTGAATAACAAAAGTAGCTACAGTCCCCAAAATCTCACCATTTGTTCTCAGCAACAAAGGAGGACTCAAAGGCCTTTGTTTAACAAAATGACTCAAAAACAGGATACGAAAGGAATTAAGGGTTATCTCTACTGGCATAATACAGCAAGCAAATTGTGTCCCCAAGTAGAAAGAGTTATGAATGTATTCTGTCGAACATATTGTTAACTGAATTACTACGGTCCTGTTTCTTTTATCCCTTTTCCAGTACTATTACCATGTTACCTGTGTCAGTAATTCTCAAGGTCTTAAGGCCCTTCAGCACAGACTCTGCGAGAGGGGGAACTGCTTATTCCACAGGAGACTGGTCCTCTGACGTGCAAAGGGGAAGCATCTGAACATGCAACCCCCCTTCCTCCCAGGGTTTCCATCAGCCATGGTCCTTTGGCTTAGCTCACATCTTCGGCAGTATTAAAAATAACCACAGTTACATTTCCCTTAGGTAAATATTCAATTTGCATTAAAAAAAAATGATAACCCTGTTATTGGTGTCTGCAATATGGGACAAGAGCTTGATGGTTCAAGGCACTAGATGGGCATGGGAAAAAAGGCAGCCATGCCCCAAAGTGGCTGCCGTTCCCCTCAAGAGGAAACGAGCCTTCCAGTTTCAGAATGCTTACTGTGGGGATTGCGTATGAACTCGGCAAAAGACGAGCCAACCTGATGAAGATTCATGCCGCACTGACAAATGCTATCCAAACAAATATAAATTCAATTAAAAGACTCTGTTGTGTGAGCAATAAACCAGGAAGTGTGCTGGATCAAGAAGTGGAAAGACAGCTCACCCGTGAAGGTTGTCAAGCATGAGAAATTAAGACAGCAGACATGAGTGATGCTGATGCTGAACCTAAAGGTGGGCACCATAAATCAGAAGGATGGCACTCTTGGGCGAGGGGAGGAGGGACCGACAGACACCGAGGGATGGATCCGGCTCTGCTCCCTCCTCATCCTGTTTGAGACTTCTCACCCTAGGGGCTGGCAAGGGCTTAGCACCCTGCAGGCTCTGTTGCCCACAAGATGAACCATGCCAAAAACCTGGCCATGATGCACACTTGTAGGGGTAAGCGTAAAGGACTCCTGCACAGGATGACTACGCCAGCTATCTTTTCCCGCGTACAGCATTTAGGCCTTCATTCCATTAAAGCACGCATTTCCTGCTGCAGCAGCCAAAGTCAATACTGCCTGTGGTGTCTCTTTTGCCAATCGCTGTAACGCTGTGGCTGCAAGCGGTGCAATGAAAACTGCTTGTGCTACCCTGACTGCCTCGAGTCGATGCGAATTTGGCAATCCTTTCAAAGGAACCAGGGTTTCACCTTGGGATCCAATTCACACAGGGAAGAAAAAATTGCCTTGCCATTAATTTCTACAGGTGCCTCATCACCTCATCCCATCTCTCCAAGGAAACACTGATTAGAATAAATATGCAGCAGGAACCTGTGGCTAAAGAGCATCTTCAGTTCTTGCCTCCTATTCCTGCAAAGTGGGCAGTAGCAGCACTCTGAGAACAAGAAAGATTCATCAGTGTATCTTTACAAAGACTTTAGTGCACTTTGGCTGACTTTGGGTGCTAGGTTTTCTTGCTGAAAGTTATTTTTTAATGAAAGCTGGAATTGGCATTAAATATGCCAATTCCAGGAGCTGCGCCAGAATTAAAAAAAAAACAAACAACCCAAACATGTGATCTGTGATATAAAAATCACAAGATATGACAGCAACATTGAGAAGTTGTCTAGAGAATGTAAGATGAAGAAATCTGCCATCAAATTGTCATGCCCAGCGTGAAATAAAGCCCCTACAAAACAATGCAGGCTTGAAGAGGCTGGAGAAGTAAGCTTTCCCACTAGTGGTGTCTCTTGAAATACGGTTTAACACCTGTTATTAATTCTGCTGCCTGGCATGTTTGCACCATTACTTCTTTCATCTTGGCTACAAATTGAAAAGATCATGCCTGAACCTGATATTAAACTATGGAAACACCACAGTCAGAGTTCACCTGTCCTGCACATCCAAAGGAAAGCCTTCCGCTATCTACCTCTGTATTACCTTTAAGAAAACTCCTAATTCCAGTCCCAGACCTATTATTCCTCCCTATCAACCCCATTTTAGCCTTTTGCATTCAGCAATGTTAATTCATGGATAAAGATATATGGCATGCCAGTGACTGTATTCTAGCTGCTGATTTCCATTGCTCTAACGTATTAAGCCTCCAAAAAGGCACGTGGGTTCCCCAGTGAAGAAACAGATTTCTCACTATTTGCTTTCTAATATTGCCAGAATGGCAAATAGTAACACTAGAAATACTGAAAATGCAGGAACCTGACAGCAACTAAAACAGTAAAACATGGGAGCAGATGCCTCCAAACAGGGCCACTCCTCCCAGCTCGGGGTAAATCACTGCACCCCTCAAAATTCTGCATTAGGGATTTCTGCACTGGGCATCACTTGGACCACACCATCATTTTAAGCTTTCATGGCATACCCACCTCAAATTTTGGCAGAGAGACTTCAACTTTTTGCTAAAGCAAAACCATCTCTCCACTTAGTTCTGACATGTCTAAAATGAAGACCCTCATAGCTCATCCAACAAGGGTGCCACAACCTTCAAACCATGACTGCTTTTAAAGCTCTTTGACATCCTCCAAAGGAATGTTGCGTGGGAAGAAACCATTGGGATTATATGCTATTGGAAAGTGGGTCTGCTCTTATCATCCCAGCACCTTCAAGATCCCATCTGCACAGTGATACCAGCAGGAAGACGGAGTCCCTGCCCCAAAGAGCATCCCACTGATGAGAATTGGAGGAAGGTAACAGACCCAGCAGCAGCTTGGGTTAAAATCAAGCAGAGTTGGGCACCAGTGTCCGTCAGGCACTGATCGGTAAGAACGCTCTTGTGCTGGCATATGAGAATTGGGTTTGGCCCCCGAATTTTTCAGCTGCCTCTGATCTCAGTGGTCATTAATGTGTGGACAATAGGCTTAGCCCCTACTTCCCGGCTGCTGTGCCCTGCAAATGACCTTTAATTGGCGAGGGACACAATGGGACACAAGAGCCGATTCAGAGCCGCTCCTGCCAACCATGTCGCTTCTTACTTACACTTACCAAAGCACAATCGCCGCTTCTTCTGGGGGAAAAAAAAAAAAAAGTTATGAATTTACTTTGTCAGGGCTCTGTAGTAGGATGCAGATGGGTTTTTTGGGCAAAATGAAGCTCCAGTTAATCTGAGTACTGCAACACACAAACACAGTGCCCACGGGGCAGGGGCGAAATTAGATGCTTGGCACGAATGAATATCATGGCAGTAAGATTTTACTTCTCCAAGACATCCAAGGATGGTATTTTACCTTATGCACTAGGAGTCTATTAAATTTTGTGTTGCAAGTTAGAACTCTCTCAGTGGTCTTCAGGAGCACTAAAAGAAGGAAAATCTCAGTGGTTTTCCCTTCTCTCTTCTCAAATTTTACAGCTAAATAAAAAACAGCAACAAAATGAGCTCTGCTCCCTGCTGAAACAGTGGACTCTGCTGCACTTCCCTCTGTTGGGAGCCTTGTTTCCCAAGCCCCCTGGCCCTTTCTAGGTCTATTCCCCTAGCATCTCTAGACACTTTCCCTCCCCTCCCTCCATATCTCAGGTTGAAGTAATTCCACCCAATTTAACAAACGTTGAAATTCAGCTCCTAAGTGGTTGCCGTGCATAATCTAACCTCAGCACCTTGTGACTGCACCTCCTTTAAACCAGCCATAGCCTAAGTGAATAAGACAAAGTGATGCTCCCCCTGGGAGAAGCAGCATCTTTTCCATGGCCCAATCACCATTTTATTACACTGGCTGCAGAACACATTTTGAGGTTTGGTGCACGCTCTGAAAAACTGCAACATTTGTTCACATATAAAACTTTCCCAGAAGTAATATGATGCTAAATTAGCTATCATTCCTTCAAGTGCGCTGTTTTTCTTTTCTGGTGATGATTTTTATGCTCATGGTGCACATTAAAGGTGGCCTCACCAGGCAGGTATAGTGCATTAAAATGGAAATGTCAATATGGTGAAACAGGATGTGTCACATTAAACAGCACCATTATGTGTCTTTATACTCCAGGAGACGACGACCACAAGATGCAATGCAACAGCAACTTTATCTGCACATTATTAAAAACTTCTAGCAAGTCAGGTGTCATGGCAATGTGCTGCATAAGACCTATTACTGGCAACAGGAATGGTCATTTATAAAAATACTATATTTAGAAATATATGTTATATTTACATAGCAGGTCAAGAAGATAAATTCTGGAAATAGCTTTTGCCTTAAAACATGAATGTTTAAAGTTGCCCATCTTGTACAAATACATGCTTCGTGCTTCTTAAACTTTGAAGATTCTCATCATAATGATGCCTCAGCTATGTAGACGTGTGACTTTAAAACTTTAAAATGATTAAGTAAACATTCCTTTCCTGCATGTCCCCTCAAGCACCCACCAAAAAGGCTACCCTGGATCCCACAGTTGGGGGTTGGTCCATGCACAGCTCCAAGGTAGGTATGAAGCGTTTAGGTATCTATCTTGTCTAGCACAGCACAGTCAGTAGTTCACTGGTATCTCACCTAAATCCATGCATTTCTAGAGTACTTCCTCTCCGGATACAAATTATTCCTGCTTAAGACATTAAAAAGCAGACTTCTATAACTCAGCTTTAGTCATCTGAGCTTAGAATTTGGGGAATTACGATTTTCTTCAACACCCAAAACTATCTTCAAACTGGGCTTGAATGAACAAGCTTAGATGAGAAATACCACAGCCTTTCAGATCTGCAAAGTGGGGAAGGGTTTATTTAATGCTCCACCAGTACCCGACAGCTCTGCCACCACCAGGAGGGGAAAAAAATACAGTGTATTTCCCAGGTGGTCCTGAAAACAGAAGCGCTTGCTCAGTGCCGAGGTTTTTGCTTGAAGCTAGTATAACAGCACTGACCTTAAAATCTTGTTCCTTTGATCCTCCCTTACCAAGACTGCTCACCCACACAGCATCATTAGCCACCAATTAAGCCGACTGGCCACGGGAACAAGCCCTCTCTGTCCCTCACCTCCTCCCCATCCTCTTGGCTCATGGTACAATTCGGTGCGTGTCCTAAATATCTGCAAAAGCTGTTTTCCCAGCAGAGGAAGGAGGTTACCAACAAGCTTCACTGGGAGGTTCTGCTCAACAGTTTGATGTGTTTCAGATCATAGCACTTCCCTCCTATGCCTCCATAATTTTCTCCCTTCCTTAGGGACTGCAAGGGCTGCTGAAATCTCAATGACCTACTCACCTTTTCCATATGTAGGAACAAAAATATCTAAAGGAAAACATAAAACGATTTTATTGCAAGGGTGTACAAAGAGATCCAAATGGGACCTCTATTGCACATGGAGACTCGAGTCCAGCTTAAGCAGCTTTTCACTTACTCTCATGAGCAATATAAAACAAAAAAAATGCATGCTACTAAGAAACCCTGGTCTTGCAACAACATTTCCGGTATTAGTAAATGAATGGAATTAAAAAAAAAAAAAAAAAAAAAAAAGAAGAAATTACCAGATCCAGAAGGTCTTACATTTAACTGGGAAATAAAATTCTCAGAAAACTTCTTCACATGCAGACAACTATGATTAGATGTCTTAACAAGGCGAGGTTCAGGGATGTGAGTACCACTTGCTAACCTACACACAAGCAAAAAGCTTCCTAGAAAGCCAAGGGGACTAAAAACTGGTGAGAAGAAGGTGGCAGGAGTTGTACATGGTTTATTAGCCCTTGGGGAAGCACAGGCCAAGAGACCCCTTTTCCTTCAAGCTTTTTCTCCTTGTACCCCAAGCCTTGGGAGGGGGGTGAGACCTTAATTTCCGGTCACCCAGCTCAAGTACTTATGCTATAAATTGCACAGGGCTCTTGCATTGCTTTGCAATTGCACCTTCCACCACCAGCACCATATTGCATTAAATGTTACAACTACAGATGTCACTTCCGTGGCTCAGGGGGTGCACAGCCAAGTGGGAAGGGAGCCAGATACTCTGATGTACTCAGGGCATCTTCAGGACTCGGTATATCACCTTGCCCCAGCTCCCTACCTGTAAAACAACATAACGGGAAGATTTCCATGTCAAAATTTGTGAGGTGCTCAGCTAGGATAGCAAAGACAATCAAGTAGACAAGAAATGTCTCCTCCTGTAGCTAGGGATGCTCAAATTTCTATTTCAGAGTAATATTGTTTCCTCATTGGTTGTAAGTTAAATATTCTGTTGACGCTTCATGAGTGATGTCAGGCCATCCAGAAACAAGAATAAAACACTGAACTAACATTGAGAAAGTATTATTATTATTATTAACAGTAATGATAAATAATCAGACACTTTGACAGTCATCATACAAGTGCTAACAAAGCAGGCCAAGACACAAACAAGCAATGAGCAGCTGTCCATGTTTCCATTTTGAGGAATGAATAAGACTTAATGGAGTTTGTCTGACAGAACCATCCTCATCTACTATCTGAAAGTGAAGCAGCTTCAAACCCAAGACATGCCAAAATTCAGGTGTCCACCTCTTTTCACAGTAAACCAGAGGACAGTAATAAAAGCAGGGCCAACTGATACTCATATTACTCACAAGAGAAAACTGTAATTAAACCAAAGAGCTGTATTACTTCTTAGTAGGGAAAATTAAAAGATTAGCTGCATTATTTATCCACAAAGATAGTTAGCATTGATGCAAAATATATGAAAATATTGCACTTTATTTGATGGTGGAGACAAATAAGAATTGCCTACCTGCACAGCAAGCATCGTTTTACAGATTGCTCTAGCACTGTCCTGATGATGTGCTGTACACAAGTTCAGAAAACTATAGAACCTAAGCAAAGATTTACTCTATCAGCACTTGGGGAGCAGAGTGCCAGGGAAGCTGAACAGCAAAAATGAAAAGCCACATTGGTGCAAACAGAAAGCACAGCAAGTGATCTGCCAAGGCCACCAACTCCTCCATTCACCCAAAGGGGCTAATGACAACCAGAAATTCTCCCTGCTGTAGAAAAGCTGGAGGAATGGCCAGTGATACTTTCTGAGACAAGAGTCTGATTCAGCTAAAACCATACCCATCCCACCTCAGGAAGATCTCAGGCCTGTGCTCAGCACCCGAGCTCTATGGCAGGGGAGGAAAAGTTGAAGCCAGCGCCCGAGGGACATGTTATCTTTGGGTGCCAGGGCAAGACAGATGACATGTGAACTTATCACCCACCTTAGCAACAAACACAATAGCCACCCTCAGGAATTTACAGCAGCTCAGGATCAATTCATGCCAGAATAAGCATCCACTCTGTTTTCTAAAACCAGAATGTAATTTAGCCTTCACCAATACAGCTTCGTATGCATATTAAATTCAATGGCATTTTGCTACTTTAAAACACACTTATGCTAGCAGTTGAGATTTCATAGCAATCAGACTGATGCCACCAGACAGTTTGGAAAATAAACCAGAAGTGCTATAAAACTCACTGAACATTTACTCAAGACTTAAAAATAGTTAAGAGAGAAATCAGGACCCTCAGTGTGGCAGCAAACAGCCTCTCTGCAGAGACACCAGCAGCATCCCACAGCGAAACGTCAAGGCACCGAATCCTTCCTAAACTAATTGTGGTTGTTTCCACCTTCTGAGCCCCTTCTTTGGTGCTGGCAGGACTCCTTCCCCAAACTTCAAAGCCACAAGACCTCAGAGATGCTCTGTTGGGTTTACACTGGCCAGCAAACCTAATATATTGGGTTGACACTGGCCAGCAGCCCGTGGATTCTCACACCTGGCTGACAGACTCCTGCAAAAGCTGGGCTCTGCTCCAGGAGCTGCTATCTTTACAACCGTTTCAAAGAAAGTATTTATTTAAGTCTCTGGAAGTTTTCCTCTTTGAAGAAGCCTCACGGAGGGGATGGCGAGGTCTGGAGGATCTCTGCAAATAGTGTTGATGAGAGAGGGCATAAGTGTGTATGTGTGTTTAGAAGGCTTATGCTCTCTTCTACATTGCCCTGTACTTTAAGGCAGGAAAAACTGCTCAGAAATGCTTTGCGAGAGAAGCAAAACAAAAGTCCTGAGGAGTGAAGAGCTAAATTTAGCTTCCCTACAGCATCCCCAAGCAGGCTAGCTGGCAGCAGTATTCAGAAAACAAACCCTTAATTCCTAAATTTAAGATGTAACAATTGTTTGAATTCTCCTAGGAGCCAAAGCAAGCTCTCTAAGTTGAATTTCTTTCACTTTTTTTTTTTTTTTCAGCTTGTTCCAGCATTTATTATTATAAAGTTCTTTTAATTGCAAGCCAGCAGGAAATTTTGGCCCTGCTCTGGATGCGCCACATGAAGCCAATGGCAGTATCTCATTGGTACACCTCTACTCCAGGAAAGCAATCTTTTGGAAATATTTTTACAGGCACTCAGAGACTTCCAGTTAAGTTTACAGTGGATGTCACACTAAGGCTGTGATTCAAGGAGATGGTGCAATCGACGGCTGGCACATGCCTAGCTTTAACTCTGGCTTGAGGTATCCCGATGAACCCCGATGGAAGATTAATGGAGGTGGAAAATTATAGTCCTGCTCTGTACCACCACTTACAGCTGGTAAAGTTTCTCAGTCGAATTTTTTTTAAATGCTCTAACATTAGGGGCAGATTTTCAAAAGACACATCTCCCACCCAGCCGATCTTTAATGATTCCTCTGGCTGGACCCCGTCAGCAGCCAGGGAAGCAGGTTGTAACACAGAAAGCAGACAGGAGAGGATAAATGACGATTGGCTTAGGAAGGAATAATTTTCACCCAGAACAACTCTGAAGCAGAAAGTGTTCTCGATACGAGGCTCCATACCTTCTTCTGAAACTACGCCCGGCATTTCTGTAAGGACACCCTTCTCAAACATGCCGCTACAAGATTTACTGCTGTTCCTGCCCCAAATGTACAGGGTTCATGCAAATAAAAAAAGGTAATAAAAAAAAAAAGGGGGGGGGGAGGGGGGTGGTGGAAAAAATGTATGTCAAGCTTGCAGCTCCACCCAAAACTGAAATCACAGCCTTGTCTGCATGTAAGGCATTGCAGACACATACCTTGACCGGGTGTTCGGCAGTAGCCCCTGTCCATTTCAGCAGCCGAGCCGGGGGCAGGATCAGCCCCTCGCAGCAAGCGGGCTGCGACCCACCCCGCAGAAGTGCCTTGGATCAATCTGAGTGCAAATTTATTTTGAAGGTCAGGTAAGAATTGATCTGCCTGCTTGCCTAAGGAGTGATAATACATGTTGTATTAACAGTAAAATGCTTTTCTTCTCTTTGGTCTTTGTGATTAAGATTTCTATAACACTTTAGGGAAAAGCAGTGTCCTGCCTTACTCTTGGAAACATGGCTGGCCTCCACAGTTTCTACCATGAAATAGAAAAGGCAGTGAAAAATGATCCTCGGCCAAAGGAAGGGGACTTCACTTTGTTTTAAATAGGAAACCCGCAATCATTTCAGGTTATATCAGCAGTGCCTAAGCAACTTAGTAAAACAAATCCCCATAGCTTCCAGTGATGGGTCTGCCTCCAAAGCTGCTAAATGTGATTTTCAGAAGTGCTTCAATGACATAAGCACACAAATTCCAGTGACTTGTAAAGTGCCTTAAGTGCTACCAGAAAGATTTTTAAAAGGTGTTTAGGCTCCTATTTCCCACTCAAATCAACAAGAATTAGCCACAGACCTTCAAAAATATTCCCCAAAGGCAACACAGAACAAAACTTTCATGTTATTTAAAGGAGGCTTTTTCAAAGTTCATAAATTGCCAGTCCTTTCAGCTCCTATCATTTAATGGATGAGGAAAAAAGAAAGAAGAAATGGAAATAATAATACAAAACAAAGAAAAAACCCCACATTTTTTATAGCAATGCTTTTCTCTGTGGTACTGATTTTCAGAATGGCACTGAAAATATCGCGGAAGCAGAAAGTAAAGATAAATTGCTAGAAAGATTGAAAAGGCTCACTAAGATACTTGGTAAAATATCTAAATTTATAATTTCTGCTAACATTTTCACTCACATATTCCAGGGTTTCCTCACTCCATCTCATTAACACAGAAACCCAAAAGACAAGACTCCCATTGAAACATCCTCTGTCATTGCCACTAAAGAAGGAATGGAAAAATTAATTTCAAAAGAGGTTGTTGGTGTTGTTTTTTTTTACTTTGAGATAAAAAGAAAGATACCTATGCAAGACTTCAGCACGCCATAACATGCAGTGTTTAAATGGGGTGTATTGCCTATGGCCGAGAGGGTTTAAATACTTAGCTGTGCAGCACAACCTCTATGGTTAAGTCTGTGATTTACACAGAGGACTGAAAATCGGCGTACAGCAGCTATGGAGTTTTTCCCAACCTTCAGGACTGTCTGCAAACCCTGCCTAATAACTGATTGCAGCAACAAATACATACCTCAATAACCAGTAAGATAAAGTCTTTCAACTCCTGGAAAACTGTTCGGTGATTGTGTGATACTGATGCAAACCAACTTGGTGCTCTTGAAATTGCAGCGTAAATACGGGGTGGGGGCAGGCGGGCTTTGTCCATCTCTAAACCGGGATGCATTCCTGGCTAAATGCTTGCCCTGTGGATATGCAGGGAGTTGTATAAGTTCAAAAGTCCAGCAAAGCTCAGCTGGCTCAGACCAGCACCAGCAACACCCTTGAGTCAATTTGGGAATGGCCCGGCGAGCTTGCACCCAGCCTCCTTGGGCTTAGTGCAGTGAAGCACCATCCTGGAGAAAAGGGAAAATGGAAACCTACCTCCTGTGGGAAATGACTCTGCTTGCTGGATTTTTAAGAAAACCTAGTCTAACATTTTAAAATACAGTGATATCAGCAGTGAAAGGATGAAATAGTTTACTGAACCGGTTATAAAACCTCTCTCCACAGAAAAGACAAAATAGGAGTATTTTCCATAAATACCCTAGGAAAAAAAAAACCACCACCAAGCTCTTTTGGAGAAAATGAAATCTGTGTTACACTGCCAACATTTCTGATTAAACAATTTACTCAAAAAGACTATTTTATGATAAAACCAAACTTAAAAAAAAAAAACCCTGACATTATAGCAAAACATATGTCTTCTGCAAAGATAATAGATGCTAGGTTGTAAACTTCTGCTCCATTTCATCCCTTTTAAGGTTAAACAACCTTTTTTCTTGTAAGACTAAATTGAGACTCAAAGTCCAAAATTACTGCTTTTGAAATTCAAGAGTACAGGGGTTTCAGATCAAAGCCCCTGTACCAATTTGTTCAGAATATCCTTTTTGACTCTAAAACACACTTGTGTTTTACACACTAAAACCTACAGCCACCAAATGATTTTATGTATTTGTGTTTTGTACTGGGCAAAACCACGGCTCGCACAGGAGGACCATGCGAGGAGAGAGAAAGGCAGAGGATTTTGCTGTGTTGAAGTGAAAAGGAGGAAGAGAATTTGCCTTGGTCAGGATTTGTTGCATGAGCCGTGCTCCCAGTTAGCAAGGGATATTGTTTTATTTCTTTTTTCCACTTTTCTTGCTTCTTGTGCGCACACACACTTGGTTTATTTTTTTCTTTATTAAGAGGAGCAGCTTTTTCCCTAGTTCTTCTCAGCTTTAAGCCATTTTTTAGAAGGAAACAGTAAACTCTAAACAGCTTGACTACCACCCCAGAGTGCACAAATGCTAGTCAATGAGAGACCATTTTGGATTAATTACAACGTGGCAACCAAGCCATTCATTCAGTTGCCAACAGTTTTAAGCAAAACACCTAACCGTGAGCCGGACAAAATTTCTGGAGTGGGAGAGCTCCACCACCAGCTTCTCTGCCAGTCCACGCAAAGCACTGCTGGTGTGCAAAACCCAGTGACTTTCCACCATGCGACACATGAGCCTGTGGGCCGGTAAACGTGGCTAGCCTAATGGCTTGATGGTTAATGTGTTTCATTCACCCATGTGGTATGTAAATGCAAGGCAAGCAATGTGCTGTGCTTGTTGGCTGAGAATTGGAAGGATGAACAAAAGGAGAAATCAGCCCCAAATCTACTCAAGGAGGACTTTGAGGCATTGCACCTACTGCTGGCCAGGGAATGCACATCTAGAGAGCCAATGTCTTACTAAACCCACCTGCAATGCCAGCCTGGGTGGAAGACGCCAAGGTGGGCACTCCTCGCCACGGAGGAGCTCTACTGCTGTGCAGCCTTGCAGCAAGCTCTCAGGAAAGCCAAGCCCACCCCCTGGCCACACCAGCAAGGAGAAAGCAGGCAACTCAGCAGCATTCATCTCTCACAAACGAAGAAATATGATCATCCCCAGTAATTTCCTTAGGATGGATTGCAGCAGAAGGCTAGAGCAAAATTAACTGAATGTTCTGTCAAAGCCATTAGGCTTGGACTGAACTCAAAGAAAATTATGTTCACTGATGTCTCCATATTTACTTTAAAATGCAGTCATTTTGACAGGCTCATGAGTTAGAAGATCTCATTTTATGAAGGTCTTAAGGGACAAGAGGAGCAGAAATACAACATGCTGCTGCCTCAGTCAGCAAAATGATCACAAAATCACTTTACAACTGATTTTAAAAACTACAAATCCAGTTATTTTGAGTAATTTTGGCTTTTTAAAAAGATATGCAGTGCTTCAGGTTGACCAAAAAAGCAACAAACTTGGTAAGTATGAATGGGACAATTTTCCTTACTTGTAAAGTAATGTTTCTGCACACGACCACCTTCATCTCCTTCAAGAGCGACTTGAGGAGCACAGCACACCGACCAGACAACAGAGCACAGACTTCATTTGCAGTCAAGCCACCAACACTGCCTATCTTAGAGTCTTCAGAGGGGAGCAAAACCCAGGAAACTGAGAAGCAAGAAAGAGAAATAACCTCTTCATGCTGTGAGCAAGCACCATGTCCTCAACCCCCAGCACAGTGCTCCTGGGATGTGACTTGGGGTACTACCTACCATCAACACGATGTGACATGTAACACTACCATAAAGCATAAATCAATTAACTGGCAAGAAGGAACTGGCATAACTTTTCTGCAACTTGAGAAAAAGCAGTTTGGGATTGTCAGCAAAAAACAGGCATGAAGGACAGCCGCAGCATCAGCTGCATCACACTGTAATGCAGGATATCTAAAAGCCATTCTGTGTTACTCCAGAAAACGAGCTACGTCTTCCCAAAAGGCTGCAAAGGGTCTTGCCAAACACAAGATTCACCCAAAAA
This sequence comes from Egretta garzetta, assembly GCF_000687185.1. Classification (NCBI taxonomy): domain Eukaryota; kingdom Metazoa; phylum Chordata; class Aves; order Pelecaniformes; family Ardeidae; genus Egretta; species Egretta garzetta. The sequence goes on from NW_009269997.1 coordinate 1,299,859, forward strand.
TCTTGCTAAGATTCGCTGGGTACCAGCCTAGGTCTTCTTCACCTCCCAGTTTATGGTTTCTATCCAGAATGAGCAAGGCATCTAAATTTCCAAAACTTTGAGTCCTTCGCTTGTAATTAATTGCCTGCTTGGCATCAAAGGCATGCAGCAGCCCCTATTTGGGATGACATGGTGAAAAGATAAAATGAGGAGAGGCCAACATTGATACCAGTGAAAGGCATAAGTGATTTTCAGAGCTGCTCCGTGAAAGCACTTTGCCAGTGATGCCAGGATGGAGCTTCGGAAAGGCTCATCTTCCCTGCGGAGCCAACGCTCCTGCAAAAGGTGTGTTTCTCATGCAGAAGATGGGAAATACGGAGTTTACTGCCAAACAGACAAATGGGCTTACAGAAAGCTTCTAGGAGTAACTGGCTTGGAAGTAATCTCTACTCTGCAAGCCCAGTACAGTACAATTAGAAAATAACTTGGTGTAATACCAATTCTCTGGCTGTAATTACTGCGTTCCCCAGCCCTGAAATTACCGTAGAGCTCAAAGTCTTGTTTGTACGCGGGTGCTGTGCTAGGGGCCAACAAAACCTGGGCGGCCCTGTGCCAAGACTTTCCACACAGACTTTACTCCTGCAGAAAAGCCTGCAGTGGGCACAGCTGGGTGCGCCCAGCCTCACTGGTAAGGAGAGGCTTTTATTTTTTTTTAAACAATTTTTGCTTATTCCCAGTTCCAATATTTGAAATCTGATGACCTTAAAATTAAAAAAAAAAATTAAAAGTCCACTTTTTCCTTCATTTAAATTGATTCATTTCTTAGCTTCTGCCTACATCACATTTTGATTTCATTTTCTACTCTTTGCTTATTTCTGTTGGCATTTCTAAATAACTCACTTGCTCCACATGGTCTCAAATACAAAAAATTAAAAAAAACCCCAACAACAAAAAAAACCAGAAATTCAAGGACTTCCACTATGCTTGCTAGCATCAAACAAGAATAACCCAACTAATGCATTAAGAGCAGTACTGTCTGACTGCTGATAGCAGTTAACACACTGAACCCCCAAGAAGGGCCACTTTTTTGGTCTGTCCACAACATCTTCCCTTCCTCAAGCCCTGTCACGGGAAATTCTCCAGCATTACAAGCTGAGGATTTACCCCAGGAGAGCAGGGATGGGCCTGGAGAGGGGCATTGCCTGGGGTTACCCATGGCTGGCAGAGAGAGCCAGAGCCACCGTTCCACCAAGGCTGGGAAGAGCCGAGGGGGAGCAGGAGCCAAGCACCCCCAGACTGGTCAGGGCACGGAAGGCAGAGATGCTGCTGGTTTGTATCTGAGGCTAGAAGGAGGTATTTCTGCAAGCCCCAGCAAGCCCAGGAATTAAAATCCCTTCCCAGGAATCCACGGCACGTGCACCTCGCGCTGCCCTGACGTCAAGGACAGCCTGAATTAATTAGGGATGAAATAATTAGGCAAAACACATCTTGTAAAATTATCAAAGGACATCTGATATCTGAAGCACGCACAATGTTACAATAACTGCAATATCTGCATAACCTGTCAGAAGCAATAGAAATAAATGAACATCGCTGTTATTAATGCTGAAGTTGTCTTTAAACCCATTAAAATCACCGTAGCCTCGGACCCAGAGAGGAGAAAGGTGGTGTATGACATCTGTGCTGATTACAAGGAAGAGGAATCTGGTCAAGCTGGTAGCTACAGCGTTTCAAGCAGGCAGAGTGCTCTGAAAAAGCTATTATTTCTGGATGAAAAGGAGGAAGAGGATTGGACTGCACCAAGAAACTAAACACAAAATGAGAAAAAAAAGAAAAAAACCTCTTGAATCTGGATTTCCATTTTGAGAAAAATTAAATACCTCCCCCCAAAGATGTCGTATATATTTATTAGAAATCAGATTTTTAAAAAAATAAATAAGTATGAATGCAGTTCACTATAAAGACATAAACTAGCAAAAAATAAATAATAAAAAGGAAACCCCGTGTGACGATTGTGGTCAGAACAGACAATACTTGTATTTGTTGTAATTAAGATTGTCTTTAATGGATAAATGTTGATTTTGGCATCCTGTCTCTCGCCCAGAAGCAGCCACTTAAAGTTTCTGATTAACATGAGCATTTCAAATTGCCCAGAAAGTGAGACCGTTTTAAGCTGCCACTCTGGGACCTGCAAAGCAAATAGGCAAATTTGGGGAAGACAACTTCCCGGGAAGGGAGAATGCCAGGTCGGTTTTAGTCGCACCCAGATTTTGCAAACACGTATATGCAATGCACATACCCAGGTATGTCAACAGTAGTTTGATCGCTGCTTGCTGGTGAAGTGGAGAGTACATATGTATCGTCTGCATCAAGTACAGGCACTAAGGTGTCAGGTGAAGGTCCATCCTCACACCCCAACGGGCAGTCCAGCCCAAGCACCCTCCGAGCGCCGAGCCAGGGTGGGATGCTGATGCTCTTCCCCGCTGAAGTGAGCGCCACAGGAGGCTCCCGCAGAGCATAGCCAATCTGTTCTCCAAGTGCTGCATGTTGACGAATGCTGAACGACAGGGGAAAAAAGCAGCCAGGAAGGAGCACAGAGCAGGCGGCGGGATGATTTGGATGGCCCCTCTCTCCTGCCTTGAAGCCAAACACCGGTTGCAATGCCCCACACTGAGATCTGAGCTGACTCTCCACGCTAGCAGGGCAGCGAAGCATTAAAAGTTGCTAGATCATGAAATTTACCCTCTGTCAGAGGAGTCAAACCCAGGTAACTCCTCTCGCAGATAAAAGCACCCAGAAATATTTTAGGAACGGTTGCAGTCCCATGAGACTGCCAGAGCTGCACCTGTCTGAAAAGCAGATATGCACAGAGTTCTATATAGGACACATCTAAAGCTGAGCTCTGGTGTGGGTGTTTATAAAACTGCAAAGGAAAAAAACAAAAAAAATCCAACAAAACAGGTCTGAACCAAGAGGTGTGCTTTCATTACTGTGAATTTTCTCTCATCCATAGAGGGGGTCTTGTTTTATACAGAGCAAAATGGGCAGGGAAGGGGGGGCAGGGGGCAAAAGCGGCTTTGCAGTGCCAAAGGTAACCCAAGTAACCCAGCTTTGACATGAAAAAATGTGATTTTTTCAGAGTTCAGCTCTTTGCAGCGATTCACAGCCCTGCTTCCTTCGCAGCCAGCAGCAGGCGGTTTGCTCACCAGCTCTCGCAAGCAAATTGGTTTGCTCCTGGGGGCAAAAGCAACTGCAGGTTCTCTTTTGAAGAAGTCCCCAGGACTTGGCTTTTAAGGATGAGTTTCTGTAGGGGAACTGTTTATTATCTAAATAAACTTCATGTGGCTACACATCCATCCTCCCTCCAATGACCGAACCGTATTTCCACCTGCAGCCAGGATGGTTTGGGGTGGGTGTGTGTAGCAAGCGAGCTTGGCAAAGACCAGTAGTCACCCAGCGTTTCACAGTTAGAACTCCTGACTGCTGCTTGAGCCAAGCTATTCCATTTACTAACGTATTTACCATTAGATGCTGTGAAGATCCTCTAGCATGCAATTAAGTCCAGGGAAGTCTTGCAGGCAGCAGTAGGATGAAACTGATACAGTGCTATGTAAAGTCTAGCATGTAGGTTATCCAGCTGGTGGTTATATATAAATATATATGTATATAATATCTTCATTCCTTTGCACACCCATGCCTTCTGAACATATTATTAATAGCAGTGGAGCTTGGAGTGCTGCATACGTAGTAACACTGTTGATGTAACATTTTGCATGTTTATTCTCAAAAGATATTTGTGATGAACTCTGCAGGGCATTTCTTTTGTATCTCTGTTGAGAAAATATTATTAAATGGAAATAACCCCCCTTCTTGCAGGTGGCCTGCAGATTTTGTGTTCTGTTAAAAGATTAGTTACAAATTAATTTAGAGAATGGGGTAGGAAGGACAAGTTTTAGTAATTTGATTAGAGCTCTGATATAGGAGAGTCCTCCTTTTGAAGTTTTCCTATTTTCTAAGGAGCTTGCTCACACTAGAGGACAAGAATGGCCAGAGACTGCAAAATCACTCATGAAAATCCCACTGATTTCTGTGAGGTCAGTAATTCACCTGTAGCCTGGGCAGCAAAATATTTGACTCCTGTCAATTGCAAACATGATCCTGGACACAAACAAATGCTTCTGCATATCACTTTTTCTCAAGAATTCTCAAAAAATGAGTTTAGGGTATCAAAAGTTAATGGTCAAAATGTCACTTATAGCCATTGCAATTAATTAAGCCGCAAAGAATAGAATCACAATCCTTATTACCACTCAATGAGACCAGTGAAGTTGACTCACCAGTGTTTATTTAAAGTTGAGCACTAGCTTCTGATTAAAAATAATATGATATGAAGTGAGCTGAAATGCCAGCCATCACCCCACACCTCTTCTACAGCATCACAGATTAGAATTTAAAAATGGGATATAAAGATGTATCTGTCTGTGCACAGCATGGATGTGGAAGGCAGTCAGATACCAAATCAGTGTTCCCAATCTTTCCTCCAAAATTTTGAAGCTTTTCATTTAGCAAATAAATAAATAAGCGAAAGAGCCACGCTGTGCTCCGGCAATGAAGAAGTGACCCATGGCCACCCCAATAAATACATCTACACACGTCTTCCCTCCTGAGAACAGTTACACCCTCTTTCACTGACTCAATGAGAATAAAAATCAAACTCCTACCTCTTATTGAAGGCAAACCATCGCAGCGGCAGAAATGCCAGTTTTCAGCTGTGTGCCGTGATCCAGAGCACCCAACTCGGCCCACCGGGGCACCTTCATCTAGCATGACAGCCCTCCTTTTTTTCCTTAAATCTTAGCCAAGACAACACACTTGTTTTCCTTCCAAGGTAGCTATGTGAGCTCAGCCTCGAACGCAGGGAAAAACACAACTTCACCACCACACTGCAGGGAAACTCTTGGCCACACATGGACTTCGACTGCCCAACACATCCTCAGCCAACTCAGGCAGCTGCCAGGCTTTGGGGATTCGTGCTGTTTGCCTCTGGTCTTTGCTCCATGGCTTATTCTCAATAGCAGAGGCTGGATCCACCCCATTTTGGGGCCCATCCTTCCCTACATCAGTATGTGATCTTGCACTGTTAAGCCTGTGGTGACACTCACCACTGACTTCATCAGCCACGTGATGACCACAGTCAGCAGCACTGTAGGTCAGCCCATGGGTAACTGTCACATTGACATGCAAATCCAAAACCTGTCATCAAAAACTCCCCGGGAACCACACCCTCAGGGATGTAGGAGCACATTTGGGATCCAGGGATCCACTCATACAATCAGGTTATCCTGAAACCGGTGCTCCTAAGGATCTCCTGCTAGAAGAAACCAAGCTACATGCAGAAACGACACCCTGGTTGTGCTGTGGACACACACAAAGCAGATGCATTAGTCCAGCAGATGACCCAACACAGTTCAGGTTATGACTTTCGTAGGTCCACGTCCACCACCTGTTCTGCAAGCGCACGTCTTGATGTATCATCTCCACATCTCCAGTCCAGTGGGCAGATGCGCCTCTGCTGCTCTTACGGCATGACCTCAAATCATTTGTGTCTCAGAACCGCCAATCCACTGGGAAACGAGGATACCCAAAAATAGAGTATATATAAAGCAAACAAGTGTCAGAGCTTTTAAAAAGCACTTGTAATGAAGGTTAAAAAGTCTTCAGCCAAAACGTGTTTCTTGCGCATTTGCTTCCTTTCAAAAGCCAATGGCAGCACATTTAATGACTTACAATCATTTGAGCTAAGCATGGCTCACAAACCATAGCTGTAAATTTACTCCCTACTTCACCTAAGAGGCAAAATAAAGTTTGAAAGAAACCGTTCAGAACAAGGCAGGCTTTCTAAGTAGCTACGCCTCCTCTGCAGTTCACTGAATTTGGTCACCAAAAAAAGACTAAAATGACAACAAAGGGGATAAATAAGTAAATAAGTTGAGACCTACGAGATTTCTGTGGATTTAAATTGATATAAAGCCAGTCCTGACTTCCCACCACCCTGATGGTATCTCAGGTGTTCAGTGCCTGAGGTCACAAATCAGCCCCCAGAAGATCAGGTGAGCAATTCACAGAATAATAGACAGTTAAAGAAACAACTTTGGGAGTCTTTCCACATGCATTCAGGTGCTACCATTTTTAAGATCCATAATTAAAAGTTTTCCAGGCAGTTACAAGGTGGAGTAGCCAACGGGCTGAGACTCCCCTAGGACTACATGAATCTAAGGGATGGGGCCTGATGAAAAAGAGTGCATACTGGAAGACACATGATAAAATGACGGTAATTCAGCAACAAGGGGATTTTCACCTGGCGCAACAGCATAGTATGAAAACTTTATTTCATGATTTGCATTTTCCTTCATTCACACTCTATGCCAACACAGCACGTATTCAAAGCGTAAAGTGAGGCAGTAAAATAGGCCTCCTTGGTATTTCTGAGAGCTCCTTTCTTACGGTGGGCCTGTAAAGAACCAGCATTAATGGGGTCCTGATTCAGGTTCAGATTCTGGGAACTAGCACACTACAAATAAATAATAACCAGTGCAAGAGAAAGAGGAATTTATGGCCTGTTACTGCAGGAAAGAAGAAAATAATAATAACTAAAAATATAGGAATACTCTTTGCAGTACAGTCTTTAAGGATAAAGGCATTACTGCTGATAGAGATGAGATCTGCTGGCTGTCAAAGATGGGGAGGTTTGTTCTTTGATTTGTATCATTGCTGCTCATACCAAGATACTTAGAGCGCTGGGTAGAGTTTTGGTAAGCATCATAATAAATCCTAAACAAACACAGAGTGCAATAAGTCTCCATCCACAGCACGTTGGCGTTATCAGAGCTGGGGCTGGATGGCCAGATCCCAGCCACATTGTACCACACGTGCTCGGCAGGGCAATGCCCAATACCCACTACTGCCATAAACCAGCTCGACTCTCAGCAAAGCAATGTGAGTCGGAGGCCAGTGTCGCCAAACTGGGACACCTCCTGTGAAACTGCTGCTTTTGGTACATTATTTTTAGCTTTCTAATTACACAGTTACCAAACATACCATAAGGCTAAGCAGGCCCCTCCTTAAAAGAAAAAGAAAAAAAGGAGTGGCAGCGTATGAACAAATTGAGGTGTATTCAATAAAGCCAAAAAAAAAGTGACTATGAGCATAGGAGACCATAACACACCAAAACCCACCAGTCTGAGGGAGCAATGAGGTCTGCAAGAGCACCATTCAGGTAGGCTACAGAAAGCACTGAGAAACACAAGCTGGATGCAAGGCTCCTGGGGCCAACTCCCCACTACTCTCCACCCACAGAGAGCATGGAAGACCTGAAAATTAAACCATAACCTCTACATATATCCTGGGGCAGTAGCTGACATTTCCAAGCACCTGGTGAGCTGTCAGCAGCCAGAAGGAGTTGTTATAATAGACTGTCTATCAGCAGCTAAGTTGCATCATAAGCTAGTAATAATATCCTACGATGGAGCCTTTTAATTTATTTTTAGTGCTGTAATGCCCAACAGCAGAGGAAGAATACATTTCCAAATGGGTCTGCTGGCTCACAACCTCATCACATTTGCTCTCTAAAAGGGTTATAGGCTGCTGGCTTCAGGGTAAGGAGAAGGACTAAGTATTTACAGCACGGCAATTGCTGGGGATAACGTGAGCCTCTAATCACTCCAACAGTGGATCCACCCTTTGTCATCACAACATGAAGTTCAATCGCTCTTTTATTGCAAAGTCTAGCCACAGATTTTAAAAAGATGGATATAGCACCGTTCAGATGCTTTGTGTGAAGCCAGATCTAACAGGAGGTTGCTGTCTGATTTTCAGATTTACCCTGCAATGGGTTATTTCAACTTCTACAGGGCAAGGCAAGCCTCCTCAAAGCCTAAACGAACTTCTGGGATTAATCGCTGCAGTTTGCAACATATTGCCTTCCCTGGCTTCTGCATGAGTCCAGAGACCACGGCAGCCTAGAGTTCACAGTGCACAGACTTACCTTTATATCAACCAAAATCACAGAAAAACATTAAGTGCTAAGCTGTCCAGGTTCTTTTCTTAAAGATCTATCATATGAATGAATTAAAAATTGACACACAACACTGCTATCCTCTCTCCCTTAGGAGGCTCCTTCCAAAACCATGCAATTTTTACTGAAAACAAATACAAGCAAACAAAAGGTGGAGACCATCCTCAACGCTGCCTTTGGACTGAGCTCCCTCCTCTCCCCACGGAAGCCCCATAGCCTGTTACCTACCATCAGCTGTGTGTGAGAAGGGGGATGGGCTATCAATCACCATTATTAATATTACTAATTACCATGCCCAGCATTTACAGGACATTTCCCCCATCACAGTGCACTGATGCGCTGCCCACAGGTGAAAGCCTTGTCCATTCATAGACCTCTGGGAAGAGGAGGAAGGACACCCCTCAGGTTTATCGCATTTCTTTTTAAATGCTAAGGGTGTGTTTCAAGTTGTCTTCTGCTCCAAACATGCAGGTCCCAGTCCTGCAAACTCTGGGTGTTTCTCTTCTAGCCCTGTCTACAGAAACCATTTCTCCCCACCTGCTCCCCAGATGTGCTTTTGTAAGCAGCAGCCAGCACCTTAGAACCACTAACATGGGGCTTTATGTCTCACCTAGGCATGATGTCCAAGCAACCTCTTTCTGTTAGCTTTAGGACAGTTAGACTCACACATACATATTTTGTCAACAGGAAAGAAAAAAAATCCCACAGTTGCAGAAGGTCTCGTCTTCGAAGCGCGGGGGTGAAAGGCACAGAGCATCACAGCATCCAGGCAACACAGCAGCTCCTCCACCTGTGCTCTCATCTTGCTCACCCGAAGCTCTGATTGCTTTTCTTTCTTATTCTGGTTTTTTCCCCTCCACTTGAAGGTTACTGTCTCTGCAGGCCATTGATCTCCAGTCAGAAAAAAGGACTTTACAACACCAAAAGAGAAAACCAGAGCTGGAAAAAAGGTCACACTATTGCAGGTCGGGAAGCTTGTTTGGTCCAGTTAGATCTTCTCTGACTGCAGGAGGTGATTTTACCTTTCCAGACAGCAGTTTACCTTAAAATAAAATAAAATGCAGCAGGTGTCACCCAAAATTGCAAACTGCCAGAGATCCCATTCATGCGGTCTCTGCAAGTACAGGCTTATTGCACCACATGAGAGCCTGAATTTCTTAAAGTAACCACAGCACTGGCAACATCCTTAAAATGCTAGCTTGCATCCCACTGTGGTACTGAAGTTATGGGCCATCTATTTGCAAGAAAAAATGTTTCTGAAACGTACTATTTTTTATTATATTTATTTGTGTAATATATAACCAATTCAATGAAATAAGAACAATGTGTAGCGTAAACATCATTCTGCTTCCAAATCTAACTGGATTTGGTATTAGCTGGTTTGAAATGGGATGAAAAAGACATGGCTGCCATTCCTAAAAACAATAAAACAGTTGGACAGGGATCACTGGGAAGCTGGTGGGATTTTATCCTTCTACGCACTTCACTGGACCAGTTTTGTAGGCACTGGGTAGACACTGACAATCAAATGTTTTGTGCCAGCTCTGCTCTAAAATTTTGCGAGATCATCACAGGTAATTCAGGTATTAGATCTGTGATGGGAATCAAAGAACTGCCAGACTGGATCTCCACCCACATCCTCCATGGGTCCACGTCTTCTCCCAAGGAGTCAACAGCAGAAGAAAATACCACTGGTTAGTGCTGGGCTCCCAGCACCACCGCCTGGGCAAGGAAGGCCAAAGTACTATTCATGGCTTAGCCATGATGAGCAGGATAGGAAAGCTGATCCAAATGGCAGGTGCGCTAAGGGAAAATACAGAAATATTGAATGCACTTTAATGGCAATAGGAAGCATCTCAAGAGGACTGGCACAGGAAATCTGCCAAGCTTCTCTGTCGAGAGATTTCATCTTATTTCTTGAGGGGTCTATTTTAAGACAATTTCAGTGACCTTACTTAACAGAGATTATGCTGCGTTTCAATTAATTTTTACAGCATTATAATTAATATTTTGGTGTCTGCTGGAAAGCATGCTGAGCTGTGTAAAAATTCACGTGCGCGGCAAGATGACAAGTGCTGTTATCGAGGTGGAAGGAAGCAGATAAGAGCCCTCCAGCCCTGCCTGGCAGGGCAGAGCGGCACCCCTTCAGATGACTGCTCCTGCCAGGGGCCAGCACACCGAATGGCGGGAAAGGTCAGTGCTCCTCCTCAAATAACTGATCCGATATCATTAGGGTGGGGACATTTTCTCAGGCTAATGGATTTGCACGTGCACCCACACCACAAGCTTCTTCCCACCACCTGCTCAAATAACCGAGCCTCAGAGGGTGAGAACAGCCAAACCACTGCAGCTTATACACGTGCAGTTTATATCAGTGCAGCTTTTTTCCCCCCCTCACAGAGCTGAACCTTAGCTCATCCCATCCAATACAGTAATTCCTCTGCACATTCATCACCTCTCAAGTAAACCATTCTCACACCCCTACACAGGCTTCTTTTTGCAGGGCTCATTTCTGCTTCTGTTTGATCCCTGGGCTTGCAGGAGGCCCGAAGACATTGCATGACACCATCCCTGAAGTACCACAGTACCCGCAGGCTCTCTGCTCCCAACACATTGCATCTCCAAGCCAAGAGAGACCCAGCAGCTTCACCGCCCTCATTCACTCGAGCAAAAGATGGTTTTGCTTGATGATACACCCACGTTAATAAACAAGACCAAATTGATGGGACACTGAAATAACCCATTTAAGTCCCTGGGTGTGCTGTTGCTCTGCAGCAGTGTTTCCCCTCAGTGAAACCTCAAATGCTCTATTCTGATTGCTATTGCTATCATTTCAATGAGCCCCAGCTTTTGACTGCCTTCACAGGGCAGGATCATGGCACAACCATGAGAAGAGGCTCACAAGGATGCTGCTGGACAGGCATTTGCGTCTCAAATTGCACAGTTGTCAGGGCTCAGTAGATGTGAGTGCATCAGCTGCACTTTTTACAATTTCAAACTCATAATAAAACAAAAAACCTTCATAAAAGCTCTGAATGATGTGACAGCAAATGAATTGTGCTCCACGATATTCAGCAACTTTGCAACATTTGAGCTCAGTCATGAATATACATTTTAATCACCTAAACCTTTGCAAGAGATTTTGGTAGGATGCTGGACAGGTAAGTACCAGCCGCAGCATCGCTAGAGGCTGTTGAAAATGTTCTTCCTGAGTTTGTAACAAACCCTAAATCAGAAGTGAGGGGAGGTCATACAGTGGAGGAGAGCAAAGGAAACCCTTTTTTCAAAAAGAAAAAATTCTTCTATTTGAGAAAGACTAACTTCCACGATCAAGGAGGCAGGAAGCAGCAGCTCGCAAAGGGGCTGATCGTGCAACATTTTAAACTCCATTCCTGATATAACAAAGCAGGCATACTGATGGTATAGCATGCAGTGTGGTCTCCCCCGTGAAATGAATGGTCACTCGGCTCAACACTGTGCAAGGGTTGCTTTTGGAGGGGAAATTCTAATTGTAACTGCCCAGCAGTGGTGATCTGTGATGGAGGAATGATCCGGCCCAGAGGGCACAAAGGGCCCAGCTACACGAAGGGGTTAAACTGCCTGGAAGCCTCAGAAATGCCAGGGAGAAGGGAAGGACTCCTTGAAAGGGAGTGGGAGTTTCCCTGGGTGATGAGACAAGAAACAGCCTCAGCACCCTCTTGTAGCCACCCTGGAGTGGGAGCCTTCAGGAGCCCGAGCTCAGGGGCCACCTTTGGGCAAGCAGAGCTGGGCTGGAGGATGGACCGAAGGCCAGTCTGAGGTGCCCCATGCAACCGCTCCCGGGACTGGTGCTAGTGCCAGTGTATATAAGCAATCTGCTTGTGATCCATCTTTGCAGACTACACGTAGAACCGCGCATTGCAGCAGGACTCTGCCCAATGCATTGTTCACTAAGTTTTTCTTTTATATTTAAGCACTAACATTTGTTTAAGTCACCTCGAGGGGTACCATAAAGATTCCCCAATACTTTTTGCACAGTTCCCTAGTGTAAAAAAAAATGTAGCAACCTCTGACAGTGTGTATGACATTGGAAATTCTCTATCAAAACAGCCTTATCAAAGATACCATCAACAACAAACTCAGGGTTACATTCCTAACTGCAAGTTACTTACATTTGTGGCCAGCTGAGTTAATGATGGTGACTTGGCTTGAACCCCTTTAATCACCAACCAAGAACCATTTCCAGGACAAACCTTATCTTGTTCTCCTTCCCCAGGACATTTACAGCATTACCTGGCCTATGCGGGGCAAATGAGGCGGGACAGCAGCTATATTTGGCACAGGTAGGGTACCAGCAACCCAAGCAGCCTGGTATTTATGCAATGACAGATAAAAGAAAATGAGGTGTAGCCTGATGAACAAGGTCTTGCCATGAGCAGGTGCAGACACTGTTCATTTCTTGGTTTTTCAGGGTACAGCCCTCCTTATAACTGGAACGGTACAATAAATTGAAGCATTCAGAACATTTCAAGGAGGAATAATGTTCACTGCAAGCTCTGGCTTTTTTTTTCTTCCTCACTCTGAAATCAATTAGACATGCTGCTGAAAGAAAAAAATGGTTTGCATCTCTATGAATAAGCCAAACAGGAAAAAATAAAAGTCTAGTCAAATGCAAGGACTCTAACTTAAATGTAAAGTTTTTGCCATGTGCTTATGGCTATCAGCTGCCTCCTCACCATCACGTTTAGAGGCAATGTGGAATACATCTCACATCGTGGGTTTGGAGTGACAAAGCAATCTCGGACAGAGCAAGGATCTCAGGCCAGCTCAGCAGGTTGCATGCAGCTGGCTTGCTCCTACTGCAAGAGGTTTTGCAAAACACTTGCCACAAAGCAGAAGGGTGCACGTAAGCACAGAACAAGTATGGTAGTGTGAGCAAGCATGCACAAAAGGAGAGCATATGGGAGGGGGGGAAAGGATTTTTTTGGTAAAAGCTATATATAAAATGGAACGTGTCGAGCACAACTCTTGAAAGAAGGGGTGAGGGGGGGAAGAAAAACCACACTGGATCCTCTTTTTGTTGACGTATGAATTTTTTCTAAGACTCTCTTTCTCCTATAGGAAAAGCTGTGCTGGTATACAAACAGTTGATAGCTATTCTGACAGCTGAGCCTAAGAGAGAACTAACAAACTAATAAGCCTACTGCAAGATCTAAATCTTCAAAGTATTAATCGCCGTGCTTCCCTCTTAAAAGTCCATTTAAAACACAAAGGAAAGAAGCAACAGAAGAAGAAGATGGGAAAGAAAAAGAAGGGCAATGTTGGCCTTTGGACTGCAGTATTGATCCTGCCACAGGAAAGAAACAAATTCCAATTCTACATATTTTCACCTCCCCTCACATGAAATGATCTATGCTGTTGCATCCTTGTGTTTCAACGACCCCTCAGAATCATAGAATCATTTACATTGGAACAGACCTTTAAGATCATCACGTCCAACCGTTACCTAACCCTGCCATCCCACCACTAAACCATGGCCCTAAGCACCACATCAAGATTTCTTTTAAATACCCCCAGGGATGGGGACTTGACCAACTCCCTGGGCAACCCATTCCAATGCCTGACAACCCTTTCCGTGAAGAAATTTTTCCTAATGTCCAACCTAAACCTGCCCTGGCGCAACTAGAGGCCATTTCCCCTCATCCTACCACCCATTTCCAGGGAGAAGAGGCCGACCCCCACCTCACTACAGCCTCCTGTCAGGCAGCTGTAGGGGGCGATCAGGTCTCCCCTCAGCCTCCTCTTCTCCAGGCTAAACAACCCCAGTTCCCTCAGCACCTCCCCATCAGACCTGTGCTCCAGACCCCTCACCAGCTTCGTTGCCCTTCTCTGGACACAGCAGAAAGAGCCAGGAAAAAATAGCCTTGAAAGCCAGCGTATGCAAAAGGCTTTCCTGCAATACCATTTAAAAAAAGGGCGACATTGCTTTACAATTCACTAAACAACATATTTACTCGCACGCTGACTACATATGTTGTACTTAGATGTCACAGCAGATTACTTGCTAATTACACTAGGAAAAACCCAAGTAATTACTGCAGACTCTTTCCTCTGGTTCAGAAGAGGTCGGAGCCAGACATTTACATGACAAATAATCACGCCTACAACTAGCAGTGGCTGCTTGGAGCAGAAAAGGACCCCTCGCCTTTGGACACGTGTCATTAAGTAATCTGTTATTTTTTTAAACATGCTAAAAACTGGGGATGCACCAGAAATGCGTACACTGAAAAAAAATGAAGTGCTGTCACTGCTCAGGCCAATGGAGCAAAAATCAAATCCTTTCCTAACATCTTATCTGATCTTTCAGGCTGATAAAAACTTCTTTTCTGCTACTGAATGAAGGAAATCATATTACCAGAGCTGATACTCATCAGAAATATTTTGAACTGAATATGTGAACTGCTTTTAACCGAGTTTAAATCGATAACTCCACTACTGTGGTTAGTTTTATTGAATTGTACATTGGAATAATATCATTTCAATTATGTTATGATGACAGTATTACCCTCCGCTATGAGCTGTATTTATTCAGCTGGAAGGTGAGATGTACTGCTTCTTCATTTGACAAATCAGACACACCATCACTTTTAATGTTATTTTATTGAATGATCACTGAGGGTTTACACTGCTACGCATGTACCACGCTCTTCTCTCAAAAGGTCAACACCTTAAAAAGCCTTCATCTTTGATAGTGTTTCTTTTTCCTTTCAGAAATAAAGCACTGGAGGGAAGTTCAAATGCAATCACATAAACCCCCCCCAAAAGGCGTATGCTATGTGCCTAGGATCACTCATGGCTGTTTCCACAGATCTGAGCAGGGGTTTGGATGCAAGAGAAGGTTCGTTTGGGGGGCGTGGTTATCCATACAAGCATTAGTTATACAAGTGAGATGATAGCTAAATCTTTTATCACTTCTCCCTGGTGGAGATGCAAGAGGGGAGCAGCCTGTCATCTCCTATAAGCATTTCAAATTTTTCAAATTTTTGTTACCTGTAAACATTCAGCTTTAAAGTGGGAGAGAAAAAAAAATATGGATTTGAGGCTCAATTCTATGTTTTCTCCCAAAAGATTTTCATTTTTAAAGCATCATTTCGTAGCTTCACAAACATAACATTTGTCTTTTTCTTTGTCCTGTTTATCTCTGGTGCAGTTTACAACCACAAAGAAGTAGCAACCAGAAACAACTCATCACCCTAACACAGCACTGGTCGGCGAGGGATTTCAGAGCACTTGACAAAGGTGGTCAGAATTATTAACCCCATTTCGGTGGGGTTTAGATGCAATGAGGAAACCAAAACCAGAAAGAATAACCCACGCACGCAAGCCAGGAATAGGATCCTGCTCCCCTATCCAGCCCCGGGAACACTGCAAACTCATTTTACATCATTACATCATTATGACCCTTATCGTGGATATGCTGTACAGAGGGTCCTTTTTTCTTCCAAGCACCAAAACTGCAAATGCTAAACCTCCATTGCTGAACTGCCTATAATCAAGTAGCTTTTTTTTTCCTTTGGTGTATCAAAAAGCAGAAGCTCTGAGTTTTGTCTAGTTGTTTGACTAATGGTCAAAAAAATCACCACTGTCTTCAATTACCTTGGCAGCATTAAAAAGGACTATTTTTCCTTTAAATCAATAAAATGCTACTGAATAGATTTCCCCACAATAACTGATAATCAGCTTTTAAGTCCACATTAGTCAATGATGTTCTCTTTCCATTGACTTGGGATGATGCTGATTTTTCGTCAGAAGAAAAGTCTCCTTCCTTGGAGACATCCAGATTTTGTTCCTTTCTGTCCCTGGGTCCCTCTGCATATCCCTGACCTGTGATAAATGCACTGCCTCTTGCCTCCTACATTTGTTCTTTACATTAACATGAAGTGGGACTCTAAGAGCCCTGAATGTCACCTGCCTCTGTTAGGTCTCCTCTACTCACAAAATGCCATTCCCAGAGATGCCCATGTCTGCATGCGCTGCTGCCACCGTCTAGCAAAGAAACTATTACCGCTTTGCAGCCTTCAATTTAAGAGTGTGTGTGACAGTTAGATATATTAAAGTCTGTTAGGGCAACAAAACTTATGATTTAACTAGCAGAATGCATACCAATAATTTATATGTAATTTTTCTATCAGCAATTAATCCGCTAGACTTCGTGCCTTGATCATGATACTTGGGGGTTTCACTTTTCCAAAAAAAACATTACAGATATGCAGGAAAGCGCCAAGTTACACCACTACCTATTATTTCATTCTTCTTGCTGCCAAGCTGAGCCTGGGTCTTTTGCTATGCGTACAAATGCTAATTACAGCTCAACACTAATGCTAATCCTGACATCTGCTAATTAAAAGATCACATCTTCTGCAGAGTCAGCAGTGCTATTCAAATGAAAACATTAATCAGTTTAAAATTAAAAAAAAAAATCAATCAACAAAGCAGGAATTTTAGTCCTTGGTTCAATTAATATCAAAGTGCAAACTGGGAGTACTCAAGAGCAAGTGTCAGTATGTTCTCCGAGACTATCTGATACTCAGTAAAAAGGGAATTTTTCAGCACTCTGCGATTTCTCTGTTCTCAGTAATTGTCCACTTTCTCTCTTATTCCTTCTTTAATCTTTGCTTCTCTGAAATCACAGCACTTCTGAAACTCAGGACCAGCCCTAACCAACATCTCAGGGTATAACATTTTTACATCCTTTACTACCAACCACCTCTTGGAGAGGACAGTCCAGATTTGCTTCCCATTTCAGCAAGCACAGTAGGCAGGGAAGAAGGATCAAAAGCAGGATGCAAACCTGGATGCAAAAAGCATCCACTCCATGAATTAAATATAGAGATCATAAAACCCTACCAAACAGTCTCCACATACCCGGACCTAACATGCAGGGCTCCCTGATTCACCCATTCCTACCCCAAGCCCTGTTGCTTTACATTTTGTCCCCAGCCACTGCTTTTTCTTTGAGGGACTTCCCACTGCCCAGCACTTCCATCCATTCATCTTGGAAGAGCCCTCCTGCATGGCAGCTTCACTCTCTCCATGGAAGGAGCTGCCACTTCCCAGACCCTGCTTACTCATTACTTCTTTGATTCGTTTCTTCAGTGTTTGGAAACCACGGTACAGGTGCTCCACAAATAAAGTAGCTCTGAATAGACAAGGACCGTCTTGAATTTGGGAGTCTTCTCCACCTTTTTCCAGAAAGGCAGATGCTGCACAAGTAGGTGTTTCTGTTCGTTCTGCAGCTTTGTCCTTCTCCCTCGTTATTTTTGGCCACCAGACACTAACACCTTGGGTTAGGTTTTCAATGGTTCTTGTTAAATGTGGGATGGGGATTCTGTGACCTGCTCCATTCTGGAGAAATACATTTGCATTTCTGGGTGAAGGAGGAGACGAAGGTGTTGAAGTAGCTCTGTCTTCACCCAGCCTTCGTTCCAGAGATGTCGTGAAGCTGGGTCAGGAGCTCCTGGAAGTCAACCGAGTTCCGAAAGCACCAATCCCAGTCACTGTCATGAGAAAGTCAACTCTGAACAGGGCCAAGTCCCACCACAACACGTCCAGAGAGTCAGCACATGCCTCATGCAGTTTTTTGACTCTTCCTGGTCTTTACCAGAGATCGGATAACTGGATTATCAGAGAATCAGACAGACTACTCCAGTTTCCAAGGAAATGAGAAGAAACTGGTAGTAACTGAAGATTTTGAGAAGAGGCAGAGAAGATGCAACCCAATGGCATCCCAACAGCAACAGCCTCCTATGGAGCCACCTTTTAAAAATCATCTGTACTGTGCGCCAGAAGGATGCCTATTGGTAAACATGAGGCATGGGAGGTCACCTCAAAAAAAAAATAAGCTTAGCTTCTCTTAGTGGGGCAATACTCCTAAAACCTTCCAAAAGAAAGAAACAATCCCAGAAAAAAGAAAACGCAATAGCAGCTTCCAAGCCAGCACTGGGCCAGCAGCAAAATAAGGCTCTTCACTCATTTAGCATGCTACTGTTCAATATTTGTTTAAAATAGTCTGCATTTATTGCTTTGCTGTAGCATAATAGAAAAAAAAGAGCTCTTTGAATTTGTTATACCAGTTAGTGTTTTAATTTATACGAAATGCACAAATCGAGTTTACTGTCTTTTTAACAATGCTAATACGAAAATGCTCTTTTGATCTAAGGTGCCAAGTTTTCTTCCCTTCACCTTCTCAGCTACATCCCCTGCAATTGCCATCTTACTCGCACTTTAAAATTTCCACTCTGGGGAAGCCTTACACTGTGATATGTCTCTGGCTAATAATACACTGCAGCCAGTTATAAATTAGTCATGTTGATAAAAGGTCTAACAAAGTTACCAGTATCGTTCTGTAACGCACAAGCAATATTACCAAGTCTGATTTAAATAGAATAGGCAATTCAATCAAGCAAAAAATGTGACAGAGCCTTCCAATTGCAAAAGAATCTTAAATCATTAATGAAACTAAGAATTTAATGTATGCAAATTAAATTATATATGCATATTTCAATGGGCTAAAAGTTTATGTGCATACTTTACTCGGGAATCTGTCTTGTGATACGATTAGAAAGAAATGGTGACAATTCAGATTTTTTATTACTTTGGACTGTAAAGCATTCATATAATTTATGTTCACTTAAAGAGGTACAAAAATCTATCAATTAAAGCCTGACTTCAGATGGTATAAATAGACTGCAGCCCCGTTGAAGGTGCTATAAGCACCATCTCAATACATCATTTGAGGATCAGGTCTCACTAGTCTATGCTTGTAAAAAAAAAAAAAAAAAAAACCAAAACCTGAGGTTATGAAAACCTGGGAACCAGCTTTCACAGAATTTGAAGAAGATAATCTGAGACCTCTCCTCCTCTGGTAACCAAATTCAGCAACATGCTCAGAAGTTACCAGGGCATGACACAGGGCACACTGACCTCCATAACCATTAAATAAGCTTTCTTTCCTGGCAAAACACTTTTTAAAGGTGGGAAGGGAATATGTGATAAAATATTAATCTTATTGATTGTGCTCTAAAAAAAAAAGTTGCAATCCAATTGCAGAGGATATGACATTTCGTGGCTACTAAATATCTCTCAAAAATCAGTATGTTGAAGCTTTTCCCCTTTTTAGTAAAGCAGGCCAAAGAAACATCCCCCCAACCAAATGTCAAGGGGTTTTTGACTTCTGAAATCTAACCCAGTATTTCCTGCTATAAGCCATTCACTGTGAAGACATGAAAATCCAGGCAGTCAATGGGCCCTTTAGGGAACTATTTTTATTTTTCCCCAGCACAGAGAATTGCTCTATTAGATTGATAAAAATACAGACTCATGTTGCCACAGTGAAAGCATCCATTGAAGTTCAGGGCAGTAAATGAGAAACAAAATGTCATTTTCCAGTCTGAGGCAGAATTTACTAATTTACCTACTCCATTTTTTCCCCTTTTTTTTCCCCCTTTCTTTTTTTCCTTTTTTTCCCCTGCAACAGTTTACCAACACTCCCAGTGAAGAAATTACAGCAAAGGAGAACCAAGGCAGACATTCCCAATGTGCAGCGCCACTTCCAGCTAACACAGAAATGATGCCCATAGAGCCAAAACTCACCACCTTCACCAGCTGCACCGCACCAGTGACTTCTGCCAAGATGCTGAGCCCTCCCTGTTTGAGGTGGAAACCTGTTTTAGGCTCAAACCCAGCAAAGCCTATGCTCAACTGCAAGGGAGGATTTAAGCCCTAATAGAGCATTTGCATAAATTCTGTGTTGAATTAAGACACTGCCCGTTTACACCTCTTCCTGTTATCATTTCTCTCTGGGCAATCACTAAATCACATAGGATCTAATGACCTAATTAAAACATCTCTTAATGCTCACAGCATTTGTGATGCCAGCTTTCAACACAACTAATGGCAAATGAAGGTTAATAACTGGTAATTATCATACTCCTTATAAGATTTTGTTTTTAAACAAAAGAGTGAAAACATGAAAAATAAATCACTGCGAGAAAAGAACAAGCATGTATGCCATTCCTGAACAGCATCAGACATTACTCACATGAATATGTAAGCTATAAAGGCCAAATATTAAAAACATGTAAGGTATTCTAGCAGTATGAATCTCAGAGACTACACATACTCAGAATTTCAGCTTTAAAAAAAGAGCCACCTGTAGAAAAAGCTATTGAAATACTACCTTACCAATCTATAGAAATTGGACTGACGTCTTGCTAAGCTACAATTATTGAAGTGCATCCTCTGACTTTTCATTGCTCTCTAAATAAGCTTGTTCTTTGCTACAACTGCCAACCAGTCCCCATGCCCCATTTTTACTAATGGATCTTCAAATTTAAATAGATTCAAAAAAAATAAATAACTTGAAATAAATAATAATAATAAAAAATCTACACTACAGAAGTCAGAGCAGTTTGTATTAACAGCTGCTGTAAAACCAGAGGGAACACAAGCCTACATTAAAATAGAATTTAAGATTCCCACAACAAGAGACTAGCAGACTTGCAGAAATACAGAATGATACTCAGAAAGAAGCCGGCGCTTGGACTTGTCTATTAAAAAAAAAGCAGGAAAGGCTGGTCTTAATGCAATGCCTCAATGCTATTCAGGTTCAGTCAGCTCCTTCTTACAGAGGCAGGCGCTAAAGCTGCACTGACCAGAGCCCCCAGTGTACCACAAGCTCTAACCAGAAACCTGGTTTTCTGCAGTAAAAGGAGGACTTGTTCAGATTTCAAATTTGCAAATATTAGGAAAATCACTGAAAAGAAGATTCAACTAAGATTTTCTTAAAATGTCACGTTTAAATCCCTTGGACCCTGGCTCTGTCTGCAGGTGCTGCCCAGGAGAGGAACAGAGACAGATTTTCAAGTCAGACTTTGGAGCTTTACAGCCTTCACGCTGCTCAAAGGTTTTTTTACGCAAATTAATTTCATTCAAAATGAACACACATGTCTTCACGACATCAAGAACAGGAACAGGTCTGTGCAAAAGCACTTCACTTGGCCGCTGCAGTTAGGGGGTAATGCTGATCTGAAAGTAAGTAAAGGTGTTTGAAGCACGGATAAATCCCCAGCAATTGGAGCAAATCAACAGGACTGCGCTATAAACAGACACAAACAAATGGTAAAAAATGCCCTAAATATGAGAGAGATTGCTCTAATGAAACACACACGTAGTTTCGTAAGACTATGGAAGTCATGAATATACTTCATCATCAATGACTTGAAGCAAAATTACGAAGTTCAAGGGCTACCAAGTAACCCTGAAGAGAATATTCTCAAGCCCCTGAATCAAAACTGGTCATCTCCAGCAAAGGCAGCTACAATTTTCAAATGCCTTTTTTTTCTTTTTTTTGAGGCAATGAGTCATATGAAGTCCTTTATTGGATCTAACCCCATGTGGCTTCCCTTCGATTTTTTAATTTGATCTGACAATTATGACTGTAAAGCACAAATTGAATTTTTAAGCCACACTGAAGCAAACACTCAGCAACATCTGCTTTGTTTTCATTGTTCATTTAAAACTTATTCAGAACAACAGAAGTTTTAAATGCTCCTTCATCACTAGATGACATTCTGTATTTAAATACTTCTATCAGCTCTCCTTTTATTCAGAGAAAGTAACACACGCCATTTTTACATCAAGACTAAAGAACAAAGAAATCTTCCCTTAGCCCTCTAATGAGGGCAAAATCATCCAAACAATGGCATCACAGAAATTATACCAGCTGTTAAAAAAAAAAAATAACCCAGCCACCAGCCTGTTATTACTATAGTACAGTCCTAAAAACCCCCATCTCCATCCAATTCAAAATGAAGGGCTGTTCAAGGATTCAGTCACCTGCTTAAAAAATTTAAAACCAGCAGTGCAGAGAAGAAACCAGCACCAAATAATTAGGAATGGGGTGAGCGAGTTTATTGCTATGTATCTGCAATATTGATGGATTTGGACATGTGCTATGCATATATAGCTCTGCTTTTAAGATGCAAGATGCAGTTACTCTCGTGTCTTTCTCTGAAGTTCTGTGTAAGTTGTAAAATGAGTTTTCACGACACTGAGGTTCAATTCTGTCTGGTTTTATTGAGGTATATTAGAAACACTGGGAAGAAAGAACAGAACATACCTTGCTTAGGAAGTTACCATACATATATATACACACACAGACATACATATTATCTGTATGTATATATGCACGTATATATATATGCACACATTCCTACGTGCACATATACATGTGAGATATATATATATATGTAGATATAGATATAGATATACAGATATATAGATATATATGCGCGATGCTCAGTGTTCCCTAGAGCAAGGGACTTAGCCAACACGTTGGGGACTGACCTTCAGAGCATGTACAGTTGGAACAGGAAGGTTAGGAGAGCCACCAACACCCCAGAGAAAACCTCATACACATTTTGAGCAGCTCTGCACTCCCCACACGGTCCCGCAGCTTGTGCTACTACCACGCAGCTACACAAAAATCAGCTGTAAACCAGCCAGGAAACCAATCCCAGGCGAAAACAGCCCAGCAAGAGCTACAAACCCAACGTAGATTTTAAAATTAGAGCTTCGTTTCCCAGCCTGGTTCCCCATACAACCACAGAAACAGATGGCAAAACGAAGGGGTTTGATTTGGGGGTGGAGGGAAGCAGCCAAAACTTGCACTGGAACATCTGTCCAAACTGCAGCTCTCAGGGACTCAAGAAAGGTGGGTAGAATTTTATTTTTTTTTTTTGAGTCTTAAGAGCCTAGTAGGATCTATGCACACCATATTCATAGGACGTAGCTTCGTTAGATAAACCCTTAATTTGTCAGAGACCAGGAGCTTAGGGCTGCAATCTGGGAAGCTCCTCTCCCACCTACAGGCTCAGCATCCCAGGGAACCTAGCCAAGGGATGCCTTCCCACCTGAGTCCGAGGCAGACGCATCTCCCAGCACCTGCCTTTTCAGTTTCTTCAAAGACTTTGACGTTTCATTCCTTGAAAGAGAAAGGAAGAGTAGAGGTGTAATTGCGCAGGTTTGCAGGCTACTACGTGTTCTTGGGGAAAAAAGCCATGAAGGTACAAAAGCACACGATGGGAGTCCCACTCTCAACATACAGGACTGCACAAAAACTAACAGGAGGGATCACTCTTATTCCACCACGCCTGCTTTTATTTTTGTGATATTTAAGGTACGTGCCTTACACCAATTCAACTCGTGCCACTCGTCCTTGCAGTAAGTGACAGCTCCTCCTGGGCACGAGCTCTGTGCAGACCAAGGGCTATTTCAATCCCTCCCCACGCACCTCCTCCTGGGTCAGCTTTGCTGCGCCAGGTACCAGCTTATCACACAGGTTTGCATTTAAATTGGAAATGCACTGCAAGCCAAGGAGAGTAATTTCCTGGTGGGATTCACCTTTTCCATCGTAAGGTATCTGCAATGTAAATGTCTCCATCTGAGTTTGTCACCTTAGGCTTCCTTTACAGTCAGTGGAGAGAAATAAGCTTTTCAGGGTGCAATTCATCTGACCTATTTTAAACGTCTACATGAGAAGGAAAGGAATCGTGCCTCAGAAGTGCCTGCCTCTTTCCATTAGCTAGAAGGCCAGTTTAAATCATTAGCTTGCATACAGACATCTTCTGTTCAGCCAGATAAACTAAACCTACCTCATCCTTCTCCTTTTAAAATACAAACAAACAAACAAAAAAACCAAAACCCACCCAAAAAAGCCACAAAATCAAAACAAAACACCACCACAAAAGCCACACACACTAATCCCTCAGCAAAAGCGGGATGCACAATAAAAGAATAAAATTACAAAAATATCTCTTAGCTAAACAAACAAGCCAGAACAATGCCTGCTTCCCGTGCACCACACTTCAGCGCTGCAATGGAAGCCTGCTAATGAGCCTGTTAACCATCCCGGGCTTTCCCGCTAGCAGCCTACAGCAGAGACCGGCTGGCCGACCACCAAGCCCACCCCGATGGATGCTCTCCAGCCACGGCGGCAACTCGCTCTGCGCGGCTCAGCCCACCTTGGTGACCGGGCAGGTACTGGGAGAGCAGGCAGGCTGCTCGCAGGGATGCTTCTGTAGAAACTCGACCGGCTCAAGTCATTTTGTTCAGTTATTTCAGGGAGAAGAGAAAAAGGTAAACTTGCAAGAACGCCATACTCATCAAAAAGCAGCCCACAGAAGCTGAGCAATTTGGGGACAGGGCTAGGTGTAAGGAAAAGCTAAGCATTTGTAAGTATACAAATATACATAAGTAGGATCCAAGCATCATCCATTATTTCTGCCTAAAGTAATAAATAAAAAAAGTTTTGTATCTTTGCTCCTTTCATATCCAATGTATTACAGGTGTTATTTCTGGAACAGCAACAGCTTCTAAGGTATCTCCAGAATGCACAGGCTTTGGCACATCATGATTTTGGTAAAGTCACCGTACACATCCAATTTCCCACCGGAGTGTTCAAACATCATTTTCACTCAGTGGCATATGTAGAGCTGTCTAAAGAGAAAAGACACGGAATGATAAAGGTCAGCATGGGGACGGAGGGAAGCTCAGTAGATGGATCATGTGGCATGAGGGGATTACACCGTGCCACACTGGTACAACTGAACTCAATACTTCTGCGGCTGGTACCTGCAGGCGATGGCCCTGCTAATCATATGTAAGTAATAACCTGTAAGTTATTACTCATAAGTAAAATAAAGTGACAAGACGTTTCACTTCTTAAAGAAACTTCAATTTCCCCCATATTTTAGCAATATTATGAGTCACCACTAAATTACTTTTCAAATGCGTCTCCAAATTGAACGAAGCAGATCTTTGCAAGCCTCGTCAAGCATATTTACTCTTTACTTTTCCAGGAAAACTCTTATCCGAGCTCACATGCAAGAAAATTCAAGTCTACAACACTCAGCTCTCAATTAGTGGCTATTTTTAATTAGCTACAAACACTATATCCAAAGACTATCAGCAGCAACTGGCCTGAATCAACACACAGTCTTTAAGGAAAACAAACAAAGCCAGCCCACACAAGAAAACCTCTGCTGGCCTTTGTCCAAGTACACAAACTGAGGGACATTTCCATATCACTTCAAAGATTTCAGAACATTGGCCAAAGCCAAATTAATAAGGGAAGGATGGCTTCTTCTCAGTTTAAAGGCAAAAAATGACTCTTTGCTATACATTTATCTGACAAGAGCAGTATAGAGACAAGGACAAGAAAACCATACCAATATGAAAAACCAGGAAACCCATTTTTCATTGGCCTGATATCCTAAAATGTAAATAAGATGAGAACCAATATGCAAGGCAGTGAGAAAAGGCAAAAGGGAAGGAAGAAAAAAATGTCCCCTCCCTCCGTAAGCTCACTGCAGCCAGAAAATGGAGGCAGCCGCAGGGCTATCTGCTCATCCTCCTCCATCGGCACGTGCCAGTATCTTTTTTGCCTTGATGTAACATCAGCACCTAGAGCTGAACACCACAGCGCAAACATTGCAAGGCAACATCAAGATATCACGATGTGATTAATTTGTGGCTCCCAGCAGGTCTGCCCAGATGATGAAGTGTCTTGCCAGATGCTCAAATCTCAGTACCAAGACCACAGACCTGCGCTAAACAAAGTGGCACTCCTGCTATTATTTTATCTTGCCCTTTTGATGAAAGATGTCCTCTTGCTTAATTTAAATAATTGCTCCGTGTTACAATAGCATCAAGTAGATACACATAGAACATATTTACATACCCTGCCTGTCTGACGTAATGAGTCTGGAAATGGAAGCAAAGAAACCCTAAGAAAATAGAGTAGGCATCCATCTGGGAAAAGGCTGGGGTAGCCAGGCATCAGCCCCTGCTTTGCTGGAAGGGAAGACACTCGGCAGGGCACAAAGGGACCCTCGTTTCTCCCCTCAATCAGCAGAAAATTAGCAAGGAGGCTGGAAACTTAACATAATTAAAAAGCCACCTTTGAACCTTATTACTGCACACACACACAAGTTTAACTGTGAGGTTGTGATTAGTCCCTTACTTCCTAACACGCCAAAAATTAGGCATGTTAGGCAAAATCAGGCAAAAATGAAACAGGAGTAGAAAGTAAGCAACATTGCCAAGTGGAATAATGAGGATGCACTGCAGCAAGACACCTTGTGCTGCCTCCAGTGTGGGCACTATCCCCTTCTCACTGGTTTTGTGTAACGTCTGGACGGGTGGGTTCCCTCAAGTCCCAGGGTGATGTTGTAGCGAGGAACTTCCCCTTCCTTGTGGCATTTGCGTAGCATTAGTTTTTGCCACCAAGAGCACAGGCACATGCAGGAAAAAAAAACGAGGAACTCCAGCCCCAAAGCCCACACAACTGCACAAACTCCTCAAGTTCTGCACGGGTGACTTCCAGACAGGGAAATGGGACCATAAAATACCTCTTGGTACAGAAGCAGCACTGCTCCCATGCACATTTGCCACCACATCTCTCAGGAGGGGAAGCATCAGTGGTGCCTTCACAGCGTGCACCAACCCAACCAGCATACCCATGTGCAGCAAGCCATTTTTTTTAATTAAAAACATTGGCTTAGCTTTAGGAGCAACAGAATGCTAGTAAAAAAATGCTACCTGCCTTTTTAAACAACCACCCTGAAATGTACCTGTGATGGATTTTTCTCCTCATATTAGAGTCCCATTCAGAGTTTGAAATTAGGTGAAATGCTATAGCTCTGCAGCACGTACAAACAAAAAAAAAAGAAGAAAAAAAATTATACCAAGTTACCATTACCGGTTCAGAAACAAATTACCAGATTCAGCTCAGAAACCACTACATATGGAATAACTTATACCAAGTTACTTCTGTAGAAGAGAAGATGTCAGGTAGTCTTCAGTCCAATGAGTTTTCCATCTTCATTTTCCTGACTGACTTCTAGTTCAAGCAGATCATAATGGGACCATTACTTTTTCTAGCAGGCTGCGATTTGATGTGCAAATTTCATCTGCAGAAAGGACGATTTTGAACGTTTGGGTTTTGTGGTAAGGATGGATTATAACCTAGCTCCCACGCAAGTACCCAGATGAGACACGGCCTGTCCCACTTGAGCTCATGCCAGCGCCAAGAACGCCACTCATCCTTGCACAACCAACAAAGCAGTTATAAACGTGTCTCTCCTTGCTCCTACCCTGCCCCACTGCCCACCACCATCCCAGAGGGTGGATTTCACAGCAGGCAGATTCAGCATGCTCAGCACCAAACCAGCCCTGGGGACACCAGCTAGGATGCTCAAGAGGATCATGTTTGCTGGTCTTTCACCCGTGGCTCTAGGCTTGCTGTCTCTGCTACAAAAACCGACTCATATCCAGCTGCAGATCTATGGAAGAGCCCCTTAAAATATGCCTGTAAACTACACATTTACAGGCTGTATTCCTTGGTATACCACATAGGCAAATCACCTCGCAAGCAGAAATTATCCCTTAAGCTCAGGCAAGCATCGTGGCAAAATACACAGGGCTCCCAGACATGTGAATTCCTGTACTTTACACCCAGCCTCACAAGTCTACATTCAGCATCTGGTGGGATTAGCTGTGCACCAGGAAAGAAAAATGTCTCCGTTAATTAAAAGTTATCAGAAAGTCCTGAGAGCCATACAGCTTTTAAAAAAAAACACCGCATTAACCAAAGAGCAGGGAAGACGAGCAGCTGGAGCATCAAACGCTGGAGGACTCCTCAGTTGGCACCTCGGCATATCATTAAGGCATGGAGCTCACATCTTCTCCCGACTCCTGTAAGGGAAGGTTTTGGGTTTACCTCTAGAAGGAGAAATCACTTAATCACCATCTAACCTGATATAAAGGCAGCTGCTGTACAATGCAGGGGAGCAGCGGGGCAGATGGGGATTGATCAAAACACAGTTTTACAGCAGAGGCACTCTGGGACTCCTCTCATTCAAAAGCAAACTTTCTATATAAAAAAGGCCCTTTTGCAGAAGACTAAGCTGCTCAGAAAATTCACATCTCTCACCCTCAGAGATCACCACAGTGTATTCTTGTAAGTCCAGTACTGAAAAAAAAAAAAAAAAAATAAATACATTTGCAGGTATTCATGTTCCTTCTCAGCTTCATCTTGGGAAAAACAAGGCATGTAATCGTGTATCGACAGCTGAAAATCCTGTGCTCATTCAATGAAATCTTATCCCTGTGAGCTGTATGGAAAACTAAAATGAAGTTGACTGTTTTGCTGGAAAAACAGATACATACCATTGCATCTCCGATAATGCTTCAAAACTGGAAGCCCCATTTAGGTTTCTTTTCTTCCCTGGTGGAAGGTCCAACAGTAGCTGTGCCTAATGAGAAAGCACTGTGCTTCCAATGAAAAAAACAAGGAAGATGAGAGTATTTACCTACATTTTCTCATCACTGGACACAATAGAAGAGGTGAACCCCCTCTGGTGAAGCCTGCCTGCCGTATGCATGGACCAGCCTCCTTCCCTTAGTCTCACTGATTTGATAGGACTGTTATAAACCAAAGAACTGCTTAAGAACATCAGCACTGATCCCAAGAGACAACTACCATGCTTCCCTGGTTTGTTGTTTGTGGGTTTGTTTTTTTTTTTTATTTCCACAAAATTTAAGCATCTTAAAAGCTCTAGCTAAAGGGTAAGATTATTGATACAGAGCTAGATATGTATGTGCATCACTTGATATGCCAAAAAATATGCCAACAGGGAGGTCCCAAAGCGTGCAAAGCTTGGCCCAGAAATAACTCTTGGCAGAATCAGGGCCTGATTCTGCAAGATATAATAATTTCCCTAAAAAAAACCTACATACACATCCTATTCTCACTCCTGTGCACTCGTGTTATCTTCTCCCCGTGAGCACACTGCAACTCCCTACACCAAAAAAAAAAAATTTAAAAAGCCCAAACCCCAAAACACGTTGCACAGCTATCTCACTGTCACATCTATTATTCAAGAAAGGTCTCATTGAATAAATGTCTGTTCAGAGGCTCTAAACAAATTTCATTTCTGAACACCACTGTCTGCAGCCCAGCGGGCCATTTCACCAAGATAAGATCACACATTTAATCAAACGCTTCAAAAAAGAAATACACACCAAGTTTGCTTAATAACATCAAATAATAAAAGTGCCGCGCTGGCAGCATACTAATTTTTAGTGCTCTTTCTTCTTTGAGGGTTGTCTCAATAGTCAAGGTCAACCGTACATGGGATTTCTTCTAATTAGGATTTCTGGTAAAGGCTAGACCTGCTTATTCTCACCACTTAGCCATGGTTTTCCCTAAAATGAAGACATCTCTTTCATTTTAAATTAAATCATTGCAGTATCCCACCCAAGTGTGACAGACAAAACCACATAACTCTGCTAATTCAATACAGAACGCAACTGAAAGACAACAAAAAAACACATCTTTGTGGTCAGCGAGGAACCACACACACAAATATCTATGGTATAAAAGGAAAAGTGATTTACAGGAAAAGAAAACTTAAAACGTGATTATCTGCTTGGCGCTTGACTACAGCTCCTACTACAGCCTAGCAGAGACCTATTTGAGTTAGAAATTAGGAGTGGACTTGGCACCCCTAGGTCAACATACACTTTGACATTTATTTTATTGTAGTAATAAGAGGAGGAACCAGCTCAAAGAAACAGCATTACGTTACTACTACTGCAGAAGATATCTATATTACTACAGACCAGACTTTCATGATATTCTTTACAAACTTGCCTATTACTTTGGCTATTGTTTTTTTATTTATTTATGTATTTAAGTCACCAGCTTTACCGCAATGACTACTGCTGGAAAAGGCTTTGCCCCCAAACTACATGAACTTGGGAGGAACCCTTGGACCCTTGCTGTGCTCAAGCCCACAGCTTGAAAAGGGTCAAACAAAAGCTGGCATCCTCACCCTTACAGCCTGGCCCATGGGTTACGCTGGTCTGCCCTTCGCTCGCACGGGATGAGGGAGCGATCAGGCGTAAAGGCATTGGAGAAGACAACCCCCCATCTGCTGCTCCCAAAGCTAGAGGAGACACAACATCCCTGCAGACACTGCAGGGGTCCAGATTCTCCCCTCGAATGGGAAAACTGCAACTTCTTAGTTTAGGCTGGCATAAACAGCTACTTGAGTCTACTGGCCAACATCTTTATACAGGTGCTCAAGTTTTACCCAACGTCTCAGCCCCATGGCAAACACCAAGGTGCTCAGGTGGGAATACCCTCGTGTGCTCAGGGATGTGTGCCTGCATGTCTCATCAAAACAAGGATACTTGCACAGGTATAATTCCCTCGTCACATTTTAGCCTTCCTTCAGAAAATCAGCAATTTTATACGTAGAAGTGCTCCCCACTCCCACAATCGAAATGCATCGCAGAGACTTTAGAAAGACTCATTGCAAATTGGTGACCTACTTAAGGAGATCTATAAAGTGCATTACGATTGTAATTGCGAATCGCTTGTCAAAAGGTCACAAGTTATCACTCTATGCAGCGTAATCACTATATTTCAAATACCTATCAGGGTGAATTTCACACAAGGAGACAAGCATCATTTTGGAGTGGTACCAAATAAAGCAGCAATTGCAATAATACTGTCCCTCTTTAAGGAAAAAAAAAAAAAAAAGAGGGGAAAACCACACACAGCTATTCCACACACCTGCATCCATTAAAGATAATCTAAAATGACATTTTCTTGAAGAAGTCTGTGCTGTGGGAGATGCAAGTGCAGTAGTCACATCATAATTTCCTTCGGAAGGATGTGGGATATATACACTACATTTCCACATGATTAAAGGCCTTGATTGCAATATCCAAAGGAACAAGAATTTAGATCTCACACACACAGTTCCAACGAGGCTGAGCTGAGGCGCAATGTCCAGTATAGCAACCTGCGGTGGGCTGGAAGCAAGAGCAGCAGCTGTCCTCTGGATACTCTGGAGAAGCCATCTACTAAAGCATTATCGACCAGTTTTGTGTACCTCCAGATAACCTCAACATAAAAAGTCATTTAGGGCAGAATCCAAAAGCCTTTTCTTTGTGCAGAAAAAAAAAAAGGGGGGGGGGGGGGGGGGGGGGGGGGGGGGGAAACCAAAACCAAAAGATGCAAAAGAACACACAGACAAGAGGGGCAAATAAGGATCCACATTACGTGGTGGATATTTCTGGATACAAAACCTGCAGCATACATCTTGCTAAAAAAAGAAAAACCCAAACAAACAAACTAAAAACCTGTCCCCTTTGAAAGTGACGGGAATTTGCACCATTTGGAAATGACGATGTGTCAGTCAGTAATGCACACACGCAAAGGCAGTATGAAAGAAAAGGAGTTAACGTGATCCCTAAAATTCTCCTCAACTCTCTCCAACAGTGAAATCTATTGAAAGAGATGGCTATGGTGGGTGCTTTTTTTTTCCTTTCCCCCAGCAGTCTTTGTAATGGGGGGGAAGGGAGAGGGGGGGAAGAAAGGAAAAAAGAAAAGGAAAAAAAAAGAAAAAAAGAAGGAAAAAGAAGAAAAAAGAAAAAAAAACCAGAGAGCTATTGAAAATCTCCTTACAGGGTCAGCTGTCACTGGAATGCATTTGAGTATTCAGGGTACCCACCCATGCAGAACATCAAAAACTGGGCTCGGGTCCCTCCCCTATTCTCACGGGCTTCAGCCAAGGCTTGGTTTGCGACAGGGCGCTGAATAGCAAGGCAGCGCGGTGCCTCTGCAGGGCTGGCAAACAGCAAGACCTGCCGATCAAACAGAACAGGGGTGTCACTTCTGCTGAATGCTTCCCTTTTCTCCAGGTGGCCTCCAACACAACACGACAGGTACGTTAAAAAAAACAGTCAATGGCTCGGCAGCTCCCGGTGCTGGGCTCTTCTGAGCTAAATTCCCCACCTAATCTAGATCAGCCCAAAGTTAGCTAGTGTACTTATCTCTAACATACTCCTACTCCTTGCTTGAAAGAAAATGTTGACATCCCCAAGAAAGCTGCAAACAGCACTTCTGCGACACAGTGACGCTTCCCTTCTGCACTCTGAGGGCAGTGGAAAAAATTCTCATTAAGGCAGGCTTGGAATCAGCAACTTCAGAATGGGAGCAGGCTGCTACAACAAACAAGCAAGTACCAGCACCACCAACTCTGATAAAACATGTGGTTGCTCAGCGTATCTGAAAACATGGTTGTTTTATTTTTACTAACCGAGCAACTCAGTTCAAATTTAAAAACTGCAGGCCCATGCACAAGTATTTTGTTGCTATTGTCCCTCACTGCACCTACATCTCAAGAACTCAGAATCAGAAGACCAATAGGCACAGAAGTTTTTCCAGCAACAGAATTAAAGAAGACCTCTATGCATCAGCACCATCATTTCACAAGCAAAAACTGTGTTTGCGCACACACAGACATACAGATGCAGGCTGATAGGTTTTGGGTCTGGGTGCAATTCTTAGAGACCTCTTTTTCACCTCCCCAAGTCTGGAAAAAAAAAATCAGAACTGTCTGTTCTCCAAATTGTGATTTTATTAAGTCTATATACATGTCTGCATATAATAAATGGATGAGCTATGACTGCATTAGTCAAAATGTTTCTATCCCTCGAATTTCAAACAGTGTCCATCCATTCAGAGTCCTCACCTCTCTATCTAGAGTCTTGGTTCCCACAGAACGGGAAAGGGACTTGTTGTAAAAACTCATATGCATTGTATGCAATGACTATTATAAGTGAACTACTTGTCGTTGGTGTAAAACCACTTAGAGTCTTATCCAAAGGTGCCAGGTTTAGACCAGACCTCTTGCTGTTCAGCACTGGCACCTTTGTGCAGGCCTTTATAGCAGGGCAATTCCTGTTTACACTTTAAGCACCATTTCTACAAAAGCACAGAGAGTCCTATTTCACTTCATTTTAACTTTGCATTGCTGTAAGAAAACGTTTGTGTTGATCCTTTGTATTTATGATATTTTGTTGCAAGTTTTAGAAACGTAGAACTCTGTTGCAAAGTTCAAAATCAATGACCTTACCTGGTATAAATCAATGCAACTGCAATCAAGTCAATAAAGCTACTACAATTAATAGTTGCAAAGCTATGATCCAACCTACTCAAAACATTGTGCAAAATTTTTCAAAGCTGTTCCCTGCCACTGCAATGAATCGGAGTTGCGCTATGGACTGCTGAAGCATTAGGTTTGTAACCACCCAAATAATACGTATGTAATTACTCACATGTTGACTAAGGTGCTTTAGAAAAAAAAATTAAAAAAAAAATCCTGGTAGTGTGAGACCATATATCAGTGGATGCTCTGTAAAACTGTATTACTATTAGGCATTTGAATGAAATATATAACTTCATATTGCCTAATTAGGACAGCTTCCAAAGACTTCTTTGCTTCCTTCAGAATGGTATCTATTTCATGACCCTTGAAACCAAAAGCTGTCAAGTCTCAAATGGAAGTGTCTTCATTGTAATTCTGACTGTTTTCATAAGCAGACTTTAGAAGTGTGCACAGATTTCAAGTCTTCTCCTACGTACACAGCTTTGTTCAGCCTGAAATGCCACCTCTGGCAATGACATTACAACACAATTAGTAGAAACACGATGCTGAAGCAGGGGGAATGTTTTTGAAAAGATACCACATCAGAGATTCTGGAGCATCCTCCCCGCACAGGGAAGCCAACAGAAGCGCTCCATCGACTACAGTGGGCACCCCACCGTGGATGCAGTGATATCTCCCTTGGACAGGAGTGGGCCTGAAGAAGTAGAGATGAAAAGTTTAAAAAGGAAGGAAAAAAAAGAAAAATAAAAAGAAGACAGAAAAAGGCCATTTAAAAATGGTTTAGTCCTCATACCTCTGCCAGAGGAAAACAGGGGTTTCCGACAGGCTAGGAAAAAAATACTACGTTCAGCACCGCTTAGTAAGTAAAACAGTGGTTGACAACACAATTAAAATGAAGTTTTTATTTCCTGAAAAGACTAGCTACCTTGCTATAGCTACAGATGCTTGGTGCGATGACGGATAAATGGGTCTGCCTTACAGGCAAAATCAGAAGGCTCTCTGAAAAGACTGCTGAAGTAAAAGTTATGGCGGTAAGGTGTCCTTAAGAGAAGTCGTCTTAAAAACAAACGCTTAGCTTGCACCCAGGAGACACGTGCGCCTCAGACTGTGCACCGTGGAGATTATCTAGTGAGGAACGTAAAACAACCATTACAGCGCAAACTTGGAGGCTAAAATTAGGCAATGGGATAACGTCTTAGATAGAATCACATCACATATTTGAGTAGGAGGTGGTTTCCTTGCCATTAAAGTAGCCAAGAATTAAAAGTAGATGCTTAAAAGCAAACTCCCTCTACTTCAGCAGCCTGCTCTGGGAGCTTCCACTGCCTGCAGGCACCAGAATGAGATCAGGGAGTGCTGGAGCATCGCAGCACCTACAAAAACAAGGACATATTCACACACGTCCCAAGCAAGGATTAAAGAGCAGAGATTCAGTGCTGGTGAGGATTGCAACAAAGATTTGCCGAGGCAGACGTGACCCCAGGAGATGAGGCAGTCAGCGGCCAGCATGCCAGACTGCCTCGCCTGGGACAGGTACGTTCCTACACATACCCCGGGTCAGAGTCAACGGCTACAGATGACACATTTTCTAGCTTTCCATCCTACAGACACCTGAAAGCATTGCCTACAGAGATCACAGAGACTGAAGCGTGAATGTATGCTCAAAATTTGGCATCGTGGTGCATTTCTAGCATTTACATCCCAGCAGGAGGGCATCTATTGAATGAGAAAGGGACCAGCAGGGAAGAACTGGGAGTTCACAGGAACTACGGTAAACATCTCTTCAAAACTTCAACGCTCACCAAGTGCATCCCGCCCCAATAAGCAGCCCATCATCAAAAGTGGCAGGAAACCAATTCTTCCTTTCACGGGGCTGTCCTGGTGTCTCAGTATTGTCCCAAACAATACATCAATATTGTGATGCCCAGCTCTCAGAGCAGTATGATCATCACCCCTCCAAATAGTAATTCTTGAGTAGTTCTTCCAAAACTCTCTTGTGATGTGCAAGAATGCTCTAAGAGGTCTTGTCAAAATCACTCCAATCACAGCATCGGGCTGTTCCCACAACCATCAACTAACATAATTTAAAAAAATAAATAAAGAAAACTTATTTAAAGCATAAAACCCCTCGTGCTCATCCTCTGTGTTTTAGCTTTTCCCTGATCCATTCTTGCTCCCTGAATTCCATCTCTTTCATCAATTGTCAGCCCATCCTTTATACCGTGTTGCGTATGAAATGGTTTCCTAGTCAATCTACACCAGTCCCAACACTATTAGTGTTAAAATCTGTAATAACAAATAACCCGTTCCCAGGACTACTCCATTTACAGAAACTTTGCTCTCCCGCGTGAATCCCATTCACTGGCGCTGATGATGCAGACGCTCCTGCTCTGAACGTGAAAACCCCGATGGCAGCAGCATCGGGCCCTCCAAATGAAGCACTGAGCAAGGCTAAAGGTCATGCACGTTCCTCTCCAGTCCGGGACAATAATTCGGTCCACCTGCCTCTCTAAGTATTTATTTATTTCTGTAACAGCCCTGTGAGGCTGGGCAGCAGGAGACACCCCGACACGCATGCCTGCATCATCACCTCCAAACCTGCCTGCGTCTCCCTCCCCACCAGCAAAGGGCACCGGCTTCCTTGTCGCACTGGCAGGCAGGGCAATTTGTTTTCTGCTGCAGGGAGAAAACAGCCTCTTCTGGCAGGGGGGGATGCAGCCCCCAGTGCATCCCAACCTGTGGGGTGCACGGCCGAGCACTGGCTGCAGAAAACAAAGGAGGGGGATCGACCTGGCCGGTGCTCGGGGACGAATTTCCTAGGCTGAGACACAAGCTGCTCCACCAGCTCCAAAGGGGCACCAGGAAACCAAAAACCCAGCTCCTACTTTTGTCAAGCAAAACATTCGAGTGAGGACTTGCTAGCCTTGAACTTAATAAATACCATTAAAATCTCATTGCCCCACAAAGCAGGACTCGGTGTTTTCACCGTCACCAATCTGCACTGCCGTTTAGCTTGCTCTGGAATTAAATGCAAAATTAAACACAGCCTCTCCCACCAACCCCCAGAAGGAAACAGAAAATTTGTATTTTATTGAATAACACGGAACTCATGGGCCAACACTAGCTTTACAAAAACTTCAGTCCTTTTGGAAACAGACATACCAGAGATCTGTATCCACCTTATATTTTGCTAGCAGGTAGCAAGACAACAGTCACTTTGTAGTAAACCAAGCTTAAATAAGGAAAAAGTACTCATAAGGAGCTGGAACAGGCGCAGCCTCAGCCACAACAAGGGGACCGACTCCTGCCATCTGAGAACAGTTGTTTTACCTTCAGGAAAAAAATAGGGGTTTATGGTGGAGCCCTAACCTGAACTTTGTTACCCAACGCAAGCACGGATCCGCAGATTTTCTCCCTTCCTGGTCTGGTATTCTTAAGTGACGGCTGCAGACTTTTTGACAGCAGCCTCTTTTAACCTGCAACACCTGGTTTACCCCCATGAAAAACTCCATGGAAGGATTTTTCCTAATGAATACACAGTAGAAGCCTGTTCATATCGCGAACCCCTGGAAATGATGATAAATGAGCTCTACAGAGCACACGCTACTACTCAATACCAAGCAGGCAGCATTGGTTGCACTCTTTAAGAAACAGCATTCCACAACAAGAAAGGAATTTATTTATTTTTAACTCCAGGGAAGATTTTTTTTTTCTCTTTTTTTGGTCATCTTTGAACATCTTGATTCAATGCTCTGGAATAATCAGTGCTGCAATACAGAAAGAAACTGCACTAGCAGACTACCTATCTGCCTTATATCAAGACACAGATGGCATTTTCACCTTCTTTTTTTTGCATCTCAGCCTCATCCTAAGCAGCTAGCTGCCTGGAACCAGGACTGGAAGAGTGGAAATGCTAATACCTCCTAATGAGTGATCTAACCAGGAAAGTAAATACAACAGACAAGGGTTGTTTTGGCTAAAGGGATGAATGCTACAGTGACGAGCAGGCAACAATCCATTGCTTTTGCTTTCGGCTGTATACAAGTTGTTTTAACTACCGCAGAGAAGAATCACACTCCTATCAGGAAAGGAGAGAAAGAGAGGCTCCTTTCCTACCCCACTATCCCTCCCGCAAAACTAAACATCTGCCTGTCCATAGGGGCAAGGGTGAGAAAAACCTCAACCAAATCATCAGGGGGGCTATGTTGTTCCTGTGGACAACCCTGGACACAAGGCTGCTGATCAAACTCAGCCCTTGAAGGCGATCCCCCAGGTACCCAGGGCACGTTTCTGGGGCACTGTACCTACATCTTCATTAGCAGTAAAGGGCACCAGCTCGAGGTAGGCTCCATAGCCTGGGAAACAGGAAAGGGCTGCTCTCTGGCTCATGGCAGGGAGCGATCATCAGCCTTACAACCATATTTCCACGTCAAACGGTCAAAAGATGATTGCTAGGGGAATGCAAATAAATAATTAGGCAAGCAAATAAACCAAGAGTTCAAAAAAAAAAAAAGCATCAAAAAAAAGCAATTTTCTTCCTCCAGCCATACATACCAGCCCTCTTCCTCAAAAATCCCTCTGGCGAACACCAGCCCTATACTGTTAGAGCCAACAAATACGATCTCACAGGCAGGAGGTGGGAAGCTCTGAACATC
Source organism: Egretta garzetta (assembly GCF_000687185.1). NCBI lineage: Eukaryota > Metazoa > Chordata > Aves > Pelecaniformes > Ardeidae > Egretta > Egretta garzetta. The sequence continues at coordinate 1,337,631 of NW_009269997.1, forward strand.
TCCAGCAATGCATCTACCTGGGCTGTACCTTTCCCTCTCTGGCTGCAAGGGAGAGAGAAGCTTGCGCCTGCCTGTAACCCAGGGCCGCCGGGCTGGCTGCAGACCTCTACCCTACCACTCCATATCCACACACACGCGACCCCTGACGCACCCCCCCCAATTCGGTAACATTCCCACCCGAGCCCACTCTCTGCCTCCTGCTATCCAGGAAAGCGATGGCTTCTCGAGGCACCCTTCAGCAATTAAACAGAACCGTAGATCCACGAAGAGGTGGGCATGAGGATGGGGGAGACACACGGAACTCAGGAATTTCCCAGTGTAACACCAGCAAACCCAGCAGTCCAACACGGTGCCTTTCACAGAAAAACAGAAGGGAGAGCAAGAACAAAACCTACCAGGTCTCCTGCATCTACCCACCGCCTTCGCCACCCTAGTTGTCCACGGCCAAACCCGTCTGGAGCCTACAAGGCATTTCCCAACTAGCAGCACACCCCTTGTCCCCCCTCCCTGACGGCCCCCCCAGCATGCAGACCCAGAGAGACGCTCCCCCGTTACCTGCAGGATCCAGCCCCCCTGAAGGCAAACTATTCTTATTACGAAATAATTCAATCCAAGCGTGCGCCCAGGGCAGCCGGCACCCTTCAGCCCAACGCAACTGGGCAAGGGTGCGCCTGACGGCCAGGCAAGGGCTGGTGAGCATCCATCCGTTGGGCGGTTAGTTACCTTTAGTCACCTCCGGCTCCTGAGATGCAAGTCCATCAGTTCCTCAACAACCTGCAGCAGGGAGCTGCTGCCACAATCCAGCCATTAAAACCAGGGGTGGGGGTAGGAAGCAGACCTGGCCACAGTACCAAAGCCCCCAGCCAGAAGGAAAAAGGGGGGGGGGGGGATGAGAAGCACAGAACGTCCCTCAATGAAGGAAAAATGAAAAAAAAAAAAAAATTAAAATTAAAAAAAGGAAAAAAATAGGAAGAAGAAAAAGTCTCTCCTTTCCTGCCGTGTTCTTCTGGTACACAGGCTCCCTCCCGGAGGACGGAGGGTGTGTGGGGATGGGGGGAGGCGATCGCTCCCTCCTCTCCCCCCTGGTCGCCGAACCCTCTGGACCAAAGCCCCGCTCCGATTTACCTCCACCAGGTGGGCAACTTCAGAGCAAGGTGATGTCTCCGGAGCCGGCACCACCGGCCGGGCGATTCGTAT
>NW_009269997.1:1339720-1358344 GCF_000687185.1 Egretta garzetta
TGGCTGCTCGGCCCGTTGTCCCCAGCCAAGCAGCCAATCACAGCCTGCCTACCAGGCACAGAACCTTTACCTGCTGGTTTCCCCGCCTCCTGATTGGCTGCTCTGCCCACTGCTCCCCTCCCAGAAAGCCAATCGCAACCTTTCGTTCCGGCACAGAACCATTCCCCACCTGATTCCCCACCGCCCGATTGGGTGCTCGGCCCATTGTCGCCAGCCAAGCAGCCAATCACAGCCTGCCTGCTGGTCACAGCCCGCTCCCGGCTGCCTGGCCCAGGGACGGGGCTCAGGGCAGCCCCGCACAGCCCGGGGCCAGGGGGACGCACTCCATCCCTGCCCCGGGGCCCCCAAGGGGCAGGAAAAAGAGGAATCCCCTGATCTCTGGAGAGCCAAGGACTTCCGGGGCAGGGAACAAGCAGTCTACCTTTGTCTTAACATTCGTTATCTTAAATGGGACCTCTGGAAATAATGGTGCTTGGCTAGAACGTGAGAAGTACTTTTTCTCCCGGACCGCATTGTCTGTTTGCTTTTAGTTCTGGAGAGAAGAGCCCAACGCTGTCCCAGTGACCAGACCTGTCTGGGGAGACACTGCTGCGGTCCCGGCTTCGAGTGTAAAAAAGCTGCAACCAAGAGAGCTGAAAGGGCCCGAACGAGGCCACCCCATCCACCCCAGTGGAAGACCCTCTCCATTTATTACCCTGCCCAGCTGTTTGTTTAACAGGCTCTTAAGGATCTCCGATGACTGAGACCTTGCAAGACCATCCTTTTCAGTGGCATAAAGGAATTAATTAATCGTGCTCGTTAACTCGGACGGTGAGTCAGGAAGACGCTCACACGTGTTCCTGGCTGCATCGCTAGTTAGACAGGTGCATTTAGGTTAGGAGCTGCTATTCTGGATGCATTGATGTCCTGTAGAAAATTAAGAGCAATAAACACAAGCACTGTTTTCCCGACAAGAAAATCAGAGCTCATCTCACCGACACTGCAAAAATAAAGGAAGAATGTCTGCTGTGGTGAAATTCAGAGGCGGGGGGGGATGGGGACGGACACAGACACGGATCTAAAAGTTATAACAGATCTGTCTCAATTGTTTCCATTTCCAGTAGACCTCTGCAAACTCATGTTAGAGAACACCTGGCCTTTCCCACAAGGCTGCAAAGTATACCCAGAAGTCCACATGAATGATGCACAGCCTTCTACCAGTGTTTACTTTAAGAAAAAGTAGGTATTAAAGCACTTAAAAAGCCATTGTGTTTCAGGCCTCAGATTTGGCTCACCAAAATCATTCTCCCCAGTCGGAAAAGCCCTTGGAGAATATCCCACTCCATCCTTGGGAAAGTCCTTTTCTCCAACAGCCCTTCTTCCAGGGGCAACATGGAGAAGAAAAAAACCCAACCCAACCAACCAAAGAAACCACCAAAACCCCCAGCCTCTGCTGGGATGCTCAGAGATACGAGATTCTCCAAGACACAATTACTCTTCTGGTGATATTCACCACACATGCCCTGGGAACGAAACAAAGCCCTAGGGGTCCCTTCCAACCCCAAACATTCTATGATTCTATGATTCTATGAGGTCAGAATTAGATTTGCTGTATATCTTTAAGCTTGGTTTTAATGCAGAGGTGAGAATGAAATCAATGTTTAGTCAGTGAGTGGAAAAGAGACAAAGTACCGCTAGGCTTAAAGTGTGGCGTGGGGGTTTTCTCTCATGGCATTACATATAATGAAGATGGAAGAAACCCCAGTGAATTGTGGGGGGAGGCAAGGAAGAGCTTCAGAAGGCCACCAGCCTGTCGTGCTATCACTGCTTGTTAAAATCATGTCTCGGGCTTAATGCTGCAAGCCAGTCCAGAAAAACCTAAGGACAGAAAATTTGTGTTAGGTTGTGCAGGTCTCCGGAGGCAACAGCACGATGATTCCCTAAGGGATATTTTTGCAGTGCTTTGTCCAGCAAAACTTGAAAGGTGTCCAGGGATGAGTTTTCCACCAATTCCCTTGAGTGATTACTCCCCCATATCTCGCTATTTGGAAGATTTTCCTGCTGTTCAGCCTACATTTTTCCATTTCTTAATTTCATACCATTACTTGTGGTTATGGCCCCAATTAATCAAAGTACTTCAACGCATGCTTAAATGCAGGTATGTGCTTAAGCTCCATTGAAATCACGTGCGTCAGGGTTTTGCAGGGCTGATGGATGTGCACATGTGTTTAAGCACTGTGCTGAATTGGGACCATGCATCATCCAAAATAATTATCCTTCTCTTACATATTTTTAAACCATTATCCTTCCCTTGCTTAATTATTGATTAGACCAGCTATATATTTAAGCTACTTAATCTCTCCTTGTGTATCAGTCTTTCCAAGAGTCTGATAATTTTTCTTCTTCAGGTCTGAAATCCCTCAAACTCTTTCGTGTTTTGTAAGGACAGGTAATGAGGTATTGCAATTTAATGCCATATCCCAGGTGTGATTACATAAAGAGCAGTTATTCTCTGCACTTGAAGAATATAACTTACCTGCGCCAGCAACCCCAAAGTGCATTGATTTGTTGTGCTGCTCTATCATTTTGTAAGACTCTCTATAATCTACTCCTATTCTTTTCCGTATCCATCACCCCGGCATTCAGGTATTTTTGCTTGCAGAGGCTGCCGGCCCTTAGGCCTTCAAATTCAGTGCAGTGTTTTACACCGGAAAACCTGTAACAGAACCAAATAGCAGCCTTAAAGGTTTCCAGAACACCTTCTCCCATGGGAAAAAAAAAAATAAATTGACATTTCAAGTTTTATTATTTGAACGTGTTCACCCAGTATTTTGGGTTCCAAATCCATTTTCTTCTTCAGGAGGATTTGTCACACATACCACCCTGGCACCGTGGTGCCTGCATCGTTTGCTGCTCATTATTCCATTATCCCCCAGGTAGATGCAGAGCTTTAATGATCATTTCATTATTTTACGATGGATTAAAATTAGGTTTAGTGAATTGTAATTGCCTGTGATTCTAATTCTTTTCATTTTTCTTTTTTTTTTCCTCCTCCTTTTTTTCTGAAGATCTGTGTCCTATTTGCTTTCTGGCTTTCTCTCAGATTTCCATGAACTTCCATAAACAACTGTCACTGAGCCATTACATTCTGTAATGAATTACCTTATTGTCAGAGATTCATGTCATCTGGACTAGTTCATTGGTACACATTTATGCTTTTCAGACTTGCTTTTTCTTTTTTTTTTTAACCAGTTCTCCCGCATGACATATATTTCACAGTATTTTCTTTATTTCATGTTCAAATATTATGAGGCTTGTTTGATTTTCACCTTTTTTTCCAGTGTGTAGTACTGTCATGACAAAAATACATCAACTGTAAGAAACAAATGCTATGGAGTGATACAAATAAACATCATGGCTTCCTGCTACAGATCCAGCAAAACTCAACCCAACCCTCATAAACCCCCATTTACGTCATAAAATCCCCACATTTGGAGCTCACTGATCTCTTTAACAACTGACAATAAGATAGTAACACTGAATTAGATCCTGACAGACTCTACATTCTGTGTTTTCTTCTTACTCCTTGTCATTCTCTCAGCAGCTGTGGTTTAGGGAAGCAGTCTGCGATCCCTTCCTACCAGGGGAGCACCTCATGTTTTTCCATGCTGCCTTTTCCCATGCCTGTTTTTAGGCACGAGCCTCAGCAACATCCTTTGCACTGGGCTTAAGCAAAATTACAAAATAAGGAGTAGTTCACAAGCAGAAATCAGCACCGAGGTGCGTGCTTAGCCTAACTTTTGGATATCTACCTCTACATGTGTCTGAAACAGTAGTTTCCCTTGGTAAAACCCCTGGGTGAATAAAATCCTCCATCAACAGAGCAGGGCACATTGGATGGGGACAGATGTGTTTCTGTCCCACTGCTTGCTCTGGCTACAAAGCTGCTGGAGAATTTAGTCATCCAGGGATTTTACAACAAGAAACCTCAACAATGATAGTTTTAAGATGCATATAGAGGTAGATATCCAAAAGTCAAGCTGGGCAGAAGCACTGATTGCTTGGCACCAAAGATAAGCAGGAGACACTTCTTAAAACCTGAAATATCTTCTCATGGCTCCATGAGAAGTCCAGGCAGGACTACCTAAAACTGGAATTGATGGTGTGATGCTTCTCTCATCCCAGCATCATTGCAAGCTGTATGGTTCATGCCAGCAGCCATGCTGGATGGGCTGAGTATGCCAAAGCCCTTTGCCTTCACCCTAGTAAGGGGCAGAACGTTCCCACCCCATCCTGCTTCTCCCTACACTTGCCTCAAGGCCCAGCACTCAGCTTCAACTTGGGGAGTTTGACATCTGGGACTAGCTTGGATAGTCAGGCCAGCTGTTATTCCGCCATCTCATATGAAACGGTGAAGGCCCTTTCGCAAGTGGAAGAAAAAAAATAGTGCATGATGGCTTTTAATGTCCAAAAGAATCGTGTTGATAATGATTTTCAGTTGCTGTGGGGAAATGTCTTGCCATACTTAGATAATTTGATTAAAGTATTTTAGTCTTTGCAGATTCAGTTGGAGTTAAACTGTTTTTAAAAGGCATCTTGCATTTTTACTTTCGTAAGGATCAAATACAGGTCAGAGGTAAGACTCTGGGTACATTACTGGTGCATTTCTTACATTAATGTTCAGCTTTCTTTCTATAACAAGTGAAATTCTGGGGATTTATACTGATTGGTTTGTGGACAATTAGTACATTTTTTTCTTCTTTTGTAGTCTCTTTCCTCTGATATGTACCTTCACCTTCATTTGAATACCTTTTTTCTAGGTGTGAGAATAGCCTCAAAAAAACTAACAAAAGACCCCCTTCCATATTACAATAAATGCAATAAATAATTATTTTTCATTATTTTGAAAACATGGAATGTCAAAAAAGTCTTTTCCACTTAAGGGGTAGGTTAAGCCATGGCACACTGTTAAAAGTGGTTTGCAGTAGCTTGGCACCATCAGAGCAGCACAAAAGAAGGAAAGTGCCGTGGGGCATCTGGCCGCTAACTTGCAGTTGATGTATTTCCTAGCAGACCGTATAATTCAGCCCAATGCCTTGCATGGCAGAAGATGGGTTCTCAGTCTCTCAACAGCAGAAATACCACTGTACTCCTCTTTCGGCAGGCAATGGTGCTGTTTCAATGCTTCCCAAAGCATAGGCAGTAAGGACATGGGAAGACTTCCTGACACATGCTCAAGATAAGGTGTTGCCTTGAAAAGCGTGGTATTTGGTCCAAGCAAACCGCCATTCTTGACATGCATGCCCAGATCCACCCTGCTCACAATGCCATCGCAACTGGGAAGGCCTTGCAAATCTTCTGCAGAAGACTGGCGGTGACTGGTAGCTTAGAAGTGGATTGCAAAGTGGCCCTGCATAAGAATCATCTGAAATGCTGACCTGAATCTGTCTGTAGTCGAGGTAATAAGGCAATTAGACACAAAAATCATTAATAATTTAGCTTAATTGAAACCTAACAATACAGCCTTCCTGTACGATTTCAAGTGATTTCAACTGTTTGGAAAGCATGACCTCTGTCTATTGTTCCAGTACTTAAATAATGTGGGAGAAAATAAAAATTATCACTAGAATTGATATTTAAAGAACTTGGGTTGGCTTTTTTTCTCATTAATTTGAACTCATGAATTCTCAGAGCTGGATCTGGTTATATTTTCAAATAGAGGCTGAAGTCTCTCTTTGTGTGTGGGTAAGTTAGGCTGGAAGATGTAACTGGCTGTTGTAAAAAGGGGGACTTTGATCTAGTAGCCACGTTAAAGCAGATGGGTGTGCTGAGTTCGCTTCAGCCAAGCTAAATGGAAAGAGCAATTAAATGCCCCTCCACATAGTTATTGCTGAAACAACAGGAAGCAGAAATAGTAGAGTAAAATAAGCCATGCCGCCAGAGAGGTTTCACTGGGACTGGCAGCAAATTTGCAAGCAAGGGGGTTTATTAGTTGCAGCTGCTGGCAAAAGTCAGAAAAGTTCAGGGAAACCAGGAGAAATCCAATAAAAAGCAAAAGCAGCAGCTAGGGTTGAGAAGAAGAAGAGGCAGAATGACTTCTAGGACCAAAGACGTGGAGAGTAATTTCTGGGCTGCTTGTTGGTTTACTCTTGTGGCATTCAGGAAAATAAGATGTTCTGCATAAACAAACAACACGATACCACATAGTTGCTTGGTGCCCATACTCCTTAGGAAACCAATGTATTGGCCTTAATCTATTGGGCACTTGAAGCCATATGCCGTGTGCTGCAACTTATCATGACTCCATCAGCCAGAACCATGGAGCCTTTACGCGCTACAAGAAACCAAAGTCTCCCATGAAAAAGAGGAGGAAATCCACCCTGGCATCCATTGCAGCATTAGTGTGCAGGATGAATTACGCTGACATCCAGAAGAGTAAGGTTCCAGTCCACATTGTTTTCTGGGCTTGAGAGAAACTTGAGCTAATGGCAGAAATATTGTATTGCCCCTCAGGGACTGCTGGGCCTTGTGCTTTTGCAGTACTCTTAGCCATCTATCCCATAATGCTCATATCATCTGTAGCCACTTATCTCACCTATCTCCTGGCAGGCAGGATGGAGAGAAGAAACGAAGGGAAAATAACCACTCTTCTTGCAACACTGTGAGAGGATTTAAAGCCATTTGTGAAACAAAAGTAGGACATGATCACAGCTAAGAAGGTGGTGTTTTAAAGGCACTCTCCAAGGACTTTGACCACAGCAGTATGAATTTAGTATTCACGGTATTAATGGCGAAATTCTAAACTGAATAGGAAATTAACTTTCTCACTTGAGGTTATATTGCAGTGGTAAAGTGACCCTAATTATTTTGAAGACTAAATGCTATGGTTATGGGTAAATCAGGTTCCAAAAAAAAAAAAAAGAAAACAATAATGCAAAGACAAATTTCAAAGATTTCAAATAATAAAACCAGGTACAGTGATTTGTACCAAAACCAACAAAAGTTCCCTTTGGTGAAACATGCATAAGGTGAAGTTTTGAGAGGACATTTCATGCATACAATTTAATGAGAAGAAAACATAAATCAGACAAGACTGGGTCAAAACATAGCCAAAGGGATTATACCAAAAATCAGGGCATTAAGAAATGGGTTGTTGTGTAGAGACATGCAATTGATCTTTTTGGTCTCCTCCACGATCTTTCTGCCTCCTGGGCTCCGTTTCAGAAATCAGTAGAATGATTTTTTATTAAGTTCAGTTTTCTTTTAACTCGTATCAGCAGTCACTGAAATAATGTTTTTACCCCCTTCTGTACAGTTGATTGGCATATCCTTGTTTTACACATTCATTTTATAAATCTTTTAATGCTTCCTCTGATAGGGTCACAGGAAAATGATCCGAGACAAATGGGAGATCTAATCTTCAGATAGTTAGCGTAGTGTCTGGCAGCCAAAGAGAAAGCAAACAAAACATTGAGATGTACCAACAGAGGCACAGAACAAATCAGAAGAGCCTGATTGAAGTGCAGAGAGGGACAGTGGACCCACACCTGAGGTCTGTGTGAAATGATGAATGCCCCATTACAAGGGTACTGACAAGGTAACAGTGCAAAAAGGGCAACTCAAGTGCTGGGTAGTCTTGGATGTTCATAAGTATGGTTATAGATGAACCCAATTAGTTTTGTGCTCATTAGGGCTGGGGAAGAAAGAGGCCAAGAAAGGCTTGCTGAAACAAATTCTGAAAGGACTAATGTCTTGCATGATGGATAACAGGCTGGACTATAAAATGTTATCAACCAGCACATAAGAAAAGGGGGTCAGGGACCTTTCAGAACACCTATTCAGCCAAATGGAAATCTGACAGCAATCGATATCTGGAGCAGATTTCAAAAGAGGTTTTCAGGCACATAATTTCACCACAGGCCAGTGGGAACTGTGCTCCTAAATCCCTTATGCATTAGTCCCTACTTCTGCATGGCTGTTAAGAAAAATAACAAACATGTAGCAAGGACTGTAGGTAACCTGCTATTAACACGTATAAAATGTGTAGTGGTAGCATCTCTTTGAGCTTCAACTCATCACTTGGTAGCTTTGGCTGAGCAGGAGTTTATTATTCATAACTCTAAAATCCACCTCATCTCATTTCACCTTCTGAGCTGTACAATCAATAATTCAAGTATGCATTTTAAGAAGATTTCCAAATTAAGCCAGACACCCTAATGTATAGGACATACCACACAGATTAGTATACACAACAGCTTCTCGGTGAGCCAAGATGAGAACAGCATAGTGATTTGGAGAATATGAATATCATTATACCGAAGAGATGCTTAGAGCAGTAGACAAGGAATAAGGTCCAAGCACTGGAATTGCTTTTCAGATGTGACATGCAATGTATTTCGGAGATTTGTACCCAATACCAGGCCCCTGTAAATTGACTGGTAAATTGATGTGCATCAGCAGTCTTTTTCACCTGTAACAGTCAAACCCCCAAATACCATTAACAATGATAGAAGTTAAGTCTGATTTTCCAAACAAACTGCTACAGGAATTTTGCCTTCCATTCATCTTTTGTGCTCTTCAGTACTACATATCCTGCAGGACTGCAGTGTATGAAGACCCTCAAGTGGAGAAACAAACAGAAGCAGCAAATTCCTGTTTCAGCACTCAATCGCTGATGTACAAATGAGTTGGAGATGGCATCAGTTCTTTTCTTAAAGCAAAACCTAGGCAGTTGCCAACAGGTTCTTAGCTCTTAACAGTACAGTTGCTTCTGAAAACTGAGGACAACATAAAGATGAGCTTTCTTTCCAAAATAATGTGCCATTGGGCTCAATCCTCAGCTAACTTCATCTGATGTGTGTGAAGTGGTTTGAGCTCAGGACACCAATGTGCACAGAGCATCCAGCTGTTTGTGCTATCCAGTCCTCCCTTTTCTTCTGGTATGTCTTAGCTTCAATTTGCTCAAGCAATCTGTGCAGCAGTACAGCTGTTTCTTCCAGTGTTGCTTACCTGGTGCCACATGCCTGTTCACGACAGTTTCTGGGAACGGGATACCCTGGACGTGGCAGTGGAGAACAGCATCAAATATGATGCAAACAGCAAAGCATCTACTTTGTCATGATCCATCCAGGATGCCCATCATAAATTTAGATCTAGGTAATAAGTTACTTGCCTTCTGTTTTTTGAAATGCTGCCATAGAACAGCCTTTTTAAATAGAGCCCATGAAACTGCTTGTAGATTATGTCTACTTCATGTTGAAGAAGGTAAGCATTTGTGTGCAAAGAAACTGGTGATCAGTCTAAGGGCAGTGTAATACCGCTGGCCCCTGCAATGCTCTGTTCCAAGTCAAAACATGACTGCACTGTGATGTATGGTTTTTTGGTTTTGTTTTGGGTTTTGTTTTTTTTTAATTTTGGTTTTTTTTTAAATTGCTTCCACTGCTTGCCTTGTTATCTCTTGTTAAATACTAGCTGTTCACGCTCATGCTCTTCTGTATTAAAGGTCTTGGACTAAGGATTCCTGCTAGGACTGCTGACCTTATTGATGGGCTACCTGAGGTGTTGTTTTTCCCTTTTAATCAGGAAAGTGGCTGTTCTCTAGCTCGGAGGGTTCAAAGCTCTAGCGTTGCCTGATCCTTGGTGTGCTTCCAAGGACTGACATACACATGGATATGTTGAAGGTTGGCTCCATGACCAAACACCTGCAGACTGCTGGTTTTTCTTTTTCTGACCTTGACCATCCCCCTCTTACAAATCCCTGGGTCTCATTTACACCTTTGAAGAAAAACATATTTGCTTTTACACCTGCATTGAAAGAGAAGAGTCTTCCCTCAAGAAATAAAGCTATCGTTTAATTCAAGGAGGGCAGTAAGATATTACCCTCCCAGTGGGGACCCTCATTTGTCTCTTTGGCAGCCCGGGCCTGCGTATCCCAGCCCCTGGGTTAAGCAGAGGTTGAAGCTGAATTGTCTGCTCTGGCCACAGGGTTGATCCTGCACACAGAAGCTGGAGGCAATAGAATGGGCAAGGCAGAAATGTGCATTTCAGCTCTTCAGGCCATACCTGTACTTAGCTACCCTTCATGCATAGCTTTCCTGTAGAAAGAATATTGGGCAAAGAGAGGCCACCTGCTTCATCAAGTTGGATCTCTTTCTGTTGCAGACAGCTACATCTCAACGTTCATCAAAACCAGCCAGGTTTTTATCCATAGCATGTAAATGCTGAACATGAATATACATTTCTATAGATGTATTCATAATAACCACAGGGCACTGTTACTGCTGTTGTTGTCACTGTTTTTCCACTCCACCATCCAATTTTTCAGGGGGTCCAATTCAGATCCAGCTATCAGTGAGTTTTGAATGCATGTTTTATACTTGGTTTTGGGCATGTGCATAGTTTATGTTTCTAATGCACACAGTAGTGCATTGGTTTTCCCAAGTAATTTTTAAGTAATTGCAGTTATGCTTTCTATGTCATTACTGATCATGTAAGTTCGTCGTCTGGCATTCTCATGAAGTGGAAAAGCAGTGTCCACAATGATACAGTCTCCTTCCTTCCTTTCTAAGGCTATTGTGCTGAATCTGCTAGCATATACCCTATGGCCATCAAGAGCAAAAAGAAATATCTCAAAGGGATTGTTATACGTTAGTGTTTCTCATTTGGACTAAGATTGCAACACATCCCTGGTTACTATCCTATTGCATTAAAGCTACTTCTATTTTGTGGCTCTTGCAGAATGCATGGTACACACTTTGGCAGCCTTTTAGGCCATACCTTTCAAAAATCTCTAGCTGTATTGGTATGATCATAAACAGAACCACTAATAGTCTCCAAAACTTGACTGCAATTCCTATGCTCTGTACTTCTTTTCCTCTCTCTTCATTTTTTCGTCGCTCGTAAAAAGAGCCCATTCCTTTGCAGCCATAATTAAGCTCTCAGTTTCTCTTTCCAGTCCTTCTCTGGCAGTGATTATCATGTCTACTTTATTTAGTTGCTGAAGCTGTCAATCCACAACGCTTCCCAAGAGCCATGTTCGGGTTCGCAGAAACAGGAAGCAAGCACAGAAGGAAGTCACAGAAGTCGGTCACCATTTTAAAGATAAGGTCTGATCAGGGAGACAAGGCTGCTCAGTTTCAGAAAATTTCAAAGCAGCATATGGTTCATGTTCTGGATGCAAACAGCTTGCACACACACACACCCCCCACCACACACGCACTCCAGCTGTGCCTCTAAGCACACATTTAGGGAGGAGCAAGAACAGCACGAGCACTCATGGTACTTTCTCCCAAGTACTCTCCCACCCATTTTAATTTCAGGGACTTTCCTCAAATGTATGTGGAGGGTTTTTTCCACATTTAGTAATGCTCTCTGGATTTCTGCCGCACAATCTGGTGCTCTTTCTCCCTTGAGGCCATGCAGATGTCGAGCACCCATAAAAGCAGCCCTGGCAAAGTCTCCATGAGGCTGCAGCTCACCACCCCCATGGGTTTCTTCTGCTCTGGCTCCTCCTAGCATTGTGGCCCCCAGAGACCACCCTGTCTCCTCTCAGCCAAATCTGACCCATAGCAAGAGCCATAGCCTGCTTGCTCATTTATAATGGAGAAACTGCCCCACACCTTTTGTCATCTTTGTCACTGTCCTCTGAATTTTTAATCATATTTTGTTTACAGGTGAAGGGGCCAGAGCAGCATGCAGTGTTCAAAATGGGGATGAACTATGGTTTTGTACTGTGGTTTAACAGTATTTTCTGTTTGTTCTCTATCTGTTCCCTAAAACCTCCCACGATTTTGTTCAGCGTTTTCAAGCACTAAGCTGATGTTTTCATGGTCTCGCTCTTGACAGTTACAGCCAGCTTAGAGCTCATTTTGTTCATGAGCCTTGGATCACTTTTTCCAAGGTGCATCACTTTACAATTGCTTCCACTGGGTTTCACCTGCTGTTTTATTACCCAGACTCTCTCCATCTTCAAAAATAATTTGGTAAATCTTCAGTCAACCTTTGTTTTCACTAGCCTGACCAGTTTTTTGTAATTATTGGACATTTTCATTTTAACAATTGGCCCTTTTTCAGGCTGTTTATAAATGTGTTGAACAGCACAGCTCCCAGCACACAGCTTTTAGGAACTCCATCCGTGAGCTCCATCTGCATCGAGGACAGCCATTAGCTCCTGCTACTTGCTTTCTATCTTTGACTAGTAACATATCCAGGCACCTCTTCTTAGTTTTGCCAGCTAAATTGATCCATGATTCCCCTTTGTCCCCAATCTACTTTTAAAGAATCAAAGCAGGTGTCTCCCCCTCTCCACTTACCCTGCTAGGACAACCTGTAGGGCACTAAACAGCGAAAATACCAAAACCAACTGTGTGAGATGAATTTGATATTCAAAATAAACACAGAGCCATTGCATTGTCACGTAAATGATTACTCTGCTACCAAGAAATATTTCCCTATTCTCTAAGAACAATTAGCTACACAAAGTTTACAATACTGGAAGGCAGTCACTTACTGACAATGCAGAACAATTTGCAGATGAGGTTGATTATGCTGGCAGGGTTTAACTGAAAAATAAACCAGAGATACACATTGATTGAAGCTATCTAAATAAAACATGAATGGCTCCTAATGAAAACAGCAGGCAAAACAGCACTTTGAGGCCTCAGCAGCAACGCTTTTCTCAGGATGGGGTGTGGGTCAGCCAGGGCAAGTAACGTTCTGCGTGTCACTTACTAATTTACCACCTTTAGGTGCATCATTTCAAGTCTACAAATTTATGAAAATACCTTTGGTATTATTCATTCCCCTCAACTCTAAACATTTCAAATGATAATTTTACAGATTTTTAAAAGTACTGATAGTATAATCAGTGGGGTGGCTTACAGAGGATGGTGACTTGCTGTAGGCTATGTTAAAAGAGCTGCTTCCTCTCTGCGATGCAAACAACGCACCCCACCGTGCAGCACCGAAGACCCCTCTTTGCTCTCTCTGCCGCTTTCCTTAACAAGAGGATGGTCATCAGCTGTTGAAAACAGGTCCATGCTTCCTTCAGTCTTCATTGGTTCCACTGCCTTTTATGGAGCTACTGTGATCATTACTTGTCTATCAGTGCCTGGCGATTGATGGAAAATTAACCTGAGACATGCCTGTGGTTCTCCTCTTAAGAATGCATGGAACATTTTTCTTCATTTGATTTTTAGCATGCAGTGTTACTTTATTTGACATCCATGCATCTCGTTTCTTTTGTATTAATCCTCTTTCTTTGATGCTGGCATGCACAGTTCCTCCCAGTTATCCACAGATTTCATTATGTTTCTGTTTACTCCTGCTTTAGGATCATTAATGAGGATGTTGACTAAGTCAGGACCTGCCACTAATCTCTATGTTATGCTACCTGATATCGCCTCTCCATTTTATGTGCTGTTATTTAGCATTACCCTTTGCCATGGACTTTTTGCCAGCTCTCAATACACTTGAGAGCAGAGCTGGTGAATAATTTATTAATGAATTTGCGTTTTATTTTCCTTCATGAAGTACATACAAACAGTCTGATTGTTACTGATTTGTTTCTTACTTGAAATTTTTCAAGAAACACTTAATGCAAACATATTTTAGTATGTGGGTTGCTGGCAAATTCCATTAATACATTCTAGACTAATACTTCGTGTGATGTGATCGGTTACCTAAATGGTACAGTACTCTTTCACCTCCCTTACGTGCCAAGTGAGTATTTTAAGAAGGCCAATAAAGGAACCATAAAATGGCAAATGCATAGCATTTATAAGACTAAGCTTAACCAGAAAAAAGTATCTTGCAGAAACATTTCAAGAGAATAAAATAAGAGTTTGTCAATGCTTGAGAGCTGATTTCCTTCTAATGAGTGATCACAAACACATGGCTTCTATATTATGCATAACTCTACTTCAGAGTTTGTGAATCAGTTTATATTTTTTAAGTATATATAAATATATATATTTATTTTTTTAAAAAAGGGGTCCATGAAAAAAAAAAACAACTTTTACTCACTGATTTCATAATTCTGTTTATATATACCTCTCTCTCCCTCCATGGAGATTCATTCTTTATGAGATGTGCTAGAGATGCTACATTTCTTTTACCTTTATGTGTTCAGTGATAACTCCATTGATATCGGCTCCTTCATTTTTTGTAAGGATTTATTTTGCTATGAAGCACTTCCACCTCTTACTTTTGTTTTCCTTCTGAAAATCAATACCATATTCACCTTTCACTAATATATTGATGGGTCCCTGGTTGCTTTTGTGTTTTCAGTAGTAATTGCTGTGCTATATTAGAAAATCAGGCTGATTTTTTTTTCTTGAATTACTTCTCATTGAGAAATTGATTTTTTATTACTTGTTTTAAAGAAAATATCTATTCTGTCATTAATAGCTTTGTCCTTGTCAGATGGCTGATTTTAGTTGATCAAACAAAATGTATTTTTCAAGGATTCTTGTGAAAAAATTACGTTACCTTTTTTTTTTTCCCCTCTTATATTACTTGGGTGGGGAGGTGGGAAGGAAATACCTTGAGACCACCCAGAACCAGTGATTTGTATACACTCATATTTCTCTAATATTAATGCATACATTTCTTAGTTCCCAGGACTCTTCATTGAAACCTTTTTTCTTGTTCCTGTTTCTTTTGTAAACTCATCCCTTACCAGCAGAAAGACAAGACTTTTCAGCAGGTTTTCCGCTCCATCTCTGCCTGGCCCCCCTCTCCATGCAACCTGTGCAGGTGCTGTTTCCCCATATTTATAGAGATATATATATACATACATACACATGTATACATGCATATATATACACATACACATTTGGAGCTCACTGTTCTACTTGATCTTTGCACTTCTCAGAGCAGAGAGGACAAGCAGAGTCATCCCATCACAGCTGCATCTCCCGTAGGCCTTTCCTATACCCAACAGCTGGGATGCTTTCAAACCTCTTTTTGGGGTGCAGCTTTACTGGTGCAGAGGTGCTGGATTGGTTTATTTTTGTAGCAGAAGGTGGTAAATGGTACGAATCCACACAGGCACCATCATAGGGGTTGAATGTGGCTGTAGAACAGTCATGCTTTTCGCAATAGAAGCCATCATTTCCAAAGGGAAACCCTGTTTCTACAGCAATACAGATACAAAAATTAAAAGTGAAACTGGAAGCAGTTCCTCAGCGAACTGAAAAATTTGAAGCCACTGTGATATAAACTGACACAATGCAAACAGGGAAAAATAAATCTTGGTTTGAACTGTATTACACTCAGCCCATCTGGACTTACGCTGCACTTTCAGTTTGATATAACATCTTTATTTTATTACCCTAGTGTCACATGCTGCTAAACAGTGGCCCTGCCATGCCCCAGAAAGCTGCCTCTCACAGGTAGGTGGAACGATTCCTGTATGCCAGCTGGTAGCTGAGATCCAGCCTTCTGCTACGAAGAGGATGTTTCATTTCAAGTGCCGAAGCAGCAGCAATGTCAGTGCAAAAGGTTGCTATACAGTGACAGATGCTTCACCACCAGACCACTGAAAGAGGATGAAAATAGTGCAAAAAAAAAAAAAGCACAAAAAATTCAACAAAAAAACCCAAATCCAGACTTGAAGCACAATGTTACACTACTTCAGTGTATGTTCTATTTTCAGAAGATGCTAAAGGAGCTGAAACACAATGGGCAATGATTTCTTACATTGTTCACAACAGAAAGTATTTGTACAGTAATGCAAATACACGGCAGCGGCCTGCAGGGCTGTTGTTGAAGGGAAATGTTTTACAGGGATGCTGGGTGTGATTCACTGAGGCGCTGCAGCAGACCATGCTGGGATGCAGCTGGGGATCTGGACTGCAGGCAAAGCGCAAATAACCATTCTCCTGCCCTGCTGACAGGCTGGTGGTGGGGTGCTTAACTGCATGTGGAGGACCACAGCCACCCTTGTCCTTCCTCATGCAGCTGTATGAGGGCTTTTCTTCACATCGTCCTCTTTCCTTCCTCTGGAAGGCAAGTGGCTCCAGTGCATCTACCTGCAGGGTAGAATACTACCCAGTGTGAGGGGCAGTGAGATGCTGCCTCTAGCACCTCTGCATCTGAGTCTCCAGAGTCCACCAGGCTCTTCCTGGGTGCAGCGAATGCCAAATTCTTGGCATTTGATCATGCACTTGAAGAAACTGGAAGGCAACAGTGCTTTGAGAAACATGGGATGTAGGAACAAAAAAGCCAGGAGAACTGATTTTTTTCATTACTAGGGAAAAACTCCCAAGACATTCCTATTTTCCACTGGTAACTTATTTGCTTAAACGTGGAGTCTTTAACAGGAGAGTCATTGCCATTTATATAGCAAGGTGGTTGCATTAAGAATAGTGGATGGGCTGACCAGACCTTGACTCAGACTGCAGGTAGCATTTAAATAACACTACTTCAATTTTTGTAATCATTAGGAGTTTCTGACACTGAGAAAAACCAGGTAAAGCATCTGTACTGCTGGAGAAAAGACACAAAACAAGTGCCTACTTCTGTAGGGAGTCCCACACCATTGGGAAACACCAGTCACTCACCACAGGAGCCTTAGGACCCCAGTGGATGGGGGCATGTGCCTATGGTGCACAAGCTTGTTTTTAACCTCACTGCCAAACCCAATTGATCAAAAGTTGCCTGAGCACTAATCTTGCTATTCCTCTGATATTTTAAACTGTATATATGTTTAAACCATATATATGTTAAACTATATGTATTTTTTCAACTATAATGAAGTTTAAAAAAAAAGGTGGTTGTATTTCTTTGGTAGTCTTTTAACTGCCAAACTCTTCCTGTCCACCCCACACCAGGGTAGGACAGTCACTCTTGCCCCATCTCCCACTCTCACCAACAGAGGTGATTTTTTTTTTCTTCAAGCTTTTTACAAGCAAAACCAAAGCTGGCACGGGGCAGAGGTCTAGGAACAGGGACACTCTCTCACATTTGCTTTAAGGCTCTTGCAGGGCTTATGACTGCTCTTAGAAAAATATGAATTTAGAAACCACCTTCTTTGGGGCTGGATCCTTGGCTTGTGCAAACTGTCAGAGCTGAGTTGAAATCAATGGTGCTGTATGGCATTTTGCTTCAGCTCCCTGTTAGAAGCCATTAAATCCCAAATGCGAATGATCATGTCAAAACCCTTGAACTGCCTGCTCAGCTGGAAAAGCAGCAAAGTCTAAAGATTTAGCCATAGATGCACAGATGCACAGATGCTGGGAAATGAAAATCCTGCAGGTGAGACTTGGGTGAATTTCTGCATTTTTGATTCTGGGAGGAATTTATATTAAAAAGAGGGCATACAAATGATTTAGGTGTACAAGTGTGCAAGACCCATTGCCTTTCAGTTCACCTGAGCTCACCATGTATCACTGGTAGTCATGAAAATTCTTCCCAGCTGCTGTAAAGCCCTCTGTACATGTAGCCCCTATAGTGCAGGTGTGGGTAACAAAAAGCATCTTAGCAAAGGACATCTTTTTATTTTTCTGATTGGGCTTAGGACCATAAAATCACCAGAAGGCATGGATAACAGGAATAGGGATTGATGTCCCCTGTCCTTTCCAATCTGAAAACTAGAAGGTGTCAAATGCAATGAGGCAAGGCTCATTTCAAAACAAGGAAAGGAAGTACTCCTTCACGGCACATGACATTGGACTGAGGGGCTTATGGCCACAGGGTGGTGTAGTTGCTGACAACTTATGTGCATGTGAAAAAGCGATGGGACACATTCAAAGAAAATAAATGTTTTAAGAGTTATTCAATGTCAAGTCACCCACCCCAGGTCTAGCAATGGACCCTGCAGCATCTGTGGGAGCTCTCTGGGGAAGCACCACATCGCACTTGCCCTACACCTATTTCACATGGGAGGATACGGGAGGGATGGGCAGATCCACTACAGCATTTTCTTATACATTGGTTCTTCTATACTATAGTTCTTCTGTGATATGATTCTTGCATATTGGCAAATTGTTTGTATGATGGATGGACCAAACCACTGGATTCTCTGAGAACTGGACTACAAAGGATATCTTCATTGTCTTTTTCTAGCTCTCTAGGTTGCACTTAAGGTTTTCCTCTGCATTCGGTTGTCTCTGTTCACTGAATTTACGCAGACTCATGAATAGCCTTGGGTTGATGGAAGCTGCAATTTTCCATGAATAAATTATTTATGGGGGAAAAAAAACCCCTTCAGACTCTTCTAATTTGAGGACTTTCTAAAAATAAATAGAAAGAAAAATATGTCAAGCGTTAGCCTAACAGCAAAAGATTAATTCATCAAAATAAAGACACCTAAAGGAAAGAGACATTATAAATGCATCCATAAGCATGCCTATATTAGCAAACCTGAGACAATATATTTTTGTGGGAGGCTAATGTAAAGAAGTATGTTTCCCTTGTGAAAAATCTGTGATTACCTGCTTGTTTTACCATTTTGCAATCAATCACTTTTTTTAAACGTGTCATTCCTTATCTATAAGGTTTACTCAGGTTGAGTTCTATATGTAGTCCTTATTCATGCTCCATTCCCGTGGCAGGTAAAAAATTGGAGCATTGTCTGATTATGCCCTAAGTCAGGAATTCAGGTTTCAACTTGTTTTGTCATTAAAAAAATTCCCCCTCATCCCC
>NW_009269997.1:1358542-1393501 GCF_000687185.1 Egretta garzetta
TTCTTTAAAAACATCCCCCCCCCCCCCCCCCCCCCCCTTTTTTTTTTCCTTCTTTTTTCCCCTTTGGAGAGGCCTGCTTGTTGCCACAGGCTTGCAACAAAAGTGGGTGGGAGAAATCAGCTCTGTTATGATGGCAAGGGGAATAGCAGGCTCGGGTTAATATAGGAATTATATCTTTGGGAATTATATTTTTATTTATATGTACTTCTATTCTATTCTATTCTATTCCATATAAATTTATTATATACTTATATCATCTAGCAGGAATTAGATGATCCTAATCTTGCTGGTGGTTACCAGAGCTTATGAGTCTTTCCAAAGATCACAGGGCAGAACCTCACCTGATGTTTGAAGCCATTGCTTAAGTGGTAACAGAGACTTTGACAACTTCTGTTTCAGCCTCAATGGTTTGAAGGCTGTCTGGCTTGTTTTATGCAACATGACTTTATAAGCATTACATCTTTTTTCCCCAGTGCAAATAACTCTTTATCCTTAAGTAATCCTGCAAACTTTCCAACTCCCCTGCACTTGCCCAAAAGTGGCATAACACTTTAGAAGGAGCCACAATTGCTCAGACAGGGAAATTAATCCTTCATGACACCCATTCCTGGGCTTTCTGAAGAGAAATTTGACCATTAGCACTATGAAATTGTTTTTTTTTTCTCACATGTCAATACCCGCCCCTAAGAATTAGAGGGAGCCCAAGTTATTTGACTTAGACCACCAATGGTAATGCCTTTTGGTTGCTGCAGATAGAATACATACCGCATATAAGAATTCATAATCCTGATTGTACAAAGCTATTTCTTCACCTTGTGATGAACTAGCCTGGGAAATGAGGCAGGAGAGTCACAAAACAGGTATGGCAACAAAAACTGTGGCAAAGTTGAGGTCAAGTGGTATTTAGTTCGTTCTCTTCAAAGTAAAACAAACACTGCCTGGTAAAGGTGATCAGACTGACAAGTAGCGGAGTGTAAAAATCATAAATAGAAAAATTAATGGGAGATGATCACTATGACCTCAGATTTGTAAGAATTATAAGGGGGAGACCTGTGTCACAGTAGCTTTTGGCTTAACTACCTTTTCTGAAGGTAGGCAGGGCTGGCTTAAATGGGAATTGAGAAAATCCAAGACTGAGTATTTTGCAAAAAATCGGAGGAGCAATACACACAAGCAGAATTTCACAGTACCAGCTCTATAGCTAAAATGATGCATTTCATCACGCCAAGCTCCACTCTTCAGGCAGCCTTGGGAAGGTGGTTTTACCCAACAGATTAAAATCCCAAGGAGACACGGGACTAGAGTGATTTGTGTTTTGTAACATATCTGGAGCCCGTGCTCTTTCTTGCACTTTGGGCTGTTCCTTGCTATGAATGTCAAAGGATTTTGGAGGTCCTTCCACTGGGATTCAGAGTCCCATTTGTCTCATGCCCTGTCTTAGCCCTTTTTTTCTAAGGCTATGATAGTGTCTGAACGCATCTGTTCTCCATCTACACCATCTACTACACAGAGAAAATGTTTTTTTACCCCATCTCCTGTTTTTTAGAACAGCCCTCTGCTCAACTTGGCCAGCAAGCTGCTTATATTTTATTTAGGGTAAAAGTTTGCCTGTTCCTGTTCTTACCTTTAACTAATACTTAGACTAACACCACTGGTTAGCAGTGACCATGGTGAGCCTGTATTATGGTCCGTGTATTTTCAAGAGGCTGACAAGGAACATCTGTCCAGGCAGGAAAAAAGCTGTGGAAAAAGTGATGGGGATTAAGTTTTCTTCATTTTACATTATAATGACATTTCCAATCACTTGAGAACCGCATGAGTGCCTTTCATAGCTCCTGGGAATCTTGACTCAGTGAGTGAGAAATGTACTCTGAAATAATGGCACTCGTTCTAGATTTTCTCCTTAAAAATGCACCGGACCCTGATGAATCAGCTCCTTTGCGCAATCCCAATCATTGTGTAAGTCTGCCCTCTGACACTGCCTGCATGCAAATACTTCACGCAATATTCTTAGCAAGCCAAAGCCTTTTGGTGAAAAGACTGCAGGTAGTTGCCATTTTCAGTAGCTCTCCTCGCCTGTGAGATCACTGCCACTTTGGTTGCTTTTTATTTGGTTTATTTTTTCTCTTGATCCCGTTTTTTTCTGTCTTTCTGATACCATGTCCTTCTTACTCAAACAACAGCAAATACATTCCTCCCAACCTTGGGAAAACCAGGTCCTGAAATATGGGAGAAGAAACATGGCAATGGTCATTAAAACAAAGTCTTCTGTCTTGTACTTTAAAACCATTAATTTACATTAACATACGTGATTCCACAGGCAGTTCTGAGCCTTATGAACCTTATGAAGTCTATGGTTGACCATGTCTCTTACTGGAGTTTGGACTATGTAGCTGAAGCATGAAAATGACCCTGGCTTTCTAAGAGTATCTGGAACAAAAGGGACCCTCCTTTCTCTCCTTGCTATTAGGGGAACTGCCAGGGATAAGCCGCTTTGAAAACTTGATTGTCTAGAGGCTGAAATAAGAAGATCAGGTTTTTGGAAAATCTAACCCCAGTTACTGCATCATGCTGGTACAAGAAGGGAGCTAAAAGCTAGAATTAAATTAGTATTTAAATCAGCTGTAAAATCACAGAAACACAAGGTATAGTCTTTGAAGTTTAATGATGAGAAACATCCAATTACTACTTTTATTCCCTGGTTTTTAGACAGAAGGCTTAAATTTTATATGAGGTTGTTGTCCCGTTACACATTACTGCTACTGCACATCTCCCATCTACCCGAGCAGTGCTGGTACCTCTGCGTTGCTAAACCCACCAGACTACTGAGAACATGTGTCTAGAACTCAGAATAATCTACTTTAACTTCTACAAACAATTGTCCTTAAGAAGAAACACACGTATTTATTATGAATTATTATGTTTTCCTTTATCTATACATAATTAATTTATTACAGTTGGGCAATTTAGTACACCCTTGTTTTCAATTTTAATTGGATTCTTTTTAATGCCCATACTTAACCCTCGAGCTGAAAGGTTTGGTATTCCTTTGAAAGTTGTATTTTTCTTTTTCTGCTCTTCACCTTTGTATCTCTCTTTGTTGTGAAAGATTTAGATGTTCCAGGTAGTTATGAGGTTAAAAAGCAACTAATCTTTGCATGTAATAAGATAACTTATTAGAAAAGCTTGTCAAAAACATAGAACTAGAGTCAATGTATTTTTGAACTTTGAAAGCTACTTTCATGTGAAAAAGATATTTTTTAACTTTAGCTAAATGTGAAGTCATTTTAAAAAACCAAGTCAGTTTTACAGATGTGAACACTCCCCTGTGCTTACTTCTGAGAGTAAAAACTGTGCTGCTACAAGCCCTGAATACCATGGCCTGATCCTCCTCACTAGCAAACCCTCTCCTTGAATGCAGCAAAACCTCAAGCACCAAAACTTCATGTTTTGCAGCAGCTCTTATGAAAGCAATGGGCCTGCTGATGGAGTAAGGCACACCTCAGCATCAGGAAGGGCATTAGGGTCTGTCCCTCAAAGTCAGGGGTAACTTCACTTGTACCCTATTGTTAGAACAAATCTGTTCTGAATGTTTCTGACATCTTCCTTCAGATCTGTCTACACTGTTTGTTCAATTTATTTAAAAAAAATTTAAAGAATCTGGGATAAATATTATGTTCCTGTCATATCTTTGGCAATTCTTTCACATATCCTTCTGTAGTTATGTTTCAAGATGAATATAAAATAATCTGATTTTATTTATTATATGTATATTTTTATTATTTTTTTCTTAGACTCTACATACAAGTAGCATAATAGATGAAGAAAATGGTCATAAAACTATGTCACAAGATTCATAAGATCTTGTTGATGTTGTGTTTCTTCTCTTTTCATGATCAAGCCTACACCATTTCAGTCAGGAAACCTATCAGCTGTTGTTCATATTTTCAGTAAGAGGTTTTCACAGAGCCGAAACTTTTAAGAGTTTAGGAGGTGGCAGGCCTGTTCAGCTTAGCTGTATCATTAAATGCAAATGCCTGCATTAGTACAGCATTAAGGTTCAGAATTCAAACACACATAATTCATGAAAACTGAAAGCTAAGGTTCCCGCACTGATGTTAAATCAATCCTACTGCTCAGATTATGCACATTAAAGTGTGTATTTAATTGCACAAACCAAGCCATTGAAATAACATCTGCACACCATGGCCAACTTAACTTCAGCACAGAGCATTAGCAGCTGGATGAACTGTCCCTTTCTCTCTGACAAGTGAGCCTGGACCCAGGGGAGGAGACATGGGGAAAAAGGATGCACAGATGCATGGGGCTAGGGGTCACATCTGACTTTTGGTTTCCACCCACACTGAAAACACAAGGAAATGTTCCCAATACATTTATCCACACCTTTGCAGAAGGATTATGTCCTCCGTCCTGTTTAGATACAAAGCAGTTCACACAAACAAACAAATTCGTTGTAACAAAATGCCTGAGAGATGCATTTCAAGACAGGAGTTTTATTTCCTTGGTCTTGAGCCGGCAACCTAAGACTGTCTAAGCATTTCAGTACATGACTTCTACTAGGGCCTGAGGGCACTAGCCATGCTGCTTGAATCTAAAAGACAGACTGACTTCTGCTGCTAATTTAAATCACATCAGAAAGCAGGTAAAGAGTTAAGGCTTTGACATCATGTGGTGGTAATGCTATTTTGAGTACCTCAACTTTATCCTACCCTTTCATGTCTGTTTATTACTACTACTTTCTCTGTCCTCCAGTCCAAAATTTAAACATGACGTTTTCTGAATATAAACAAGAAGAAATACAATGTTTTATTTCCTTACCAGAAACTGGCACTTTTGGTGGGAGGATTAACAAATCTTCAGCCAACTTCCACTGCCAACAAAAAAGACACTGTTTTTTGCTTAAATGCTGCAAAAAAGCCTACTAGGCTTTTGGCTTGTACCAAGGATTTATTGGTGGGCCTACTTATATTTTCCTTTACACCTGAATAATCCTACTGTTGTAGGGAAGACAAGATTTGTCTTGCAAAACCGCTGTTTCTAGTGACGAAACATGAGCAGGAAGAAACTTGGCCTGACTTTGCAAGCATCCCATGAAACACAACGTGGCATTGGAAGACACCCAGTGAAAAAACCCACTTTTACTCTCACCTTTTCCCATGGTAGGCTTGGCTTTCGTGTCTTTCGCTGTTCAAGGCGTCCTGGAGGGGTAACACACACACACACTCTCACACTCGCACACCCCTACTTACAGCTCCAGCCCTGCGAAGACTTGAATGCCACATCAACAAGAGTATTCACAAGGCATTTGAATCAGGGCTTGAGCCGTATAGGATGAGGTGGAAAAAAAACCCAAACCAGACAAACCTGCAGTGTAATATTACTCAACAGATGGTGATGTCACCCTGTTAGCTTCTTGCACAATTTCATAAGTGGACATTTTTATCCTTTTAAAACTGGGTGAAATGTTTTCTGGATTGCATATTCCCCACCATTTTTTATGAAGCCGGATTTCATTTTGGGGGGCTGATTTCTGGCTCTTCAGGTTTTCACAGAATCACAGAATGACAAGGGTTGGAAGGGACCTCGGGAGATCATCCAGTCCAACCCTCCTGCTAAAGCAGGTTCTCCTAGAGCACGTTGCACAGGACATCGTCCAGGTGGGCTTTGAATATCTCCGGAGAAGGAGACTCCACAACCCCCCTGGGCAGCCTGTTCCAGGGCTCTGTCACCCTCAAAGTAAAGAAGTTCTTCCTCGTGTTCAACTGAAACCTCTTATGTTTTGCTTTAAGTTGCGTCAATCCAAGGACTGTTCTTTTTTGACAAATTCTTATTTTGTTTCAGCTTCACTGGAATGGAGCTTTCCTCAAAAATTATTTTACATTATGAAACATTAAATGAGTGTAAAGGTAAGAATCGATACACACATACTGCATGTTACCAAAGCAAATTATTATACACTCAAGTAGCTCTAAATTTTGTTTTGCAAAGTATTTATTATATTTAGGTGTGTTCCCTCCCCCCGTGTCAAGATGTCATAAATTCCTGTAGAAAGGAGCTGTACTAACTATGGTTTTCAACTGAATTACAATAAATGAAACAGTGAATCATCTCTGAATAAGGCTGCTAGTTGATAATTTAAAGTTAAATTTAACATATTTAACTTGCAATTTTCTACTTATATTTAGAAATTTTCAGTTTGGTTACCCAAACAAATTTAACTATGTTACACTACTTCTATCAAAGCTATGGCCAATATTCATATTTCTAGTGTCAAATGAGGCTCAGTGTAGTCGGCGGTTTTCTCCTCTTGAATGTTCTCTTAAATTTGAAAGCAAATTTGGTTTGCTCTTGGCCTATTGAGAGTTTGCTTTTTACTACTTTGTTACCCTCTGGAAAAGCACATACACTTGCATGGTTGTAAATATCATTTTACATTTCCATGCGTGTTTTCCAAAACCCATAAATTGCAGTTTTGACTCATTACTGGATGATATCCTCTGTGATTTGGCTGCTCAGCTATGATGACTGCCCTGGACAGCTGTTCCAGACCTGGGTATCCAAAGGGGATCTGGAAGAGCTGTGACACCCTCAGTGTTGCTGATGGCTGGTGAGGGCAGTACCCTGAAATGCAGCCACAACCCCAGCACAAGGTAGAGGAGTGTTCACTAACACCATACAACCTGATCACAAGGAGGAGAAAAGAGCAATTATAATGCTCTGTGCAACTTGGATTGAATTATGCAGGATGCCTTGTTGCTGTCCTTGCTCCTCTCTGCTTCAAGCTATAGAGCAGGAGGCAATGGGAAGTCGAAGTGATTAATTTTGTAAGAAGGTCCATTCCTTCCCACCTCCAGCTCAAGCTCCAAAGAGATTCAGAGAGTCAGAAAAACAGGTAGATGAAAACTCTTAAAAGAAACTAAACATTTGTTGAGTGTTCAGCCAATACAACTTGTTGACACATGATATCCCAGCAAGATGAGGTGAGATGGTTGCATAGGATCCCAAACCAAAAAAAGTAGCCTAAACCAAACCCAAAGTCCAGGATTCAAAAAAATACTTGAAACCTTTCTGCTTGAGGGCATGAATCTGTGCCTAATGAATGAAGAAAATTTTCCTGAGTACAAATTATCCTCTAACACTTTCACTGTGCATTTTCTTCTATCATCCTCATGTATGCCCAATTTTGACCAATGCTGGTGATGGGAATATGGGACAGGTAAACATCAGTCTGATCCAGTCTAATAATTTACAACATTATTTCAGCTAAAATATTTTCCTTTGTTAGTTTTCTAAAAAACCTGTATGTTCATCTGTGTCTTGTTGCATCCAAGCAGGTAATTTTCATGCGCATGTTTCTGTATATTCTTGCCTTGTGGAGGCCATACAGCAACAATGTTCTCAGGGTTACATAAAAATAGCAGTCTTATACAAAGGGGTGGGATATACATTTCAGGAGGTCACTTTTTGAAGACAGAAGATGAATGTTGAATGGGGAATAAACAAATACTTGAGCAAAGCAGCACACTGAGGGCTTCACAACCCGGACAGTAAAATCCCTTAAGGGATTTTTTTTTAACCTCCAGAAGGTATTTATAGACAATTTAGGCAAGAATGCTTTTCTGTTTTGCATTCGAGTTCAACAGCAGCATTCCATAAATAGGCTATACACATAAAAGAAAAGCATAGCTGAAGCCTAAAGATAGAAAGCTGTTCTTTCAGAGTTGCAGATTTATCATTAGCAGTTACAGGAAAGCTTATTTGGGTGTCTTGCAGTGGTAGAGAGGTGACAAAGGCAAACTACTTGATGTTCAATGTCTCCAGAGCACTCATGTAGGTAACCTACTTTAATTGTCTACTTTATGTCATGTTTATTAGAGTTTAAAAAACAGATGCAGTTAAAGATGAATTGATGCTAGTATTTTTGCTAGGAAATTTCGTAAAAACAAGAGCTCCACATTAAGACACAAAAAGCAGCAATCATAGAGGCTCAACAGGTCATATCCTTCTTTCACTTCTAGCAGTATCAATGTGGCATACAAGAGTTAATTCAATTAACTTCATCTTTGCTCAGAGAAGAGCAAATGTTGGCCCGGATACCCATAGCACCCCTATGGAGTAATGTGGATAGTCTCACCAAAGCAGGCTACACTGATAATTACATTGTGGTGGGTTGACCTTGGATGGCTGCCAGGTGCCCACCAAGCCACTCTATCACTCCCCCTCCTCAATGGGACAGGGGGAGAAAAGACAGCAAAAAGCTTGTGGGTTGAGATAAGGACAGGGAGACCACCCAGCAATTATTGTCATGGGCAAAACAGACTCATCTTGGGGAAATTAATTTCCCCAGGCCCACTGATGGGCTCAGCTTTGGCCAGCATTGGGTCTGTCCTGGAGGCAGTTGGAACTGGTTCTGTCCAGCACGGGGGCAGCTCCTGATGCCTTCTCACAGAAGCCACCCCTGCAGCCCACCATGCTACTGAAACCTTGCCACGTAAACCCAGTACATACATGAAAATCTAGCTGGTCCCAGCCAAAAAATATCCAAATTGCATCACAAATCACCAGGATGTTTAGTGGGAAGGGTAGGGGGACCCCAGGTGTCAAGTTGGGCATTTTCCAGGAGATGTCCTGGAAAGAGCCTGCATAAGAGTCAGGCAGAGCCTCGATGGCAGCAAACTGAAATGTCTGATGGGTCTGGTGCTGGAGGTAGTTTGTTGGTGTGCGAAAGACTTGGATTTAAGCCCTTAATATTCCACAAGCAGTCCCGTTTGACTTTAGGCAAGTCTCTGTATCCTAGCTGTCCATCTGGAATATGGGATGCATAACACCTCTCTGCTTGACTCTGCTGCACTGAGAGTCAGTGCATTGAAAGTCAGGCAAACTGACACTAAGGTAAAAGGGGACCTAAATATAAGAGACTGGAAATACTGAAGGTAAGAAATAGTTTCCCTGTACCATATTTCCTCTCTAATGCAAGAGTTAGGGAAGGATTTAAGCTAACATCTATTCTAGAAGATAAAGCATTACAAGGAGGATGATTTATGTTGCAGACACAACACAGAGGATGCTGGCATCAGACAAAAAGGTGTTATTCTCTCAGTGATTTTTTTTTCCAGACTCAAACTGTATAAAAAATCTTTATATATGCATATATCAGAATGTTAGAAAAGAAATTCAAAAGAATGGAGAATATTGGAAAACAAATACATTAACTAAACTGTAACAAATAGTAAATAAAGCATAGGATAAGCAATTGTGTGTTTTATTAAAAGAGATTGCTAAATATCCAACTGAAAACTAACCTTTGTTAATAAAATATTGGGGAAGCGTCTATAAAATGTCCCCCACCTTGGATTTCCTAGTGTGCACAGTGGAAACAGTGTACCTTCATACATAAATTAGTGCTGAAAAACAAGTGTGTGTTTTTGTTTATTCCTTGGTAATCATTAAAATGTGAGATGTGTGGAAAACTGGGAGTCAAAGTGCCTCAACTTTACTCTCTGGTGTTACAGCAGCTAGCTTCATTTCTCTCCATCATACTCTGTAGAGCTGTAAAACAGCCACAGAGGATCTCTCACACAAGAAAAGCTGTGACTCCAAGTTAAATAGCCATGGACTTTGTGGGGAAAAGCACTTTGTTCATATCAGAATAAATGTTCTTAAAACAGAGCCCTCCTAATTTAAGGCTTCCTTCTTTTTTTCACGGGAAGTTGAAGATAACAGTCTGAGCAGCAAACATCCCAACTCTAATCCACAACTGCCTCCAGTCTCAATCCTCCCCCTTTTGCTGCAGTCTTGGATCTAATTAAGCTGTCATCACACTGTTAAAGTAATGCTTCCTGCACTTTTTATGGAGATTGAAGTGGAAAGGAGGAAGACAAAGGATTCCTTGCGTCCATGACACAAGGCATCACACACGTGTGTGCTGGTATCTAATCCTCTGAAAAGGTGGAATAGATTTAGAATGAGATTGGGAAAGGGGAAAAAAAGGAATATTCTTCGTGATGAGTTAGTTGCCTGACCTGTTTTCATAGGGTGTCGCTGTCAAGCTTGAAATGATGACGTTGAACCTTTTTGTGCTTAATAAGAAAGAGGCGTATCACCTCGGAGAGAGAGAAGCCGTGAGCTTTGGTCCCAGCAGTGCTGCAGAGGCTGTTTCCCTTATGGGCACCAGGACTGAGGGTTTTCCCCTGGGAGAAGTGGACATGCAGAGGAGCCATGGCAGTGCTCGCCTACCAGGCTCCCCACCACTTCTACCACTAGAAAGGATACGCACACATGCACACGTGTATGAGACAGCTCGCTCCCCCCATTCCAAAAGGAATAAGGAAACGGAGTTTAACATCTTTTCCCCTTGGCTGCACTGCTTTCCCCCTGCTACCTGTAATTTCCTCATTTTTTCTGGTTTGATGCAAAGAAATTGTGTGCGAGCACCTCAGTGCCAGCCAAAGCCTACACTACGTGATTTGCTGTTTTCCTACTGCAGCGGCTCTTTCTATGCTGGTTTTTTTTTTTTTTTTTTGGTTTAGACTTTGAAGATCCAAGATATTTCCAGTGCTTAGTGTGTAGTCTCCAGGAGCCAGTTCTCATCACTGAGTAATTCCACGTCTTTTATTTCCATTTGTGTCCTTCGGTTCACTTCAGCATACATGTTTGCACCATGTGTTAGTACAGTAGGAAGCACCCAGCAGTCACATGGCAGAGAACAAGGCTTGCAATTGTATTTTCACAAAGCTGTTTTCATGATTCCAAGTGTTTTCTAATTGTACAGATAGTAAAAATCTGTCATTATGCTCCCAGGAACAGTGCTTATTTCTGCTAAAGGCCCAATACCTCCTGAAGTGAGCAGGGAGCCTGGTGATGCTTAATTAGCTTTCTAGTTTGTGTTTTGCATGTAGCAAAACTCCCTGTTGCAAAACTCCCCGGCCTTCATCTGCTGCATCTGTGGCACCAGGCACCAGACACAGCTCAAACCCCAGGGCAGCAAACCATGTGTAGCCCAAAAAGACCAAATAAACCAAATAATAGCTGGCTCCTGCGATTGTTAAGGACAGGGCTCCACCACGCGTGTAATGTCACGTGCCCTGAAAAATCCCTTGTGTGTATGCCATGGAGAAAGAAAAGTTTTTGAAGGATCATCACCCGTCTTCAGACCCTGGGTTGAGCTAGCAGCTGGTGCTCTGATTGCTACCATGATTTATTTGTGTTTTTTTTTTTTACATCTCAGACTGTTACTAACAGCTGTATATTTTCTAGGCAGTAGCTCTGTGAAGCTTTTAAACATGTAAAACACCATAGCTGAAGAACTCAAGGGTGCTCACACAAGTGTTTCACCCAAGATCGCACTTGTGACAACTTAGACTTGAAATGGCTGCAAATAAAAGCACCAGGGGAGAAGCAAAACCGAAAAGCTAAACTACTCCCATTCACAGGAACAAAGGTATTTTCCATCAGACACTTTTTGAAAAAGCTGAAGCAATCCCTTATGGATTGAACAGAATACATCTTTAATGAACTGTAAATGCACATGTATATTTGCTTTCAGTCTCAGTGTAATGATGGCAGCCGAGTCATCACAAGCTACCTGTTGTTAACCACCACTCCTGTAAATCATCAGAGCCACACAATGTGCCTATGTGTAGCCTTTTAATTCATATTGCTGTGGTGTCTTGATACTTAAAAGAAAGTCACCAAAGGGAATATGACTGCCGGAAGAATAACACACGTTTACTTCTATTCCAATTACCACAGTGTGCAAAAAAATCGTTGTATTAAAAAAAGCAAGAGGAAAAAAACTAATAACTTGAAGCGCGAACTGGAAGATTTCCAACAAAACCTTTCTTTGTCAGAAGATAAGGCTTAGCTAAAATCAGAATACACTTTGGAAACGTGTCAATCCTGATAACATTTTTTTTCAGAGGTTGGTTAACTCTCCAGTAATTCTTGGAATTGAAATAGCATGGATTTTTTTCATACTCTGTTCCTATTGATTTCAAAAGTTGATTCAGCCTGTGTAACTCGTTTATAAGCATGCCTCTGGTATGAAATGCTCCTGAATTGTTGCTGGTGAACACAAATAGAAACATAGCCTAGCTTCCCTATATGCTCTTCCATTAACTATTCCAGTCCAGTGCTTTGCACCTTTTATACTTATTTAGGCTGAAATAAGACAAATTAGTAACAAACCCCCACATTTAGTTCACTGATTAATTAGCTTGTTTACTGAAGTTTGCAGAGGATGAAGGAGCTCCTGTTCAAATCACTCTGGAATTAGAGAGGAGCAAGTCAGAGCAGAGCCTGTCCCCTGAGGGCTAATCCAAAGATACTTGAACCTAATGGGAGGCTTTAAACTTTTGTTCCATGTTTGTTATGGGTGGGATTTTTAATTGTACCTTTTCTTTTTTCTGTCACTCAAAGAAAAAGGGACTCTTTGAAAGACTTTTTAAAAGAATCATTCCCTCCTTGCTGCATCAAATAAATGAAAGTGTGAAATTTTGGGGTGAATTTTTGTTTCAGTGAAAATTATTTCTCTAAACTAAAGCTGTGAAAATGATGCAAGGGAGCAAAAAATACTTAGCTCTTTCAATGAATTTTGCATAAAATACACAATAGTTTTTCAGGTCACTTTGACATAAACTTTTGAGGGAGAAGTGTGGTCTTTGTTTAGCTAATTGTCTTAAGTTCCAAAAAAAAAAGAAAAGAAAATCATGTTGAAGTCAGAGATTTACCTAAATACAATAGCACTAATGATTTTGGCACTACTGTAACAGGAGGGGATTTGTGTTGGTGTGGCCAGACTGCTTTACAGGAAAACCTGATGCTATCTTTAGTTTTCCTATTTAGCAAATGCATGAAGCAATATTCTGAATATGTATCTAATGGCTTTTATAACCTTTTGTAAACTAATTAGAGAACAACCTAATGGGCTTGCACAGACATAACTAAGCTGGTGAAAGGCAGGTGTGCACTAACTGTAATCAGAAAATGATGTGTTGTCTTCCGACGCTGACATTTTTGCTTATTCTGTTCCACTTTGTGCTTATGTTGTCTATCGCAGCATGAGCAGTGCAGGCTATCAGTGCCGATCCCACCTCGAGTGAGCAAGCCCAGCCTCCAAGCGCAAAAGGCTTTTGGTTGCCAGCCCCACTGGGGTCTCAGTACAACAAAGCCCTTGGCCAATAGGCAGAACTAAATACAACAGGATGGAAGTTGTCCTTAGGATCAGAATTAAACATGCTCTAGCTGTTCACGAAGACATGCACGCTGCTTGCTCTCTAGGGAAAATAGAGCACCATCCATGTGAATCAAACTCAGATTTGTCAAAGGGTAATTATCACTATAAGTTATTCAAATTAATTACTATATTAATTACTATACCATTAATTACTATATAATAAATTTAGATAATATAAAAATCATTAAATAATATTTAAATAAATTATTATACATTATTTAAATAAGCAGGTATTAAAAAAATATTTTTAAGCACTGGACCCCAGCAGCTGATGCTCTGTCTGTCTGGCTGCATCCGCAGCATCCGTGCAGGACCCTGCAGGCCGAAGGCTGTTTCTCTCCCGGGCGCTGTGTCTGCGTTGCTCAGTGGCACACTAACCCACACTGATCCACATGCGGGATTGCGGAGAAACACTTCAGGATTGCTTGGACTGGGGAAGCCTTTCTGAGCACTTCTGCAAATGTACAGCGTCCGCAGGCAGCGGCTGGGCTGCTCTCTCTGCTCCCTCTGCTGGGCAACGCCTTTGAGCATCTGAACATAATCGCCAAGTCCAAACTTGGCCTCCACTGCAAAGGAGTCATTAACAGCACACATTAAACCACCTTCCTTTAAATTCAAAGGGAAGTTCGCTGAAGCATTTTTGGTGATGAGAGAGGAACTTGCCCGCTGCCAGCAGATACACAGGCACAGGAAACTGCTCTCGAGTTTTCAGCACGTGGGAAAGGGAGAGGGCTGAGCCACCACCTTCAAGAACAGCTGCTGCTCAGATCCTATTTCCATGGCTCTGGGGGTAACTAAGTTTTTCTGCTATCCTCATTAGCAGGAGGATGCAAAATGCAGCCCACTCTGTCTGTGCAGGCAATGTAATAGAGTTCTGGCAGCAAAACTGCCTGGGAAACTGGGAAAAAGAGGCTGGGTGGGGGAAGCGGAGAAGGTTTCCTCTTTTCCCTGCCAAATTCCTTCCCTCTGCTGTGAACAACAACAACAGGACTCGGAAAGTTGCTCTTGGAGACCACAGCTGTAATCTGTCTGGTAACATTAGGGACAAGGGTGAGATGGTAAAGGCAATCTACCTTAAAAGTGAATGGAAGCATAAGATGGTAGGGAGCCACATAAATTGTTCCCAGGGACCTTATGGTTTAAACAGTGCTACTTAGAATAAAAATAACACTTTAAATTGTCTTGTAATCTGGCAAGGGTATAATTAATCTTTGCAGCACCCCTGATAGGCAGGAATCTGTTACCTGTCTAGGGCTACAGAAAAGAAAACTGAGGCAGTGATTTTAAGAAGTGGGTGCTGTGATTTAAACCATTCTCACCTGCTGCAAACTTTCCAAAACCCAGGTGGTAGTTCATCGTGTCTATTTATGAGGGCTATGATGTTTTCCTAACTGCTAAGACCACACAGCAGTGGGTGCCCTTTGTCCAGCAGTTTAGGATGTGGTGTTATTACAAAAACTCACTGCCCTTTAAAACCAGACAGCTAAGTTGTAGCATTAAAGCAATGTTGAAGTCAAAGCCTTGCAACCTCCCTGCTCAAGCACTGCAGCCCATCTGTTCCATCTATCACACATTAATGGGAGATGTACCGGTGCCTGGGAAAAACAGGACACATTAAGGGCAAGGTGACATCTCTGATTCAGAATTTCCTCTGTGCTTCAAGATATGTGTCCGGTGCTCTGGTAACCATTAAGTTAGACAGGGACTATCACAAATTACTCTGCTCACTTTCTTCTCCAAGAAAACCACAAATATTTTAGAGATCCATTTTGGATTGTACATACCATAGTTTATGCTAAACTGAGTGATTTTTGAGTCGCAAGCTTATCCTCACTACAGTTTCTGTGGGGCAGCAGACCAGGAGATGCACAGTAATCTGTGTATTCAAGTCTCAGTTTCAGAGGAAGGGATGCAGCTGGACCATGGACTCACTGGAGGGCACTGAGCTTTCCATAAGACCCAGGTCTGGCCCTGCAGCTCATCCCCTTCACCACCACCCTGCTCTCTTTATCGAGTCAGAGTCAGCCACAGATCCTATTTTAATCATTATAGGTAGAAGATACACAACAGGTATTATTGTCTCTACTACAACAATAATGAAGTCTGGACACACTGAAGAGCAGAATCAGTGCAGGGGCAGGAGGATGGATAGAAAAGTGAACAGCAAAGAAAATGCTATGAATCTCAGCAGCAAAGTTACAGCATCACTTAAGTGGGAGGAGGTGAGGTGCCAGATGGGTGGAAGAGGATGGAAAAAGGTGTGTTACCCCAGAGCCTCCCACCAGGACATAATTCCCCAACCTGCGGTGGGGCACAGCCACTGCCCCTCCCAGTACTGCCATCAAAGTAGTTCCTCATCACCTCACAGCTGTGTCACGTTTGTCCAGTAGGTTTTGCAGTCTTGCTGCAGGCTTTCTTCAGGATGGGATCTGCTTCAAAAGCAGGACCCAGTGCTAGGCTCTCCCAGAAAGAGGGTGGGAGATGAGTGCCCACTCTCCCTCATGCCTTGGAAATGCTGGTCCTCGAGACCTCAGGGACACAGGGAGGGCTCCCCTAAAGACCTCCTCCTGAGGCTGATCATGATCTATAACTGCGCTCCTCATCACCCTTCTCCCATTTAACTGAACTCCTCAAATCTTGCCACACAAGAAAAAAAGAAGTAATCCCTTTAATCACTGTGATGGTTGTGGTACAGTGTGATTATAAGGCAGGATATGGATGTCACAGATACTGTAGGAGACCTGCATATATCTCGTGAACAAGATGACACCAATAAAATTTATAAGCATGAAAACTCTGTCTTTGAAAGCCTCGCTCTCCCCTTCCAATAACTCAGAGAAACTCCAGGCTGTATGCACAGCAGTGATTGTAGAGAAAAGGCTTTGTACCACAGGAGTGGATGAAGGCAGAAGCTGTACAGACAGATAAAGTGCCTGGACAATCTCATCAAGAAATCTGGTTTGTGATTTACCTGATTTACAAGAAACTGGAGACAGCCCACAGTAGTGATTTACAAGATTTTTAGAAGATTGATAAAGCTACAGTATTCTGAGCTGTTGAACACAGCAGCAGTTTTTGTCCCAGACAGAGGATTACAAGCAGGTTTTAATGAGCTGTTTAAGCATCTCAGTATTATTTTATTTTAATGCACATAATGCAATAAGAAAAAAAAAGGCAAATATGAAATAATCTTAAAAAGAAAGAAACAGTATGAAAGGGAAAATAAATTAAAAAGAAATAAATTATATAGCAAAAATAATGGCTAGAACAAAGCAATTCCTGTACGAGAGATACACTATCTGGTGTATTTCATCTGCTTGTACTTGCAGACTATCAGTGAGTAGATCATGACTTCTTCAGAGTTCATAACACTTAGAGCTTCTTTAATGAATTACTGATCACTTTCTAAGCTTCACAACTTGGCCTATTCTTTCTCTGTGCATGGAAGGCATTTGCTCTTTCAAGTGTAGCCCAAGAGATCCCCAAACCCCAGTGTGACACATTTTCCTGTGGATTGCATGCTGTAAGCATTTGCTGTGCTGTCCATGGGCTCTGCATTCACCCAAGCCTGGTCTTCTAATGCTTCTGCATCTAAAAGCAGACTGGCTTTGGTACCCAAGAAAATACAGGCTGCAACTGAAGATATTCGTATAGCCAGATTATTTCTAATGTCTCCCTCCTGTGCCGTGGCCCTGATGACTGACGAAATTGTTGGCTCATCCCCAAGTCACCTTCATTCAGCCATTTCCAGCAAGACTGGCTGCCTCCTTCCACAGACTCTACACAAAATTAAAAACTTGTGCCAGATTTGCTTTAGAGGAGTCAAAAAGATCCAGAAGTTTGGTGGGGTAAGGGAACACGGATGAATGGCATGATTGGCTAGCCCTTCTTTCCACAGAAAAATATAGTCATTAAAAAAATTATCAGGTTACCATTAGCATTAACGACTTGTGAAGGAATACTTAAAAGGAAGCGGCGGAAACACTTACAGGCATGATATGAAAATGTTCTCCTATGTCTAGCACGATAATCAAATAAAACTTCCCATAACTTCAGTGGAAGCTAGTTGGCGAGGCAGGCCAAATGTGTCCCTTGGTACAGCACAAGATGCAATTACAGCACACAGTAAAACTGGTAGAGATGAAAACCAAGTATTTTTCTCACCCCAATATCAATTTAAGTACAAAAAGCTGTGGTATATCTCTATTCTCTAGAAGTAATCATTTAAGAAACCACCGTGAAACATTGTCAAAAAGGCATTTTTTCCACCAGATCCACTAAGATGTGTTGTAACTGGTATTTGGTGCCTTTCCACAGAACTATGTGGACTCTTTTTCAGTGATTCATCCCTGTTACCTAAGAAGACAGTGCTTTAGTTCCAAGTATCATAACAGTCTTGAGCTGTCTTTTTGCCTAATTTGCCACTGATCTTATAATCATTCTTGCTGTCAGACGTGCTCTGCTCCATTGATTTCAACACAGCTTTGCTAGGGTACAAAAATATGGGTTAATAGCCTCAGCTGCAGGATTAGAGTTTATAGGGCTCTAATACATAGGCAGTTGGAAAACATCAATTATTTTTCACAGGAATTTTTTTTATCTGAAAAACTGAAAACAGAGAAGACTGACCAAAGCAATAAAAGAGTGCATTTTTCCTATTTTTTTTCCTGTAAGATTCTTTACCAAAAAAAAAAAATAAATAGGGAAACAAGAATGCTGCCCTTCCCATGAAAGTGAATTTTGCACAGAAAATCTTGTTTTGAGTGGAAAGATACCTGTGAGTTCTTCCAAAATAAGGCCATGGGGCTGCTGTCGGGCACAAATGGTCTGGACCATGGTTACATGCAGCAGGGGAACAGGTAATCCCTTTAGCTCTGCAGTTGCTAAACCACACTGCAGTGCTACGACTACGGAAAGCCCCTGAGGAAAGCAATAGTTCCTAAAATACTTCTCTCATGTTGTGCGAGTCTTTTTTTGGAGGCCTCTCATTAAGACCTGCCTGGGCCCTTTCTTGCTTGGGTTGCAGGTTTGGGAGAGATCATAGTCAATGCTTGCTGCAATTTGATCGGAAGTCTATCAGGCTCAAAGTAATTCTTTCAGTGACACTCTCAAACCTTTGAGATCAAAGGTGCTGACTGAAGTTGGTTTTCACATCGAGATTAAAACATTATTTGATTTCATAGTAGTGTAGTCCCCAGAGAAGACATGAGTTGATTATGCAGTAATTTCAGGAGTGCCTCAAATCTCCCTGGGAGAAATGAATTCCACAAAACCAATTTTAAAGAAAGGACAATTGACCCTAATGGCATTTTTTGTTGTTGATGGGGGTTTTTTTAGGAAAACTGCAGGTCCTATTAAGATGTTTTGCAAATAATTGATTCTGACAGCCTGTGGCTTCAACAAGCTCTCTGCTGGGGGTGGGGAAAGGCTAGAAGCCGTCTGAGGGCTAGATTGTGGATCACAGCCCTTGTGCTCTCATTTGAAAGGTACACTACAAAAACAGAGGCAACAAGCAGCTTACGAGACCCCAGGGAGCACTGTACAGCATTTTGCTGCAAGTCTACAGACAAGTTCATGCCACTGCATGTGGTGTGGGATATAGGTGCGAGTTTATGAATGGAGAAGATTAAAAGCGGAACTCTGCATTGTCTGAGAACTAGATCACAACCTAGAAAACCGTGTACTTTCCCAGATAGTGTTAGGTCAAGTTAAAGACCAGCAAAGGATACAGGCTAGCAATGAAGACTTCCACACCAAGAACTGCTGTGCTGTATGGCAAAAATTACTGATTCGTGCTTTGCATTGTAAGACTTTTCTCCCCAAAGGAATGGAAATAACATTTCCCCAACCTGTTTCTGTGCAAGGATGTGGGCACGACTTTCTCTACAGAAAAAGGTGGGTAAGACAGAAAGAACATCAGGCCCACAAACAGACTTTGTGTATGTGTCTACAGATTTACTCTTGGGCAGGCAGTCATGAAGCAATACCTCCCAATATCAAAGGCATTTCTGTTTATAAATATGTATATTATAACTTATTTCTAAATGGTATTTAGAAATCATTGTTTAAAAGCAAGTATTTAATCCATTTCTGCATTATTTCTGAAGTTGCTTTTATCATATATTGGTTTTAGAGCATGAAAGCAGATACACACCTGGCCTGGGGGATGAAAACGGTACAAACAACTTTGTGAAAAAGCACAGTAAAAATCTAAAGAGTAAGGAAAGTGTGCCAAATGCATTGGACATCGTCATTCAAGGGTCGTGTTGTGTAAGTATTTACAGTTAGCGATGTTAAAAAAAAAAAAAAGAAAAAACTTTCTGAGATGCTGGGTCTAAAATTAAGCCATAAGCAGAGACTGTGAATGAGAGAATCTCAGGTCAATTGGGCTGCAACTGTTTGCAAAGAAATGACCAAGTTTTCTGTTACATCTCATGGACCAGGAAGAGATCTGTTTTCTCAAAGGATGGTTTGAGGCTGCTGAAATGCTTCTTTCCCCAAGCAACATATGATATGAGAGACCTAATATCTGAGTATTAGAAAAGAAGCTAATTGAATGCTCCCCAGCACATCCATGGATCCAGCATCTCAGGCTTTTGCAGAAATAATTGGAAAATGCAAATGTTTGTGAATCACATGAATTACACATTATACAATCTTTAATTTCCTTTTGACAAACAAACATTATACTTTGAAAGAAAGCAAGCACTGCCTCTGAAAGAGAGGGAGCATAAAAAATATCAGGTGCTTTTGTACTTTAACATGCTGCTTCCAAAATCACAACCTATCACCTCTGTTTTCCAAAAAGCAAGATCACTTTGAGATTCCGGTCAGTGAGCTACTAAAACCAAAGGGAGTTTGAGAAGCCCAGTGGCTGAAGTGTTAGCACTCTTAGGTACATGTGGCCAATAACCAGAACAAGGACCTAGTCTCTGATGATATTCAGTTGGACTCTGACACCTTCACCATACCACCCAATTCTGCAGAGGTAACTATGGACATAAAGTCAGGAAAAAACTCCTTAATTTTTTTTTTTTTATTTCTTTTTTGTAGAGACAAAATGCCACAAGAACAGATTTGGACTTTTAATTTCAGTAGCAGTTGCCAAAATGTGCTGTCAGCAGGACAATCCTATATGTGAGATGCAAGGCAGGAGAAGACATCAGACAGACCATTTTTCTAGGAAACAAACCAGTAGTCGAGCAGCAGAAGACACAGAAACTAATTTCATATATTACATTGCTCAGAAGTCTGTCATTTGCACATAGCTTTGGAAATTTTAACAATTCCCTAATGAGAGAAGGAATTGTTTGTGAGTAAGAAAGCTCTAATATTAAAGAAAGGTCTGTTGGGAAAGACAGATGAAACGCCAGAGAAATGCCTCCAAATAGCAATGGCTGGGGGGATATAAGGGAAAAACAAGACGGCGGCAATCACTAGAGCAAAGTGGGGCACTGTGACAAGGTGCGCCAGCTGTGAAAAGCAGCATGCATGACCATCCAAGGCGAAGCTATCAGGACAAAGTTGCTAGGTAGTAAAGGCAGCAGAAACAGTGGGCAGCTGATGGAAGGATCAACAACCCAAGACTTTAATTAACAGGTAAGTTGTCAAGGCTGACATTGAACCAGGACACCATTTGAGGAGACAACAATTATACTGATAATACATCGAGCTGCTTAGTAGAATGGAGGCATCTCCCTAAAACTTTAGGGGGAAAGGATGGGCTGAGCCTCCCTCCCCCTCCCCCCACCCCCAGAGGCACATGATATCCAACAGACTTGAAAACATTAGCAGTTGTGGTCATGTACTTAAACTGGGTAAGCCTACAGACATGGGAAATCACTGCTAAAGACACTGCCCCCGCCATGTTGTTAAAGAAAAGATGCAGTGGCCAACACCTTGGCTAAAGTAGCACTGGCCGCCAAAAGAACCAGTTTGGCGAGAGCGCTAACTAATGAGTCTGGGAGCACAGAGCTAAAGTATAGTTGCATTTATAGCAGTCTCACGGACTGCTCTTTTCATAGCCCAAAGGGATTTGTTTGGTCTATTTGTTTTGTTTTGGAAAACTATCGAGACCGCTCCTATTATTACCCAGCATGTGGCATGTGAAACAAACATTAAATAGAGTATTTAAAAATAAACTTTTTGAACAATATGTGCACATTGTTATGCTGAAACTGGCACTCTGTCAATGTGTTGATTTTAACCCAGTGATCAGGGAGTACCAAAACACTCAGGATGTGTCTTTGGAAGCAACTTGAGCGAAAAGAAAGTTCTTAGTGGTCGTTTTACCTCTGCCCCAAACCACCTACCATTGCTTACATTTATTATGATCAATCTTTAGATGAGTTGCCTGCTTCCTCTCTGGACACCAAGTCCTGCCTTTGTCATCAAAATAATTCAGGACTGTTGGCAAATTCTTTTCCTGGTCACTTTTTTGCAGCCCTGGTGAAATCTGTCGGGTTGAACATCCATTTCAGAAAAAAAGATAAAATTTGACCTTGTCTGTCTTTCTAAATTGTGCCTTGCTATCTCAGACTTTTTCTGTGCCCCCCTTCTTAATGTTATTTCTCCCTGGCTACCAACCCTCATGTGGTTTTTCCTCAGAGATGGTATTGTAGAATCAAAGCACTGGATAATTCACTTTTCCTCAGAAATTTCTGCAGCCAAGTTTCGAGAAAGGTTTGTTTGGTGACATGTACAGTGGAATAAAAATCACATATTGCTGATGGGGAATTTTTTTTACCTGGTAGCACCAGGAGATGTTTGCAGAGACTGACAGTGTCTGAATACTTATCTTTTACTGCAGGTATTGCCTTGAAAAGTCTTGATTTTTTGTCAGTTTTGATTAAGCATGGCCTGTCTCTCTTATGTGAGACTTTGTGGCAGGTTTTCTATCTTTCCACCGTGCTTGCTGTAGATGTTCTCAAAAACTGGTGGCTCTGATCATCTCTTCCTTTATTCTCACTGGTAACCTGGATGAAAACACCCCTCTTTTTTGCAAGGCACTAAGGAAAATACTTGTATTCTGCTTAATGATTACAGATGGCAACATCTTAAAATATTCTACAGGGAAAAAAATCTCACTCCCTTGCTTCCAGTACGTTTCCTTGTTATGTTCCCACACAACTTTTCTCCTGTCCAGGAAAGAGCAATGCTCAGGACAAGATCTCCCATCAGCTTGCCTTTAACAGTGCCCACTAAGTTAACTTGTCAAAGAAATTTCCCAGAAAAGTGCTAACAAAATAGAAAGCTGACCTACACGTGGGATTGTGATAGCAATAGTTACAATCAAACTAATTTACTGAACATTAACTTTTTCTAATTTGCTCTTGTCTTCAACAAAATGTTTAGGAAAAAACATGAGTAGAGGAAGCAATAAAAGTTCAGCTGGTTAGCATCAAGGAAACTGTATGACTCTGATGAACTTCCGTGGCCATC
This sequence comes from Egretta garzetta, assembly GCF_000687185.1. Taxonomy (NCBI): domain Eukaryota; kingdom Metazoa; phylum Chordata; class Aves; order Pelecaniformes; family Ardeidae; genus Egretta; species Egretta garzetta. The sequence continues at coordinate 1,381,239 of NW_009269997.1, forward strand.
TCAGTAAGAAGCTGGAGTCCTAAGGGCCATTTTGCCTGCAAGCTTGGGGGAAGTCAACAGTTATGTTGTCTCTTCAGTAATACTTTCCTGACCAGCAGCATTTCCAACCTCCATGACACCAGAGGATGGTGATGACATTCTGGGTTGAACAAGTATGCCCCTCTTGACATACTGGACCCCATGCCTTTGCTCTGGATTACCCAGGCATCCCAACGAATGCTTTCACAGGTGACCTCCTGGCTGCCTAGAAGGTTCCAATGTGGCCGGGGAGTGTGCGGGCTGCAGGAGATGCCTGTGCTCAAATACCCAGGAGGATGATACTTGCTGGGGTTGCACACACAGTGAGCAAGAGCGTTGTTCCAGCAGTTGGTCATCTTCAGAGGGCACTCATGTTTCTCCCCATTTTTTGGCAGACATGTTCCCTGCTTTGCAGACAGTGCTGGGAAGATGGTAAGCAGTCCACCCTCCAAGTGTGCAGATAGCTGGCAGGACTGGTCCCCAATGTTGTCCTAGAGATGCTAGATGAGCAAGGATACAAGACTGAGAAGCCTTGCCCTTCACTCCTGCGGCAAGGTGTGGGAGTGCTAAACACCATGCTTCAACTTTAGGCTTTCCACAACTTAAAGAGCAGGGGTCAGGCCCCTGACAGGGAGCAATTTGCATTGCTTTACTGGCCACATTGGAGCTCAGGTACAGACCAATGATGTAGCCTGGGGGTTTCCATCACTGTATCAAGTGATTCAGATTATTGACTTCAGTAGCTGAAGAACTGATTGCTACCTGCCTGTCAGCCCACTGCAGATCAAAAAGCAAACCATTTTTACACCTTGCAAAAAACCAGCCTTCTCCTGCTCAAGACAATGCATAGAAAATTCTGCATTAAGTACGTTAAGGAAAGAGTTAGGCTGGCATGATACATTTTGTACAGTTGAAAGGTTGGTCTAACAATTTGTCTTCAATTTTGACTCAAACTGAACATTTCAACTGAAAAATGACTTTTTCCTTTGAAATTACAACTTAATATTTACTGCTTTAAAAAGCTGATCAGAATTAATAACCACCACAGTATCAGGAATTCAGATTTTGATGCTTTTCTCTGCAAGAAATAGAGACATATGAGAAAGCACAAATATAGTCACAAGTTAAACGTGGAAGAAGTGAGGGCAACCTGCTCCCCGCTCCTGATAACTGAGTTGCAGGAAGGAATTGCTTCCTCATACAGATTGCATTTTTCAGGAGTGTCCAGCCTGGACACTAGTTTCTTGCTGGGCATGGACTATCAGCATTTGGCATCACTCCTTAGTGGCTATGGACTGATGGCTTTCAGGACATGATGCAAAATGCAGTTGCTCTTTCCTCAGGCTACTAGAGACCAGGAAAGAGAGTGGTGACTGTTGTTGGACATTATTAGACAACTCCTGTTTATCTTTCTGGCTACTTTTTTCTGAAGATAGCAGCAAAACTGTTAGTTTAAATGTCTGTCAAGAGCAGCCAGAGGCCAGGGCTTTCCTCAGTGGTGTGTCAATACAAGTAAAGAAATAATAAGTATCCAGTTTTGGCTCAGAATTATGATGCACAATACAAAAATAAAAACCATGTGGTGTGCTGCAGGTCTGATCATTCAATCCAGACTCTCAGCTTTACTTACAGATGCCTTTGTTTGGCTATTTAAGTCACTGTTTCGGATAGGAAATGGGTGAGAGGGTTGGCAATTGAATTTACCTCTCTGCCTCTGTGAGTTGCCCAGAGTGGCTCGGTGGCCAAATTGCTTGTAAGCTCGTGTGGTTGTGAGAGCTGTCCCAGTGCATTGCAAGACTTTAATTTAATCTCAGACCTGACCAGATAACTAATAGAAAGTGATCAGCCAGCTAAGGATTCTTCAGCAGATACCATGAAGTTATTTACAGATGTGCAGCACTGAGCTTCCTGCCCTGGCAATTAACTCTCCAAACATGTTCACTGTCCAAATCACCTGACTGCAGCAGGTGGGTAAAACTGCCTTGGTGGAGCTGTGCCCATCGATGACTCTGAAAAGCAACCTAGTCAGAAGAACCGTCTGCCTTTGATCATATTGGCTAGGGCTAGGTTACTTTAATCCACTTGCTACATTGTCCATTGTGAGAGGCAGAACATATATGTGGTGGCACTTACTCCACAATACAAAATATTCTGCTGTAAACCCCAAAACAGCTCCAGGGGTGCAAGCAATAGTGTATAGGTGGCAACAAACTTATAGAGTTTAAAATACATGATTGGAGAAAACATTTCATTGCCAACCAGGCAGTCTTATCGCCATCTTCAAATGCCCTCCTTCCCCATCCCCAAATCTCACAAAGTACATGCCTGCCTTTTTAGGTAAATGTTTTTAAAATGTGTAGCACAGATTCTTCCAAGTCCCACAGACAACTTCCAAAAGTGTTGTACTGCAGCTGAATGCAGTATCAGTGTTTCCATTAAACTCTGCACTGTGGGCTCCCCATCCCCCATGAGGAGTTTTCTTTAATATATGGTTTCAATTTCAAAACAGCATCACTTTAGGGACCTATTCTGTCTTTATTTATACAGCCCAAGAGATGATACATCTACATACCGATAGCAGCTTTAATCAAAAAAGAATATTTTCTATACAAAACTAAACAATTAATTGGACACTTTTGAGAACAGGTACATTACACCCTCGTCACAGGTCTTTGGAGCTGCTAGACTTCAAAACTGATAAATAGGGTGTCCTTGTATTCTTTAACCATCCCCTAGGGAAAGTAGTTTGTAAAATAGTAAAATTGCTCAGGCACAAATATTTATCACAGATCCAATAAGATTTTATGTGCCTTGTAACTACAATATTACATGTTTTATGCTACTTCAATCTTTGGTTTAGAGTACATCCAGTTTCTTCAGTATAGATAATTTCACAACCAGTGGAGATCTGTAAACAATATTTTGTTACAGCCCCATGAATACTAGGTGCCATTATTTCCCCTGTAGTTTCAATGAAGCTTTATTCTTCCTGAACACACGTTGTTCATGTTCTAAAAATGCCTGGTACAGAAGGCATAATTACCTTATTTTATTGGATTTGTCAGGTTTACACAGTTTTCAGTCCATTAGAGGTCAGCCACCATTAGGCAAGCATACACACTTAATTTTAAGTACCTGGCTAGTTTGTCTCACTCAGTGGGTGCTGCTTTGTAGAACAGAACAGCTTGTCCTTCTTTAAAAATATAGCACAGCGTCACAAAACCAAGGCATGCATAAAGGTGCGTTCCATCCTGCCCCTTTTGATATAAAGGCAGTTAATGGAGGTATTAAATATTGTAGCTTTAGGCGTACAGCTGCCCAGGAGCCAGCCTGCTCCATACGACTCAGTGCAAATCACTCGTTGGCTGGGAGGCATATCTTGAGAACTAGCATATCTGTTAGAGTTAGGATCCGCAGATCCCAGTCCTGGTCTTGGCTGGGGTACAGAGGTTGTACAACCGCCATGCCAAAGCCGTATCCCTGATGAGAGCAACTTCAGCTCCATAAATCAACTGTGGGTTCACATGGCATTTCAGCCATTAAAGCAGGCTGTTGGTATCTGAAAAGAACAGCATGGCACTAAGCAGCCACCACTGGGCCACTCGTTTCTCTCTGCTGTGTCAGCATGAACAGGGGGCTGGAGATGGGAACTAATCTGATTGCCAAACACAATCAGTGCAGGCAGGGCAGCATGGTAGGGGAACAAAGCAACTGCTGAATTGTCTCTGCTGCTGGCTGTCCAGCATGGGCTAACACGGGTGCATTCACCGCCCCAATGGCACAGCTGCTGCATCCCTTCTAGCACAGTGGGTGGGGAAGGATGGTCTGTGTTGCTGCATGAGGACAGGCTGATCCCTGATATTGCCAAATTGCCTTCGTCTTCTTCCCTGCATTTTTCCTTAGAGTTCTGTACCTTTGTCAAAGCTGTATTTCTCCATTTGAATCCCTGCACCTGCTGACTATCCCTTTCAGTCATCTTGCATGTCTTTTAGCTCATGGACTTTCTCATGTTTTAATGGCAATTAGTGAAATTAGGCAAGGTCACACAGCCACACTACATTAAATGGAGCCTTGCATCAGCCAGCTGAAACCTGAGGGCTGGAGCACTACGCTGCTTGATTTATTCACACAAACTCAGTCACCATCATCTGTGCTTTGGTGATAGCCATGGTAGCTTCCAGCTTCCGCTCCCTCCCCACTCCCATGGCCCCTACCAGCGTGCTGTTTCAGCAGACAGTTATACAGAGCTCTCCCTCACTTTGGCTAGGAACAGAAGTATTTTCAGTCCAAATGACCTTTGTTTTATAACAAGGGAATAACAGGTAGCGTTTCCTTGGGTGAAGGTATCTTAACCGCCTCTGACAGCCTGTGCTGAGCAGATCATAAATAGGCCTGCCACAGCCCGTAGGCAAAAGCACCATCTATATCTGACAAAGATGAAGGACACAAACCAAGCCAAGGCTGAGGCAGGCAACGTATTGCCCTGCTGTTGATGGAAGCAAAGCACTATCAGGGCCTTGACCTGTGTGTGCTGCTTGCTAGAGATCATCCCAGCACGCACAGCAGCCTTGGGGTCCTGCTCCCAGCCCTATGGCAAGAAATATTTTTCCTTAATGCAAGTTTGACTTTCTGAGAATCAAGTATGGCTTTTGGACAGCAGTAAACATGCCTGGATAGCAGGGTGCCCTGACAGCAATCTGCAACTTATTTAAACATCCTACAGAGATGTTTTGCATTATTATTTAAAAAGATGGCATATTCAGGGTATTTCTAAAATGATTTAGAGTCATTAATTCCCTTGTATAGCACCCATTAACTGCAGGCTATTATAATAAATAAGTGGCATAATTATCAGGCTAATTGTCCAAAAAGATAAAACAGTCATTCCAATGAATGTTTCTGCTGCTGTCTTAGCCATCACGGTCTGTCTGGAAGCCCAGCAGCACCACAGCTCCTTGGCAGAGGAGACCCCACAGCCTCTTTTGCTTTGATCTGTTTCCCCAGGCCTACCACCTCAGCACACCCTTCCCCTCTCCACCTTTCACCATGTCTGCTGTACCTCAAAGTCCATGTTTTAACAGTGTTTCTCCAGCATCGTTGCAGCAGCATCAGCTGCAGCAAGTGCATTTATTCCTGCAGTCATCTGCCTCCCACATGCCCCAATATGATCTCCGTGGCTTTATCTTCATCAGTAGAGGGAAGAGGCAGCCATTTCAAGCTAAGGAAAATTCGTGGTATGGCTGTCCTGTTATCTGGGATGGGTAGAAGGAACAAGCAAGCTTTCTTATTCTATTTTTATGACTATAATCACCAGGCAGTGCAGTTGCTATCTTGGTACATGCTACTGGAAGAACAGGTATTGAGTGACTCAGGAGATGATTTTTTATTGTAGAGTGCTCCAACATTAAGGCAAACAAAGCAGTGCTTTGTATCTTCTGTGGTGCTTGGTTATCCTCTTCTTCCAGGTGTGTCCAACAGTTCTGTGTCCAGTTTTTAGGAAAAAAAATACTCTGCATGAAGCTAAAGGGACATACTAACTTGTAGAGGAGACAAACAGGAGGGGTTAAGTCTTTCAAACTGACAAAAAATTGGACAGAGGGAGAGAACAAAAGTAGAAGTGGCCAGCTGAAAGGCTTGGCAGCCTACCATAGCTACAGAGGAGATGAGGAGGAGAAACAGGCTTTGAATTGGAGTGATCACATAGCTGCAGATGTCCTGAATTTTTCATTAGATGCTGTCACTAGGTAAAGAAGATTGATGCTCCTAAGGTTCTTGCACAAATATTGTTTAAGGAGAGACTGAGAGAGAGATTAGGCTGGATAACCTCGAGAAGTCCCTTCCACTCAGCATTTCTATGGCTTATAGAGCTGGATCACAGAAGACCAAAGCCCTTTAGTCATATGCAGCTACGTGAGTGAAGGATGGGGACAGAAGTGGTCAGGATGGAGAACAGACAAGAAATCAGTGGGTAGTTTTTCCAAGCAAAGAAGTAAAGAAGCAAAAACAGCATCCAAGGAAACTTTTTCCAAGTTTCTTCCTGTTTTCAGAGGCATGTCTAGAAGCGACCTTTTATGTGATCTATTTAAAGATAGCAAAATACTCTTGAATTGTCAACAGATGAGCAATCGTGGAGGTACTCAGCTCCCTGTCTGATGTCAGCTGGCAAGGATTGCTCACCTTCCCCCTCCCTACTAAATTTAGTCAAGAAGCTCCCAGTGACTTCGGTAAAAGTAGTCTCAGCCTTCAAACACTTGAAAGCCTCCATGTTTCAATATGCTGATAAAGTTAAAAAGATATAGGGAGGCCAAAAAATGATATAAAGGAAAGCTTCAAGTTTAAAAAGTGTGATTTTTTTTTTAAAGAAAATATAACCAAAAAAAAGATTCTTTCTTTCCTGTCAGGAAAAAAAAAATCTTAAAATCTTCTTTGTCCATCCATTGCTTTTTCTTCTCATCTCAAAAGCAGTGTCCTCTACCATCCACACACAGAATTAACACTTTATGTGAATATTGCCCCTGGATCCATAAGATAAATTTGTGTGAAAATAGCAGTCTTCTGTTGGACAGGTTCTGCAGGAAATTATGATGTTTCCTGAACCCTCTATTCAGACAGGAACAAAACACCAAAGGATGGCCCCAGCAGCCTCCATCTATGCCATCTACAGAGGTGACCCCACTGTCAACAGGTCAGGCACATGTTAGCTCAAAGATGCTCCTACAGGGGCCTCAGTGTTGCTATTTGCAAAAGCAGATGAGAGTTCTGATCCATCAAATTCAATTCACTGCAAATTTGAGGAGCTGAACCTTGATAGCTCCTGTGTATGAAGCCTTCTACAGACCTGCCAGCTGAAGTAGGCTAGACATAGCCTGTACATACCAACTGGTTTGATAACAAATGGAGATCATATTACCTCAGTGTTTTTGAAGGGAAGGAAAACTTCCTCTAAATGTAGTGCTGATTGATTTCCATTTCTCTTAATCTCTGATGTTTCAAGAACATACACATTCATATAGCCAAGTCCTCTAGAGAATCTTTGGGCAGAAAACCAAGACTGAGAGGTTTTGCAAAGCCTGTTTTCAACATTATGTTCCTTCTTCAATGCAGACATGAAGACGGCCAAATTGAAACTGAAGATTTTAGAGGAACTCCCATGTCGAAAGAGTGAAATCTACATATTAAAATGAAAGCCCATCATAAGTGTTAACAACAAATGCATTATTCAAATTAAAAGATTTTTTTAAAATATAGGTAACTTACAGTCTAGTTAAAATTTGCTTCTTGTTTGGCTCAGAAATGAAAACAGTTGGCTTGTACTCCAGTGTTTCAGGTCATGTTATATTTTAAGTTTCAGAGTATTGGTAACACCATCTGTATTTAAAAAAAAACAAAACAAAACACACAACTAGGGCCCCTCAAAGAAAAAAAGAAATCTGAAGAATATAAAACCCCAAAAGTTTAATCTCATGCTTTAAAATCATTTGTTTCCGTTACTCAGGGAGAGGGATCATATTTATATATTTTCTACTGAAAAAAAAGCACATACTATCATACAGTATAAGGCTTTAAGTAACATGTGAACTGTTGTCGCTGTTCGTATCTATATCTAGGTATAGAAAGCTCCACTCTAAATACCTGTGCTGTCTCAACTAAGGTTTCTTAATGTTTCTCAGTATAACACATGTGTTTCTTTTAGAGCTTGCTCTCATTTAGAGGATTGGGTTCTGTTTACATTTTTTTAAAAAATACATATGCAATGAGATAAAGGGTTTCAGTAGTGTCTCACCATCATCAGGGGCACTGAATTAATGGGCAAGATTTCTGCCTGCCCTACTCATATTTTTAGCAGGTTAGATTTGGTTTTATGACACATAAGGTTGTTGTTCCCAGCTCTTTGGCTGATTGCTTGACCCAGTTCCTAACCCAAGTAACCTTCCTGTGTCTCTCTCAAGCTGAGCAATGAGGACAGTATGCTCTGTGCCATCTACTCACACCCCATAATCCATTTCATCAGGCATATACATTGCAATTAGATGTCTAATTAAATATTTAGTGCAGAGATTTAACAAGAAACTGCTCATACTTGTTTCCATGTTGACAAGTCTCAAGACTACTTACTTGGAGATGCTATGAATACCACATTCATAATTTTTGTGCCATTTGGGAAAAAACTATCACCAGTCACTTTTGCTATAGGCTTGTGATACTGTTGGATTGCACTGGTGATTCATCAAATGGTATTTGCCTGCTTCTGCCAACCATTTTGCATGGAAATTTCCATCATCTCTGTTGTTCAGAGGCAGAGATTTAGGTGAGCGTGCTGCTTGGGCTGGATGTGTGAGCATCTTTGAACCAAGACAGCCTGTACATAAGCTCCTAAATGACCTCATTTCTCTGCATGATGGGAACATCACACAGGGAACTCCAACAGTTTCCCCACATTTTTGGCTTGTTTTAGTTTTTTTTTTCCTTTTTCCTTTCCCCCATTTTACTGGAAGTCAGGATACTGTGGGGAAGGCTGGGGACTGGGGCTGAAGCCAGGACAAGGTACGAGGACAAATAGCAGTACGTTGGGATCGATGAGAGAACTAACTAGCAGGGCAGGCAGTTGCTGTAACTTTCATAGATAAGGCTAATGGAAACAGCATCAAAACTGTTAAGCTGCACATTATTCATTTTTATATGCTGCTAGTAGTCACACTGAGCCCTTCTCGTCACCCTCTGTATTTTTAATACCTTCTGGCATTGTGATAACTCCTGATCGCTCCCTCAACCTTTGCAGACAAAAAAAAACAATATTCAGAATATGAAACCATTACAGAGTTTTCAACAGGGATTGATAAAAATAAGGTGCTTACAAAACAAAGATGTTCCTGACATTTTCTCCACGGAAAGCAGAATTCTTTTAACAGGAGAGGAATTTCCATTTCACAAACTCCCTGAGCCTGCAAGAACTTCACTGTTACATTGGATATTATAAGCTCAGATCTCTAGGCCTAAACAAATAAATGGCAATATTGAATAGATGTGTCAAAGAATCGCAGCTCTTGGGAAAATCCTGTGTCTCAGTTAATAAATCACAGGAAAAAAGATTAAAAATAAATAAGGACAATACTACTCCCTTTACTCTTTCACTTTCTTGCTATCCCAAGAAAACCAGAAGGAAGTTATCCCTCATACAGTTCTGAAAACTAATTTAAGACAGCAATGGCACCCATAGTTTAATCAACAATGTACTCCATGGAGCACTGCAGAGATGGATGCTACAGACCCCAAGTTTTTGCTGAGATAATTCGCTGCTGCATTACTCTCTTTTTATCCTGTGTACTCCCATTGATTTCAGCATAAAACTGGAATACTGCAAGGATGACTCAGACCCACTGCTTTTGTTTCAGAGAAGATGGCATGGAGACGTCTAGGAACAGTAGAGCATTCACTTACTTAAACTCCTCCTGTCCTTGAAGCAAAACATTGATTAAAAAGTAAGACTCCTTCTGAAGAGCTCTGATCAGAGACCATAGCTTAATGGATCAAAAAACATACTTTTTGTAAGCAGATCAAATGCAGTCTTTAGAAAGGAATATGCCATCTCCTCTCAGAGATGATGGCATGGCACAATTACAGTAAGGTGATGGCAGGAACCTGACATTTTAAGTGTCAAAGTAGGGGTGGTTTTGAAGCTGAAGTTGGCATTAAGAGGCTTCAGACCTTCAGCATTTTAGGATCTCCAAGAAGTTGCTGAAAGGGGATTTGATAACATGTGTTTCACTGCTCTGTTGCCCTTCATTACATTGCATTAATTCAGGACTTCCACTAGTCAATTTCAGAAGTACCAGGAGAGAAATATTTTTCTACTTTGTCATTACAAAATAATTCTTCCCTAAGAACACATCAGAAAAGACCATTTTTTACCCCTCCCCCTCCCTCTCTCTAGTGCTGAGTGTTGACTGCTTCACAGGGTAGCAGAGCAACTTGCCTTAATTCCTGCCATCTCATGGACCTAAGGAAGTAATGATCTCTCTACTCTCATCATGTGAGATGGTCTTTTGAGCTGTGTTAAGCTAGAGTAACTAAAGGTCTTACATTTCTTAGATGGTTTTAGCCCTATGTGGAATAAGCTAAATAGCTATTGAAGACTGCCTTGAAAACAGCATTAATGTATAAACCCCACAATCACAGGCATCAAACTGCATGAAAGCACAGACAGTAAGAAACTGCTTTGAAGCTCCAGCAGCTTGACAACAGAGAAAAAAAAATTTGAGATGACATCCTTGTTCCCTGGTATGGCCTGCAGAGGAGAGTCGTTGAGGAGTTCTTGGCACTGGCACCACCTGGGTCTTACTAAGCTGGTGAGGAGTTTCACCCTGATTTGGGAAAGGAAGAACTAGAAGAGAGTTGCGCCTAGCAGGAGTTGCACCTAGCCTTCCAGTCTTGGTTGAAAAGCCAGCCTAGATGTCCAGCAGAAGGGGTGACCTGCCTGTTTCTCTGCACACCACTTCTTCACTGTGCTTGGCAAAATATATCACCTTATCAACAGGAGAGAAAAAGAGGAATAGGAGGAAGGAGCTACAGCATGGGTCTTCCTCTGGTCCTATGGGAAAGAAGGAAAAGGACAGAGGATAGACACCTTTTACCACATAAGTCCTGCACTAGTGCTACAACTTCCTTTAGGACCCCCAGTGCAGTCAAGGTGGTGGAAGTACAATGGTAGGAATGAATGAAAGGTGGGTTAATGAGGAGTCCACAGACCTTTTTCCTCCTGTTATCCTCTTTTGTCACCCCTTGCCTCTTTCTCATTTCATCTGGGCTTTAAAAAGTGCATAAAACCAAACTTCAATGGCTGTACTTCCATCCATCCCAACCCCCTTTTTTTTAGTTAGCTCTGTTCTGCCCCACTGTAAGAAAGCAAAAAATAAACCAGCAACATATTTAACCAACACTGATATGATTTAACACCTGGATCACTCTGCAAGCTCACATGAAACTTCTGTCCACAATTTCACATAAAATCAAACACACATATTATTTGGGTGGAGCAGGAGGTTACAGAGTAACAACGCATTAATCTGAGAAATCTTGCATGCCACAGAACAACTTTCCTTGTGAAGGCTGTTGCAAAATATGCTGAAGAATTTTGGGAGGATCTAGTCTAGAGTTCAATTTACTACCCTTTAACAGGACACCATGTATGGACAGAGCTGCAGAGAAAACCACATGTGCACATTTTTAGCCAATGGCCAATGCAATAAAATGATTTCATTTAGCCTGCAAGGAATAAAATTAAGTTAAGTTGCATTACATTGCTTTTGGCAGGGTCTATGGGTGTTGCATAGGCAGCTACTGCACCTCAGCTGACTTACAGTATCTTGATAAGCTGCATTACCTGGTTTGTGTGGCTGAGCAATGAGACAGTGAATGTGCAATGAGCTCTGCTGAGAAGCCACATGGCTGTCCCAGAGCAGGATGAGATTAAGTAGGATGGTTATTCCATGCAGCCGCTTGAGATGTGTTGCAAAACCAGCTTATTCTCCAGTGACTGTTCCCCAGCCAGTTTGTCCCTGAGGAAAAGCTCTTGAAGGAACCCATTTTCTGCATCAGCATCATTACAAAGTTGCGAGGGATGCAGAAGACCTTCCATATAAATTGTGGATAATTTGTCAAAAGCCTGAACTGAGGAGCCAGCCTCTGCTTCCTGAAGAAGGACAAAGCCTTTTGCTCCCACAGTTATCAAAGCTCTACAGCTGAGATGAATTATTGATTTGTCAGTAACCTAAGTGATCAGATATTATAAACAGCTAAAATCCCACTGATAATTGATTCTCTAACAGCAAGCAAGAAGTGATGAGAAACTGGTAATAAATGCACACTTAATTTCTGCTTGAAAAATAGCTCAACAGAGAAAGACCAGCACCAACTGCCTCCATGCAACCTGCGCTCTGACCATGGCAGAAACCCATGGGGGTGAGGGATGGCTGGAAAGGGAATGGACGGCACAACAGGTCCTCTCCACCACTGTATCTCCTTATCAGACCTGCTGGAGTAACTCACAGGTCTTTCTGACTTGCTATAGAGGCTTCACAGCAGAATTCTCTGAGCTGATAGTGTAGTCCATGCATAGGCTGTGCCGAAGTGAATCAATTACAGGGCTAACGATTATTGGCAAGAACGAATGTGAGCTAATGTCCTATCTATGTGAGCTGCTGATTCATTACTAGCTCATATGCCAAATGTTTTAGGCCCAGGGAAAG
>NW_009269997.1:1393777-1418659 GCF_000687185.1 Egretta garzetta
GAACAACTTGATAGAGCTGAGTAGGATTTTGCTGTATACAATGCCCTCTGTGCTGGACATGGCAAGGACAATTTGGCAAGGACAACACATCCCGTAATTAGGGTTTAAAAGATTATGTGTACTCAACTCTAGGATGGCCTGATCAGTCACAGCAAACACAGGACACTTCACACCTGTTCTTTAAACTAGTTGATGCCTTTATACTCCAACTCAGTGTGTGTTGCTCCGTCCTCTCGATTGCCTAGCTTGAGCCTTTCACTCCAGTGGTAACAGCTTGAGAGCTTGTTAACGGTCTGATGGTCCCAAGCTGTGGTCCAAAACAAGGACGTTCAGCCAGCTCTCAGTGGAACCAACATAAAACAGAGGTTGCTTTAGGGCACTAACAATCAAACCTTAGTCTTTAATTATCCACCAGCACCATTCCTTGCCCTCTTTTCCTGTAACTCTGAAACAAATGCTATCCAACTTCATTAGTACTGGGGTGATGAACATTTACTCCTTTTACAACTATCTCCTCTGCAAACAAAGGAGGACAGAGGTTTAAAAGCATTCTTGCTGGATGAGTTGTGGGGTGTCTTGTCCCCACTGGAACTCATAAATTTTAAAAGGGGAGGTCCTCATCTCTGAAGGCGCCATAGTTAAAAAAAAAGAAGAAAAACATCCCACCACTTTGAAGATGCAATTAAGAATGCAGCAACACAATCGTATATAGTTCACATCTCCAAAGTGTATACTGCATGGATTTTGACCTTTTAAAACTCCATTAAGCTATATAAATACAGTACAAAAGAATGTGTACTGTTCACAAACAGTTTGCTCCTGTCAGTCAGAAGAGGGCCCGCACTCCTCCCTCGTGCAATGCTGCCAGTGATCAGACACCAACGAAGCCTCTTTATTCATCTGCACAGAACAGACCCACCATGCAAATTGTGTTATGTCCTCTTTCCCCTTTCTTTTAATATCTCTTACACTTAATTCTGATTTTGGGGCAGCCGCCCAACAGTGCAAAATCCCTTCCCAAACAGCTAACTTAGAAACTGAATTAACACATTTGCTATTAAAGTTTGTCTTGTTCCCACAATGGGGAGAAGGACAAAGGAACAAAGGAATGCCTCTGTACATCTCCCAAGACATCACAGCTTTTCCATGTTTAAATTATCTGCCTTCTGCTCTACAGTAGCAGCTCTTTATTTTGTTTCTTCAAATAAGCATTTCTGTGTTGCTTTAGAAAGAATGAATAGTTTGGCAATCAAAGGGCCAGATGCAGAAATGGTTTGACAAAGCAGCTGAATTATTTCCTGTAGATAAATCACCTGGAACATAACCTTTTCCACCCCCATTCACCCATCTAACTTCTATTGAAAGTGTTCACTGTTCCCAAATATTTGCCAGATAATTGATGATGAGGAAGCAAGCCAACATTGCTCCCAGATTACAGTCCTACCCCTGATGTAAGACAACGGTCTCAGGGCAATCAATTTATACTCGTGGATTTTTAAAAAACAAACAAAAAATTCTTTTCAAGCTTAGCTATACAGAAATACTATCAGGAAGCCAAGGCTCCCAGGGTACATGGGTTTGTCCACTAACTTTTGCTGTTCACTCATCATATGTTACAACCAGTTTCTTCTTAGGTCTTTTTGGTAGTGTCCTAAGTTTTCAGCATCCTTCCTGGGACAATAAACAAGTGAATAATCTAAGCATCAAATACATAAAGATGGATTTCCAGACCAATAGTTCTGTGACAAAATTGGACCCACAGCATTAAAAAAATAACTTTAATTAAAAAACCGCTAAAACCCCAAACCAACCCTCACTTAAAGTCTCCTCACAATTATAGTGACCTCACCACACTTGTCTGAAAAAAAATATTTAAGCATCTTTTTTGGTTTAGGCAACCTGCTTTGATGAAGCCTGAGGGGATATGAATCATTTTTAGGCAGACCACTGTAAAAATATACTTAGCATGCAATGGATGCAAAATTGGACAAACAAAAGCCCCGACAGGAATCTGCTTGCACAGCCAAGAGTGAACTCAACCCTTCTTCAACTCATACCTGAGAAGCCAGGACCAAGAAGTGTGAGAGTTGGACATCTTTCCCTGGTTTTACATTCAGCTCAGAGCTGGCAGCACAGGTGAAACATAAATGATAATGTTTAGATGCTTAGATCTTACCAGACTCTACCTGGATAGGAGGGAATTGGTAAGGAATAATACACGTTCATCCAGGTGTATATATTAAGTGTGATTTTGGCTGATCTCCTAAGGTTAGTAAACACTGTATGCAGCTTTTGTGTTTGTTGGCAGCAGACCCAAGTGTCCACCAGCACAGCGCACACACTCCTTCTCCCTCTGACAGTTAGGAAATCATAGTATCATCCCAGAGGGAACCTTGGTTGGAGCAGCATTGCTTATTTAAGGGAATGGAAGAAATAAAAGCCAAATAGACATAGAAATCAGTGGCCAAAACAAGGTGGCATAAAAAACTTGTGCATCTCAGGAATAGCACAACCCGTCTTTAACAGCTGGGAGGACACACGAGTTGAAGGAGGGGGAATCAGCTCCTCTCATTTTGAGTCATGATACATGCAGCTAGCCAAAAGTGCTCAGAGCACAGCTCCTGGAAAGGCTGGGGGAATGAAAGGAAGGGGGAGGTGAATCAGTCTGGGCAGTTTCTCACATTATTTAGGTTCACATCTGAATTTGGTTCAAGTGTGACTGAAAGGTAGAAGACATGCTGCAAAAATGTTCTTGTAGCCATAAAGAGCACAGAGTCCATCCAAGGTTCATCCAAACCCAGCTCAGTCATGTGGGGGTATTTACACCAAGCTTTGCTTTCCAACACTGCCAAAACATAGAATCATAGAATAGAATCATAGAATGTTTTGGGTTGGAAGGGACCCCTAGAGGTCATCTAGTCCAACCCCCCTGAAGGAGCAGGGACACCGCTAACTAGATCAGGTTGCTCAGAGCCCCATCCAACCTGGCCTTGATCCAAGCTATACCAGAGAGTCAAGAGCTAAGAAATGATCTATACAGCCCTCTCTTGCACCTACAGCACTCAACTCTACTACAGCATTTCCACTAGTATTACATCCCCCTGCCACAGGTTTTGCAGAGCTCTTCACTGACTACAAAGGCCAATGTAATCTTAGGCACATCTGTAACACATTTCACAGCTGCTCTAAACCAACTGAAGCCCTTCGTCCACTCCATACAGCATATGGCAGAGAGCTACCAGCTCTTTCTCACCTCTCCCACTCAGACTGAGATGCGTCATGATCATTTGCTACTGCAGAGCAGACAGCACCTAACTTTTCTAGGCATCCTTTTTCCAGTTGCATACTCCTGTAGAGTCCACAACACAGTCTGGCGTTGATTTAGGGACTGTATGTCCCCACTGTGGTAAAACTACATCTTTACCTATGGTGGTTCACTGCTGCACCTTCCTAGCAAGCTTTCTGGGCTAGATTCTTTGCTGGTGCAAACCCACATTGATTTCAACAGGGCTCTGCAGGTTTCGTCAACCGAAAACATATTTCCTCTGGCTACACATTGCTCAGTGGCTTTCCTTTCTTATACTGGCAAGTTACAAAACGTTGTTTGCAATTATGCATTTCTATCACAATGTGCAGATAGGAAATTAGTCTTCTGAGGCTCCCTCTTAGTCCCCCCCACTCCCCGCTCAGTCCTTGAAAAGGCCATTTGAGCATGCAATATTCATCATCTGCTGTGCAATAATCTTGGAAAAATGTAATATATTCTGGCAAATCACAGGGCCTCCAGAGGAACCACCTGCCTCTGAACGAACGGCTCTCATCCATTATCAGGCAGCAACAAATGCATCTCCCCACTTACTTGCCCCATCAGCATGCAAGCAGCGACTCAATTCAATTGTGAGAAATGGGAGGAAATGATCTGTATTAATAAATGGCAAGTGCGTGAGATTATGTGATTTCAGAAAATAAGATCAAAACCACTGAACTCCCTTCATTGTCTCATTTGATACCTTCCCTTTACTGTAAATGCAGCACTGGGAGTAATTAAGCTTCTGAAAGAAGTTTCATAGTGAAACCACATCACCCAAAACAATTAAGACAAACATTTTGTGCACACTGTCATCTGCCGTCATTAGTGTTTAAAGGTCAAAGAAACATTGGGAAAAAAAAAAAAGGAAGTGAAAAAATAGGTAAACTGCAGCACACCCCCTGGGTATGTCTGAGAAAAAAATGCATATGAAGAATCAGTGTTCAAGCAAATGAACATGCAGAATACCATCCATCTGGATGGCAAATGCTGTGTGAATTACTTATCCTACTCTGATAGAGTCTGGAAACCTCGGTCAGAGAGTGAAGTCTTCATGTGCTACATGCTATAGGACAACGAGGAGGCATACTGCCCTGGTCTCCATCCAGGCCTGGTCTACTGCTCATGATCTGATCACACTAGTAGACACAAAAGAGGAGTCGAAGAAGTCTTCAGTGGTAGTAATCAGATGAGGATTAGCAAGCAATGTACCCAGCTAGCCCCTACTGAGATTGTTGTACAAATGTAAGCCATTGTTACAAAAATGAACAAGCTCTTTGACTGGAAAAAAACCCCAAACAAAACAACCCAAACAGCCCAAAAAACAAACCACCAAAAGGAAAACTTCAATTGCACAGAAATACATCTAAAATTCTGCCTACTGCTCCTCTGCTCCTTCCTCCCATCTCATTTCCTGCTGGGAAGAATAGTATAAATGCTATCATGTGAGATCTGCTTTCTCCAGATTTTGTTTGTGATGGCTGGTTTTAGCATGGATAAATGAGCCAGCCAGTGGTGGAATCAAGTTTTAAAACAGTTCTTTGCATGCTCTTATCAGCACACTTTAAAGAATGTAATTAGACTTCAGCAATAATACCCTCTTAATTATAGCTACAAGCCCCCTCAGAGGGATAGGAAAGCACATTCATCTTTCCCGTTCCTGAAGTGCACTAAGTGATGTGAACTAAACTAATTTATGGAGCTCATACAAAAAGCTGTCAGATGCACTCCTACTTATTCTTATTGCGTTGACTTTGTTTCTCTGGGTGAATTTGGGAGTGATTTACCCTCAGGAGAAGGAAAGTGACTTTTCCTCTCAGACGTTCAGCCTGGGTGTTCGAGCAGGTAGAGTTATCACCTGGTGTTAATGAGCCAAGGGGAGTGGGAAACCAGGCTGGTAGGGCATGACTGGGGAAGACCAGTCTCAAGGGAGCAGCATCACATGAAAACATGCATGTTTTGTCATGTTTTCTTAGGGTGCAAAGTCCTTTCAGGTCAGAAAATGGAAACCAACAGACTGAGAGCTGGGAATAAGGCCCTTCAGCCTTTCCATAACTCAAAAGCAGTGTATTTTGGAATGGATCTTAAAATATTCTGCTCACTAGTGTCAGGTAGTTTCAGAACAGTTAAAAGGCTTTCACCTGCAGTCATTTTAATTTTCCATTGCATTATGCTTGGATACTTTCTTGTACTATTTGCAAAGGACCTGCTGGGTGCACAGCCTGACCAGTCCAGATGTACCATTTTAAGAATCACCTCACAAGGATGCTGCTAGCACCTCAGCCTGCATCTCCAAATTGGAGTAGAGAGGCTTGGAACAAGTCATATCCATCAGGACTGATCTCCATTTTAGAAAACATTGTAATGAATGCTCCATTGCATGTATCTGGCAATGACAGCAGGAAGACATTTTTTTGCAAAACACTTTTTCCCAGCAGAGAAGGAAGCGTTTTTAAAATCAAAACATTTCATGGGGGGATGTCAATTTCAGCTTATTTTTTTGACAGGAAAATGTTTAAATGAACCATTTTGATTTTCTTGTTTTGTTTTGATAAGGCATGAATGTTTCATTTCAATAATGTGAATGTGTTTTGTTTCTACTTCCCCAGTTCTGTTCATTTCAGCTTCCATGGCATAATAAAATATGCATGATAATATTGAATTTACACACCTCCTTTATTACATGTATCCAGCATATAATTTTGATAATAAATGATGTAGTTCAGCTATTATCAAAATGAAACATTTTTATTTTACTGAATGAGATGTTTTTCTACTGCTTGAGGGAATGGAGCAGAACCCGTCTAGATGAACAATTTCTGAAAGTTCAAGATTCATTTTTACCAGCATTTTTGCTCAGTGACCTTTCTTGTTCTAGCAATCTGAAAAAACCCCTGGTTCTGCTGATGGAAGATGGACCATCTTTCTCAGGCCAGTTTGAACCATCTCTTTGCCCTTGTTTAAACCAAATAGCATGTACCACTACCTGTGTTTTTCCTATTGTTTTTCCCATGATTGGTTAATTTCCTCATCAGAGGACATGCCTTCTCCTCCTCAGTCGGTAAATATGATCTATGAAATTCTGGCTGAAATTCTGGGTACATGAGCACAGATACAGAAAGGGATTGCACAGGGACCCATCGTATGTCATGCTGTTCCTGAGAATCAAAGCTGCTTTTGCTGAGGCACCTATTAGGTGGATTTGTAACCTGGGAAATCTTCCAGATTTGGGGCACTAATTATTCACAATTAATAAAATTAAGCCAGATACATTCAGCACATGACTGTTCAGTACAAGACGTGATGAAACAGAATTTAGCACCTCTCTACTGAAATGAAATCAGAAAAATATTTAAGATAGTAGCATGAAATTCCACAGTTATATCAACATACACAGAAATGGGAAGAGGCATATGGCTCTTGGTGGTTTGAATAAATTCTCTTAACTTTGCTAATTTAAATTTAAGGGAAAGTAGTAGCCCATGCTTGGGAAAAGATGCTTAGTTTTACTCTTTTTAGTGTTCTTTGCTAACTAATGTAAAGATAAAAGACCAGTTCTCAGTAATATCCTGACCTTTTCCTTTATGACTGCATTTTGATTATACATAATATTGTCCTATAAAATTACATTTCCTAATCAATAAGAATGACTAAAATAATT
The DNA here is from genome assembly GCF_000687185.1 of Egretta garzetta. Classification (NCBI taxonomy): domain Eukaryota; kingdom Metazoa; phylum Chordata; class Aves; order Pelecaniformes; family Ardeidae; genus Egretta; species Egretta garzetta. The sequence goes on from NW_009269997.1 coordinate 1,400,746, forward strand.
TCAAAGCATCATTTTAATCCAGCCCTAATTTGATTTCTCCCAGAGTCTGCTTAAGCATGCCACTTAGCATGTGATTCGGTTCCAAAAATTGGCTCTGTCAAAATATCATTCTGGAGTGCTATGTTTATTTTATCTTACTAATCCTGCATCAAAAGTGCTCCCTTTACAAGTAAAAGGGTTCCTTTTCCTTAGCTGCCTGCCTTGCTAGCAGTCTGTTCCCAGTGAATCATTTGTTTGTTCCTTTTCACACATCATTGTGAGTAATGAATTTCCAGGACATCTCATGGACTGCTTCTAATTGCCTTGTGAATGTGATCCATGGCATATCCTAGGATGCTGCTTCCCTCCACCTAACAGCAGGGATACACCCTGCTTCCCTCAACAATCACACTTTTTTTGCTTCCTTGCCCTGACTTTCAGAGCCAGGAAGGAAGGCCATTGCCATCCTCGTGCCTCTAGGGATGGGAGCTGCTGCTTCTGTGGTTTAGGTATGGCCTTTGGGTGCTGAGGCAAATTAACGCCGTTGTCAGCAAATTTTCACTGAGGTATCAGCCAGGAGTTTAACAATTCTGCTCATGATGTGTGATAGCTGGTGTCTTGGCTGATGCTAAGAGTGGGACCGGGGGAGCCTCCACAGTCAAAAGCAGAAGTAGTTAGTCTATTTTGCAGCATGCTTAATAGATAACGCATAGACAAAAAGCCAGCATATCCACTGCACTCTCCCACTGCTTTGTTGATATTCTGGAGCTAATGGGAGCAGGGAAACTTATTTCAGGGTCTGAAATAGGCCTCTGATTTTAACTGGTTATGCACCAACTACAGATACACCAAGCAAGGAGAAGCTGGCTCAGGTTTTCGGGGAGACAAATGATTCTGAGGACCTCGGGTTTTGGATGGCAGACTTGATGCCATACTCAAAGAGTGTGGAAATGAGAAAGAGCAGGCACTTATCTCCAAACATTAGACCTCTTGGAGGCATTTTGTGTTGCGTCTCCACAACCACTTCTCACTTTTAAAAGCTTCAGCTACATTTTTGACAAAGTCATTTTTCAGAGTAGCACTGCATTAAAAGAGCAGAAAAAATATGAACATCCAGGGTGTTCAGAAATCTTTTATCATGTCTAATAATAAACCAAGGATTAGTTTTCTTGTCATTCAGCTAAATATTTTGAATTGCAAAAGGTTCTAGCTGAGTTTCTTTTCATGTAGCTTTAAAAGCACAACCCAGACACTTCTTTAGGATGCACAGGTGAGCAACTGACATTTTCTAACCTGATTGCAATTATTTTGGAACACATTTTATACTGCAGTTAATTATAGAATGGGTCAAAACCAGAGAAACTCTAGAGAATACTTACCTCCTCTAAATTCTCCAATGTGCAAATGTCATTCTTTGCATTTCCCTTTTTTTTTTTTTCTGGTTTGGTTACTCTGTTATTGTATTCAGCAACTTGGAAGAGTGGCTGAATGCAAAAAAGCTTTTAAAGGGGATATAATCTTCCCAGATCTACAGAAAACCCCGTGCAGGTGAGGTGCACAGATGGCTATGTAACCATGATCTCATTCAAGAGCATTAGGAGTTAAAAACCCCTCAGTTACTCTCCTGTGTAGGGCAGTAAGTACCAGTGTGGACACTCCTCATTTGTTTATGTGCAAAGTAAAACAGGTTAGCTTTTTTAAGCTTTGCTGCTGCAAATGCTTCTTCCTGAGGTGTCCCATTCACGCAATGGGTCCTTAGATGACCTGACATTCAGTGTTGCGATCCTTGACCCTGCTTGCCACCACCTTCTGCTTCAGCTTTCTCTGGGATGCAACAGCACTCACATCCATCAGTCAACTCCACAATGTTGTGGACAGGTTATTACTGCCGTTCTTTGACAGAGAGGGAAAAAAAAACAACAAATCCACACCCTCCAGAAATTCTCCATCATCCTCAGGCTATATTCCATAACTTATCATGGCATAACCTTGGGAAAAACAACAGTGCACAGCCCAGCCATCAGCAAAACCATTTCCACTGGAAGACCTCCCTACGGTTTACTGTCTTCTCAACCACTTGGGAGAAATCACTGTGTGCTATCCTTGCAACAAGGCCTTCCTCCTTCTGCATGAGACCTCCTCCACAAAGTCTTTTTTCTTCCTAAAAAGCCTGCAGAAGTTGGATACAATTTTGTCCTTCTTTTGGTCAGCCTTTTTTTTATCCATTTAGTCCCTTGGAGTGCTTCAGTGTCATGCTGAGAATATGGTGAATTCTTTACCCCTTGATGCTTTTCTGCCCTGTTCAGATGTCTTTTTAAAAACTCTACTTTTGTACAGCTGGAATATGTGAACTTTGGGCAAGATTGTCTAGCCTGACCTATGTGGGATAAAGGTGGGACTAGAAGACTCTGAGTAGCACCTTTCTTCATGGGAAAATTTATTCTTATAAGAATCAAAGTACTCTGCAAATGAGCTCATTTCACACATGTTCTCTGACAGGGAAAAGACCTCCCATAGTTCTGAATTTTATAGTTTTAATGTTTTCAAACCAAAATATCCATTTTTCATTCTGAAAAGCATTTCATGCTACCTTCTCTGATGTTATCCTTTTTTTTGTTTTGCAAGAAAAATTGGTGACTCAAACAAATTTCCACTATTTTATTATTTTATTTCTTTTTCATCCATTTTCTTGAGTTCAGTTGAACCTTTTCAGCATTTTCTCTCATGGGGGATTTTCAAATAGTCAGCTTTAGGTCTTAACTGGAAAAAAGCCGGATGTCAAAAATCTCAAAATCCTGTCCTCCTCACAGCTCTAATGCAGGACATCACATTAGATGATTATTTGGTCTCTCTTGGCTTTAAAAGGTATTAGTCTATTAATTATAGATCAGCGTCAGCATTTCTCCCTTAGACTTTAGCTTCAGCTTAATTTACCTTCCATTTTTTCTTTTTATTTAGGTCATCCCTCTAAAATGGGCTAAAGCTCCATCTACTTACTTTTCTCTTCCTTCTATTGCAAATTTGTGTGACAGCACTCCGTCCACTTTGAGTGCTAGCTGCTTGTCAGGAGAAATCAGTGTCTATCCCATGTTTTTCTTGTTAAACTTTTTTTCAGATTGATTTCAGGCTAGCCATTCTTTGCATTGCTATCTGCGTTTTGTAACGTTATCAACATCGTCCTGGCTGATAGTTGTTTGTTGCCTTTACTGTATATCTAGAAGATTGGAAAAGGTAGGATGGAGAAGTCTCACAAGGCAGCTGTTGTAGGTATCTCTTCTGTAGCAGCCCTATGAATTTTGCTGTAGTAACACATAAGTCATTCTGTGTTCAGTGAAACACAAAGCCCTGGTTCCTGCAGTGCCTAATCATAGGGCTGAGTTCATATTGTGGCCCTCAGCAGAGAGCACTTAGGGTGTTGCTATTCTGTCTGTGTGAAAAAAAAGAGACATTTTCATATTTCTATTGCACTTCTGCCATGCTTGGTTGAAAAAAGTCGACAAGTTCAAATGTTACTGCTGCAAAGTGGGTGATGGCAGACATAAAAAGGACAGCAGGATAAAGATGAGGAGGATGCTCAAAATTAAACAGGTCATCATGAAAAGACTACTCTTGTTTTAAAGGCATTGAAGCTTCAGTCCTCTGGCCTTCATTCCCGTTGGGCAGATGTCTGCATTGCCTAGTATAGCATCATTAAGAGGCCCTTGAGCTGGCCATTGTCAGTCTGCTAGTGCTACCCGATGGGGCCCAGTTTGGGTGCCACACCAACATGGCCATCCTGCTTCTGGCGCCTGCACTAATTACCTATGGCCAATGCACAACTTTGCTGTGGAGGCATGTGGACTTACTTGCCGTTAGTGTGAATATCCCTAATGTGATTCTGGTAGGGATGTTCTTAGTTTCTCTATCCTGTCGAAAGGGTATTCATATTTTCTTTGTTTCCTTTGCCCAGTGTTTTATGAACACTTTAAATCACAAACAACCTCCATTTGCATTCACAAGAACCAGGTCTCAGTCCTGTAGCAAAGTCACCTGCAAGAGAGCTATGTCACAATCATAAGTATCGTGTACTTTTGATAGCTCCTTACCATTTTATAGTGCTGTCAATAAGCTGTGGGCAAAAATAATGTTCATTCAAAACCTGAAAACATTGTGTTGCGCTGTTTGGTTGCACACAGGTCTGCAGCTCTCGTCTGTCAGATACCAGAAGCTTGTCATACCATAGCAAAATATGGTCACAAGCACTTTAAAACAGTTGTGCTAAACAACTGGCTTACATATGGAAAGTTGTAATATTAGTTAGCGATCCTTTGATTTCATAGTACCTGAGAGGACAGAAGTGTGCTTAAACATTTCTGGATGTGCTAGTAGAATTTCAGATCATTTAACTATTGGTATAATCTTTACATATCTTTAAGTAATCTGTTAGAACAAAATTATGGCTTGTCTTCCTGCTCAGATTATTTTACTTCCTCTAGTAATATATCATTCTCCATTCATTTAGATTCTCTGAAGTCTGCAGCCAAGAGCTCTAATTAGGTGTGCCTACAGCTCTGGAAAATAGGTCTTCCATCTTATTTTCATGTTTGGATTCAATTTACTATATTGAAACAATTGCTTTGTTCTGGGATCTATCAATGTTTCCTCTTCTGTGGTAAGAATTGAACTTGAATCAGTCACAAAAACTAAATGGCTGTGAGCATTTTGCATGAAACCTAGAGTTTGCTTGGTGATTCTCATGTTTGTCAAATGCACTTGAACTCACACAGAGCCATGCCATCACATAACTTGTATGGGCCTATTTTTAGACACGATTTTGTTCAGGATGTGAAGTATTTTACACAGGAATTTAAAAGCTCCTACCAGCACACACTCTAATTTCAAGGCCACCTGGGATTTCTTTTTTGTCTCTCTTTTTGGCACGACACACACATACGCTGAGATATCATTCTGCCTGAGCTTAAATGCATATCTTGTCATATTAAGAGTCTTACTGCTAACTTCTAGAAAAACAATACAGTGCTGTTTGCAGGCACTGTAGGTAACTTTCCTTTTCCTTTTCCCTGCCCTGAGTTGATCATGGCTGGACAAATGAAAACAGAGGTAAGCCTGAGGCAGCTCAAAGTTCAGAGCTCAAAAGACCATTGCCAGCATCCCCAGTGGTGAGGAGCATAGCAGGCTGATGCTATGCCTCTGCTTCCCTGAACCCCAAAATAGCTTTCAATGTGGCAGTCAGGTTCATTTTTTGCTGCACTGTCTGTGGTCAGTCTCAGGGAGAGCTGTTTGTTATGGATGTGTCCAAATGAAGGATGACTCCTGCCAGGCCTTTGACAGAGGGAAAAAAGCCTCATTTCCTGGCTAACCAGAAAAGACAGAAGGCTTTTCTGAATCCATTTGCTGGTAAAACATGTTGTTACTTGGGTTATGAGCTCATTTGTGCATGAATTGTCATTTAGTTTTGTAACTGTGCTGTGACTAGGGAACTGACCCAGGAATGGGTCTCCGTTTATGGTGATACAATATGAAAACAAATAGTAATAATAGCTGCTAATGCTTTGGATTGCCCACTTAGTCTCCAAGTGCCCCAGAGCCACATTCGCAGCCAAACAGAGATAATGCTTACCCATCTATGGAAAGTTCTTGGAAATCTATGAAAGTAAAGCACAGTAAACATGGTATCTTTTAGTATTTACTTTCCATTGCAGCTTGCTTGGTCAGGATGTGTGTGAAAGCCTGGGGTAAGTTAGGGAAATGACCTCCAAATGTATTGATCCTCCATCCTTTTCTGAGTCTTAGCACTGCCAGGTGTTGTTGCATGTTGGAAAGCAGACGGGATCATTTTGTATGTCTTTCTGGCCTTCCCTGCTATGAGAAAAGGATGTAGCACTCAAAAATGCAAATATACTTAACCAGGGTTGTGGGTGCCCAAGGAGTCATTTGGAATAACAAAATCCCAGCAGCCTTAAGTGGTTACACACAGAGGAGTCCAACATCCACAAGACCTGGAGCACTTCCCAACAGGAAGCATCCTTCTCCCCCTATTCCCCCACTCAGATGTCGTCTGCCGCCTGGCCATTGACAACCAATCAGCTGCAAAGTGACCAGCTCGGACACTTCAAACTGGGCAAAAAAGTGGGAAGCATCACTTTTTTGTTACCTCTAGCTGATACAAAATCAGCGTGTGTGTTGGGAATTTGGCTGCTCAACCCTGTGATGTGAGAAGGTGTACCAAGTGCCTGCTTTTCCTTAAGTAGTACATCTTGACAAATTACATAATCAAGAGCACAGCAATCCAGAATTAATCTCACAAAGATTAAGTCATATTCTAGTACATCCAGCACAGAGCTGGAAAAAAAAAAAAAAAGTCTTTTTAGCACAAAGGCCATGACAAACTATTAAAACCCTCTACACTTGGCAATGTCAGTAATCCACAAGAAGAATCCAGGTAGTGACCGTATTCATGCTTGAATCCTGCAATCCATGATCTCAAGGGCAGATTTTGGGCATTCCCAGTATTTTTCTGCTTTTAAAGAGGAGGAGGATTCTCACCTCCCGCTGCCTTAGTATAGGGTGACTGCAGGCTTGCATTTGACAGATCTGGAGAGAAAATAGCAGGGCCTTCTGAGATTTCTGGGTCTGTAGCAACCTCTAAATCATCGCAGTGCTCCCCTCATGCTTGCTTAACCTCATTTTTCAATCATTGCAGGAGTCCAGGTGGAGCAATGTGGCTCTTTATGTGCTTTTTATTAAGCAGTGAATAAAGGAAGAATATGGCTTGTTAAGCCTGTACCTCAGAAGACGTGAATATTCAGCCTGCCTGTCAGTTAGCTACTCATGAATGCAGAGAACAGCTTATATTCACTCCACATGCTTTTGTTATATATAAAGAAAAATGCCACATGTATGCAAAATGCTATTCTCAAAGACTCATCTCTTGGCCAAATCTGAGCTCATTTTCATCAGGCCACTCACAAGGGTTTCTCCGGAAGGCCTGCCTCCCTTGCCAAGCGGGATCTGACAGTACCCAGCTCTTGTAAACTGTCTATGAAACCTCTTAAAAATTCAGGATTATTATAAAATTCAGGACCAAGAGAAGTGCATTCTTTCTCCCTCAAACACAGCATGCATTCATGTTTGCAATATGAATTGTGTTTGTTCTGTGTTTGCTCTAGCTTTCCAGAAAAGTTCAATTCAGGGGGAAATAACAAAAGTGCTAATGCAGGAAATATATAATTCAAATGCTCTAGTAATCTTCAGTCTGGGTGCCGGTAACATTTTGGCTGCGACAAATACAGTTGCATCTTTCATTATCTGTTGTATAAAATCATTAAGGCAAAGCACTCAGCTGATTTGCAGTGACTAATATGTCTTTCAAGCATGCTGCCCCGTCCCGAATTGCAAGGGAAGTACGTAATGGCATACTCCTAGTGCCACCATCCCTTTTACAATGGCAAATGAATTCCCACCCTCCGGGGGCCTAGGACACTGGGATGGAGACATCCACCCACCTCAGCATACTTGGGCCATGTGCTGGGGTTTGCCCTCGGCTGGGGATCACAGTGCTCCTGCTCTGGGGAGGTAGCCACATCCCATGAGTGGATACTTCACCTCACAGACTTCGCATTCAAGATGATGTATAGTGAGGTAGGCACTCATGTGCTTCTTTTGTCCAGGTTTTAGATGAGTTGTTTCCATGGAAATAGATTGTTTCTGTTTATTCATGCCTATATTCTGCTGGAAATCCTTATTTTACCATAATTTCTTTCTGAAAATGGCTGAAGTAGGCATCTTGAGGCTTCTCAGTCCCTTATCTTTTACTTTTTCCCATAGTTTTATATACAAAAAAATTAGAAAGATCTACCATTTATCCACAGAAATTATTTGTAATGCATGTACAGATTTAATGAAAAATAGCAAGCAGCATTACAAACACCTACTGCTGATTTTAACAGTAGCACATATGTGGTCAGCAAAGCAGGTTAAACATTTTTGTCTGCTTCTGGTTTTATTTATTTAAAAAGCCCTCTTAACAGAAAATCCTTTTTAAGAAAAAATTTGCAAGTTCATAGGAAAAAAGCACTTTGGGAGAAATATTTCAGGAGTGTTTTAACATGTTTATCCAAAAGCTAACCATTTCTCTTCTAAAAAAATAAAATGGAGGGATGTCAGCTTTCTCGTTTTCCTTTTTCGTTCTTATTTCCCCCAACAGGAACAAAAGCAATCTTTGGAAAGTTGCTATAAGAGAGGGGAAATATTTTCCATTGGAAAGTATGGTGAGAAACAAAGCATTTTCAACCACATCTTTTCAGTAGTGATGTAACATGTCACAGGAGAGTAGTGGCAGGCATACTGCTATGTGTCTGGCAGAGACAGGACTAGTTATAGAACATGTATCACAGAAAAAAAAGATACCAGAGAAAACTATGTTGCCTCTCCCTTACTTCTCCAGTATCTGTCTCATGACTGCATGTAATTTCTTGATAGAGGTGAAATAATAATAACAATACATTTCTACATCTCTACTTTAATCTTGGGAATCTCCTAGATGAAGCTAGTAAGCTGGGTTTTATAATGCCTTTGGGAAGAAGACAGGTATTGTCTTAATTTTACACATGATGAAAATGATAGATGAAGTGTTTAAATTATGAAAGGGAAAGATCAGCTTCCCTCTTCAATGAGGATGTTTGGCATCAGACATCTTAACTAAGGCAGTTTTGTTATACACAAGGGACCTGCATTTGGGGAAGAAATATTATGCCTCCTTGCACAACATCCCTCATAACTGGACCAGTTAAGATAAGTTAACAAACTGAGCAAATTCCTGATTTGGGGGGCACAGATATAAAACAAAGCTGAAAACAAGCACTGTGCTACAGCCACAGCTATACACAACTGCATCTCCTTGACACAATGACAGGAGATGGCATGCAGGTTTTGGCGTGAAACAAAGGGATTTGGGAATCTATGTGCTTCAATTCAAATAAATATATTTGTTCCAGAGGAACAGAGGTGGTGTAATGATACATGTGGCAAAAAAAGTACATTGCAATTACATTGTGATGCTCCCACCACAGTCATTATGTACTTGGATTATCTTCACTGACTCTCTCAATTGCATCAATTAGAGCTGTACATTCAATTTTGGGGGGTAATTTTCTTGGTTTGGCATGATGAAACGGTGCTTTTACCTTCCTCATGCTGCACAGGTCTTTGCATCTTTCTTGGACTATTTTGAAGTTGCTCTGAGAAACATCATGCTAATTTGCTTGCTTGTGTTTGTACTACCTCCTTTTATTAGTTAGACTAATTGTCATTGCTATTGTCCAGTCTTTTTCCATGTTACAGCCACACTCATTTTGCCTGTGTACTGGACACTCCTTCCACTGTGTAATGAGCAAGCCCTTGATATTTGAGCAGCTGGAAGATCACATATGATTTCGGTATGATTTCTCCTTAATGTGTACTGCACGGCCCCATCTTCTCTTCTGCTTTGTGGAGATTTCTTCAGTCACATCTGAACACCCCCAGAATAAAAACAGAAATGTTTTGCTGAAAGCAGTGTTTGAATACATGCTGTGAATTTATCAACTCTTCTGTGCCAAGTTGCTTGAGGTAAAACTGATCCCGCATGTGCAGGTTAAACATTCCCCATCGACATGGTAAGTTAGCAAGCCTGCTGAGTTATCCTGGGTTACAGACTATATAGCCTTTATCTTCCCTAGCACTGGAGGTGGAGATCTAGGGTACATGTTTGGCATCATATCATTAACCTTCACAAATTCGCCGTTGGTCTGTGAAATATTCTGTTATTACAACACAAAAAGCAAATGGAAAAAATACCCCCAAAAAATTTACCTGGACACCTATCTGTTTGGAGAAACAAAGGCTGTGAAGCTTTGCATTCTTCTGCAGCATGCAGATAAAGAAGATTCCACATTCATAAATCAAAACAGCTGTATTTGTAGCATCTGCTTGACTGTTTTAACCATCTTTATAACAAACGACCATCAAATCAGTACTAAAGAGCAAGAATTGTCAGCTCAGCTGCAGAAGCTCTTTCTATCCCACAGATTAAAATGGTTTGCTTTGTACTAAGCATTTGAGGTTTGCTAGGGAAGCTGTTTTGGGGTGTAGGGGTGCTGCAGAGTGGATGCTGGGATGCTGAGCCCCAGCTCTGCTTTTGATTACATGGGATTGGACTTCAGAGGTGACACAGCTCCTCCTGACTTGGGTTGCTGTGGCTTGGCAGGAGGCAGCAGCTGCATACTGGACCTGCTACTGAAATGAAACCACCCATCTGAAGAAATATGGCAATTCCTTATGGAAGCTTGAGTCCAGCACAGGTATGAAAATGCAGTGTAGACATAGCCTGTACTTAACCCAGTTGGCCACTGGATCCAAAAGGAAAGGGGACACGTGGTCCTGCGATGTGCAGCCTTTTAATGCAGGCATTTGCAGAGTTTTGTCTGCCCTTGCTACATTTTCTATTTGTGCCCTGATGAAATTCTGCCTCTTCAAGCATGCTGAAGACAGAAAAATACGTAGTGAATTGGCTTTGTCATATATAGCACTGATTTCCCCTTGGGAAGCTGTCTGCAGATCATTACTTTAAGTTCATGTTATGTACCTGAACTGTAACTTGTACTTCCAAACCTTACTGAAAATGCCCTGCCTTCTCTCTAAAATGTGTTTCTATTTTATTCATTCATTAACATTCACAACAACTTTTAAAGCTAGAATATGAAAGGAAAACCAAAAGATTCTTCATCTCATACTTCTTTGTTTTTTTCATTGTGATGTTCAGATTTAGTCAACAATAAAAGAATAAAGGCTTGAACATGTGAAAGAACAACTTTGTGAAGCGACCTGACAGGATTTGGAAAGAAAGAGCCCTTTTATGCCTTTTTCTGCTCTCTGATTTAGCCTAAGGACTGATGTGACAAAGCTGCCCAAGTCACCTCATTTTTTATAGGGCAGACTGAGAGAAGGGTGTCTGCATTTTGTTCTCCCCTAGAGTAAAAGCAAAGACCTGCTGCAGATAAAGACCATTTTGCCATTGGCTTCAGTGAAGTCACGATATCAGCATTAGATACTCCTGCTCCTAGATGTCAGTAAAGAGAAGAGGGGGACACTGGCCACTGGTCTGGTCCTTTCCTTCCATCATTGGTCTGTCCAACTCATGGAGCAGGCGAACTGGGATACCTAGGTGAGCTAGGTTACCTGCTTAGCCTTTGCAGATGCTGGGTCAGATTCTTGACAGCCACCCATTTGCCAGTATCCTTTTTTGCTTTCCTATATGGTAGCCTGGGACAAAACAGAATTTAGGGCTGATATTTGGGATGTCTTGTAGCCTTACCATGGGCTTATGAGCAATCTGAGCAAACTGAAAATGGACCATTTAAAATGTTGCTCTTAGCAGATATTATTTACAGTCGGTCTGACAAGATGAATCCAAAGTATAAATCAAACTTTGGAGCACAAATCTTGTTAGTTGCCATGTTAGTAAATCAGCTCACCTAAATAATCTTGAGCTTTTGACAATGATGCAGCCTTCTGTATTGAAAATTCAGCTCCTGCTTGTGCAGTGAACTTGATCTGCTGACATTTCAAAGGATTGAGACCCTATTTCTGATGGTTCAGTTTATACTCAACTATAAACTATTTTGAGCAGCACTGAGCTGAATACAAACAACTGATGTTCAGGTCTGTCTCCTCTGACTACATAGGGAAAGTGCATAATATGTATACATTTTCCAACAGAAAATAACAAGCAAACACAGGAATGTCGGACGATAAATAACACAGCACATACAAAGGACGTTCCCAGGAACTGCTTTTTGTTTGTTTTAACTCTTCCATTTGGAAGGAAAATCTGATGTTTTCAATCCATACCTCCAAGCCTGTTCCCTGAATAGAAGCCTGTGTTATAGAGTTGTGATTTCTGCTTTTCACTGAAGGTCTGGTATTATTTGGCAATAAATTGTATTCTATACAGCTTCAATTACTAGCTCACTCAGATCTGACAGCCCCTAATTATTCAAGACATGATCTACTAAAATCTACATCTGGAAACGATGTCACTTTTTGCTTTTGGCATTGGAAAATCTGACTTAATGTTGAAGACATACTCTTAAATGCAAAGCTTTGAGAGAAATTAATACAGCTGAACACTCCTTCTACAGTTTAAATTTTAAAATAAATTGCACATGCCTTTTATTTAAAAGTTACAATGTTTCACCACATTTCAGTGTGCTTTATTCTCTCCATATATCTACTGGTTGATTTTGCTTTTCCCACAGATCTGACACTTGCTCTTATGTGATCCTTTCAGCACAGCCGTAATGGCGTAGTACTCTCCAGGATTCAGAGCCTGGCTTCTTTGTCGCTGTTGGATGGGCAGACTGGAGTTTCTGGTAAGTGTGCATGATGATAGTTTCTGCATCTCTTCCAAAGCTCGTCAGGATGCTTACTCTTCAGGAAGTCTTGGGGAAAGGAAAACAAGGGGTTTCTGTTACTGTTCTTTTTGCATATAGCCAGGGAAATTGCAAAACTAGTACCCTTTTGGTTTAGTGAATAAAGATTTGACTTTGGCAAATCTAAGCTACTAGATGAGCCAATAATTAATAGATTTGAGGGCTAATAATAAATTGTCTAAAAAGAAAAAAAAAAAGTTATTTTTTAAATAAACTCTTAAGAAAGCCAGACACCAATCTCAGCTGAGCACTGTTCATAGCACATGGAAAAAAGTTTTCCAGTCTGTTTGCATTCTGGGCATTTTTTTTATTAAAATGATAGACAGCTGGAATACATTCCTGGCATATTCACCAGTGGCATGGTTGGCAGAACTGGCAACTGCAGAAGATGCCTTCAAACTGAGTTTGTTTTTTTCCCCATACTTAAACTGGTAAACAAGTCTAATAAGTTTAGAAAATATCTTTCTGCCTCAGCTTAATTAGACTGGCATTTTATAACAGCTTGTTAGAGTAAATCATCCATTGCTTTGATTAGAATCCATAAATATGGAACAAGGTGGAGTCTGTTTAAAAACTGCATTGTTATGGACACACTGGGGTGTGCTTGGACACCACATGACCACCTGCTATCCTGATCAGACCGTCTACTGGTATGGAGAGATTCAAACCTAACCTGTCGGTAGTATCTGGCAGTGCAGCAGCATCAGTGCTGGTGGTGTGGAAGTGGAGAACAGCTATCATATAAATCAAAACAATCAAAGCTTGGCATTGGGTGCTTTGTCCAGCCTGTTGAAACCCAGTAGGCTTTATTGCTGGAGTCCTTGTGACCCTGGCTGGAAAAGTATTGCAGAAGACAGAAAAGACAAGGCTCTCTGTGTGACATAATTACAATAGATAGCTTTTGTCTTGCTCACCAAATTCTTACTGAAACTCCTAAAAGGCTTTAAATATTTAAATAGGAGCAGCACTATTTAGAACCCAGAAGCTGTTTTTCTCAGGATGCTATTTATGGCAACACAGTGTTTCTGAAGGTAAATCTATATAGTCTTTTCTATCATTACGAAGGGGGTGAAGGTGGGTGGTTGTGGGTGGTAGGAACATTAGTCTTGGAAAAGTGAACATGCACGGGGTCTTTCTAGCACCACAACTAATCTGTTGCAAAATAATGTCCCTTTTCACTCCAGCACTCCTCAAAGTTTTGCAGGAAGAGCTCCTCAATCCACCCTGAGTAGCAAAGTTGGTGTGGTGGGATGTAGCTCTACACCACCCTGTTTCTGACCACCATGGGGTCCATCATAACAGGCATTACAGAAGACAGTTGATACCTCCTTGCAGTGCTGCAGAGATTTTGGATGGTGCTAATTCTTACTGAGCAACCAGAGGAAGCCACTATAAATCAGAAGGGGTCCTAGACCTATAAAAATTGTGCTGGCTTGTCTCTGCTTCTCTGGCAGTCCCCAAAAGTTGGAAGGTGCAAATATAGCTTTTGGTTTATACATCTGTTTTTACATATCACGTAAACCCACCAAGGTTAGAGCAGTCACATAGCAGGACAGAACCAAGCAACAAAGTTGTGTGCAGCAATTAGAGCAACTATATTAGAAAGCGTCAGCTTCTATCCTTGGTGACTGAAAGAAAGGTATGTATGTTATTTCTAATATTCAAGTTCTATTTCTCATGAATTTATATAGGCAGATTTGCTAACAGCAAACAAAAAAAGGTCAGAAGACAGAGAAAATGAGATTGAATTAAAAGACAAAAGAGTTCTCTTGAAAAAGAATTGAAGTTTCGGTCTCTCCTTATTTTTCTTCAGGGCATGCTTGGTTCATATTTTCAAATTTGTCATCATAGATGGATTTTAAGCAAAAGCTATGATCTTAGTATAAAACCATGTGTTACCAGGAACTGAATTTTATAGTAAAGTCTCACATACTGTAACGTAAGTGCAAAAAACTGCACCAATGTGTCAGAGGCAATATCCAATCTTAGAGCCGACGTGCAGAATGCATTCTCCTTGTAGCCCTCAAGCACAAGTTAGATAGTATTCATGTTTCCCAGCAAACAGACAAATCAGGGCTCTGTCACATTTCATAGGCAGTTACCACATTTTAGTGAGGCATCAAGATTAAAAATATCTAAGTGTCTCCAATTAACAGTGATGGTGTTATCTTTCAACTATTGTTTCATACATTTGTTTAGAAAGGGCATGCTTTCAAGTAAGATTTGGCACTTCTAAAGCCTTTCTTGCCCTCTTCTGAACCTTGGCAAAATGCTGGCATTGAATCTGTGAGACAGCTGTTGTTTCCGTAGCAACAATTTGATGTCATCATCACGGATTTGTGACTTCACTGCAGTCTCCAGCTGAAAGCAGGGTTGTGAGGATGTGTATTAAAGGCCACATTTCTGAAATAACAGCATACAGACAGTTGAGGAAAAAAAATTCATTTGGCCCTAAAACTTCTATTCTTTTGAGATTAATTGTGGTGGGATTTATTTTTCTTTTAAAGACCAACAATAAAAAAATCTGCATGTCATTAATTGAACTATGTCTGCCAGTTTCCCACCCAGCAGGTAGCAAAATCAGCTAATTATTTCACTGGAACACATCTGTTAACCTTTTTGTAAAGTGCTGTATTTTCATGGTTCCTCCCTCGTTACTGTCCTAAATAGGGGGTGTCAGATTAGATTCTCCCTAGTCCCTAGCTAGCGTCTATGAATATATCACAAATGTCTGCAAATGGTTTGTTTCTAATTCCTTCTGAGATGCTTTTCTGTCAAGTCCTGGAGCTATCTGAAGTTTTTTTGACTGATTTAATTCCTTTCTGATTCTTCCGGTACCTTCCTCACTTGTTAGTTATTTTTCTTCTTCCCCGTCTGCATGCAGCGAAATTATTCCTGCTTCTTCCAATCTCCCTGGTGAGCACAGATGCAAGGAAGTCATTGAAATTCCCGGTTCTGTATGCTTGCCCCGTCTTTCAAAGCCTACAGTGTTCCCTCAGCAAGATTACTACTTTATGTGACTGCAAAAGCTTTTATTTGTCTTCACAGCTTGTGCAGTCCTGGTTTCATTTTCACTAGTGGTTTTCTAAGGCTGCACCTTGTGTTCCCTGAGCGACACAAGGTTAGTGTTTCATCTACAAGGTTAGTATCTTCATACACTTCTTTTCTTTATCATTCCCTGTATTTCCCTGATCACCCATGTTGGTTGTTTACTACTCCTAGTAAAAGTTTATTCCTTAATGTGTTTTTGTTGCACTGGGCTCTTGGAAAGCTGCTTCTCAGGGCTCATCTCTCCTTTCCTCTGCCTTATTCCTCTTTTCTCTAGCAGCTGATTTTTAGCAGTACAAACTTTTCTGCTTTTCTGCCAAATTTTAATGGCTGAATTGGACACTGGCTTTTCATTTTGGGGATTCTCCCGCTCTTTGTTTCTGGCAAACACAGGCTAATACATGAAATCCTCATGAAGTTAAGTCAGTTCCACTGGTGCCTGATCTGTAAAATCTGAGCCTGATTCCCTCTTGCTTGTAGCTGTGTATCCATATTGAATTAAGTGGTTTCTGCAGACCAAAATGAACAAAATATGGTTGTGATTGAACACAGACAGCAGAGTGCTGTTTCCCGTCCTCCTGCCAGGTCTTGCTTCCCAGCCCACAGCACTTCACGCTCAAAAGTGCCAGATACTTCACAAAGTCCAGAGATCATTCTGGGGCTAATCATCACTGTGTGGGTTGATATAGTTCAGCTTGAACCATATGAGATGATCTACAGTGTGCCCTGGCTGCTGCACCCATGCACTGAGAAAGAGCTCTGGCTTGGCTGAGACTATGCAGGTGCCAGGATTTTTGTAGGTGGGCGCTTGGGCATCATGGGCTGGATCCTCAGCTGGCTCAGGCAGGTATCATTTGATGTCTTCACATTCCCCAGAAGATGCTTGTTCATACTCACTGCTGTAGCAAGGACTACAGAAGGCTTTGCACAGTCTAGTGTAGCATGAAGGTACACTAAATCCCCTCTAAGAGTTTAAAGAGGGATGATCCTGGAGGAGGACAGAACAAAAAAATTAGTTTCAGTTTTGCACTGATCATTTGTATAACACTTTAGAGTTTAATAGCCAGGCCCCAGGAGCAGATACCCACAATGCTGAGATGGGAACCAGAGAAGAGGCCTCTGCACATGCCAGTACAGGATTTTCAAGAGAGAATGTAGATGAGGAATGCTTACACCATCTAATACCAAATACTGGAGAGAGGAGACTGGCTGACAGGAAAACACTTTTTTAATCAGGTGGGTCTGAAAAGCTAGAAAGAAGGACTGGAAAGCTATCATGTGCTTAGGATAAGATGCTGGGCTCAGTCTTTTCCTTCAAAAGTTGGACGTAGTTCATAATTTCTGTAACAGTGTAGAGGCTAGAGCTGTTGATAAAGGTATGCGGCAGAGGGTGAAGGAGAAGGGCTGGCCCTGTGGTAATTGCACTAATTACTTGACAAGAGGCTATTTGAGATGGAGTGGCTGAGCTGCCGAAAATTTCCACTAGCAGGAGAGAATTCAAGTCTCAGGGACTAGCAGGACAGGGAGCAGACAGGGTGGCATTGACAGGCAGAGCAAAGGTGCAAGTCCTATCTGTCCTTGGTGAGTTATTTCTAAGTTTCATATGAAAGAGTTACTGAAACAAACCCAGGGCACTGTTTCCCAATAGCTAATTCTTAACAGCAAATTTGTAAAGGGGTTTTTACACCTTTCTTCCTGCACTGTTTAGGCAGCAGAAGTACATCTGCCTGGGATCCCAAATTCTTCTTGGGGTGGAGGGGGAAAGCCATTGGAAAACAAGATCACTGCCTGTGCATCTACTGGATTTTATGCTTCATGTCCACATTTAAAGAAAGCTATTGCACAAGAATGGTGAAAGATGACTGAATACTCATGATTGGTTTAGAGGTTAAAGAGTTCTTTGTGGTGGATTGCCCTTTTTCTTTTCTCTTTTTGCCATTAAAATGAGGCAATATTCCTAATGTCTTCTTTTTGGCTGGAAAAACAACAACAAAAAAAAAATCAGCCATAATAGATTGTAACCCAGGAGACCTTCTGATCTTAAATCCTCTCATTAGTGGTTTGTTAATTGTAAGTTACATATCATTAGTGGCTCACTGCTTAGTCTAAGCCCCTTAGCTCTGGAGCAACAGGGGAACTTCTGCTGTGAGGGTCAGAACAGACTTCAGAAAGCCATTTTGTTTCAACCATTGGACATGATCTCACTCAAGCCCACCAATCTCTTGCTTGTCCCCATGACTGCAAGGCAGAGGTCTTGTTCGCTCCCCAGCTGGGGAGCAAAACACCCCATTACAAAGAAATGTCTGAAGGAGCAAGCCATAGTGGGCTCACAGAGACTATGGTTGGGCATACTGCAAATGTCTGCACCAAAATCACTCCTTGTGCGATGGCCCATTTCCACAGCTGTACAAAGCACA
>NW_009269997.1:1418695-1473475 GCF_000687185.1 Egretta garzetta
AGCAAGCCATACACTTACTCTGTGTGAATAATCCGACCTAGCAACTGGAATCTTTTTTCAATTAGATGGACTCAAAGTTTAGCTTCTGGGCAGTTCATTTTTGATTTACTCTGAATCCACAGACAAATTGATCTGTGAACAGCCATTGCTTTCACAGAGGGATTTGATTTGAGGAATTATGGGCTAGATTCATCATACTGATGACAGATAGATTTTCATACTTTGAATTTTATTAATGGCATGTTCTTTGCTTGTTAACATTCAAAGAAGATCAATCACAAGGTGTTCTGCTGCTATTGAGTTTCTCTGGAAAAAGGACACCACATGTGGAGACAGGAGTACAGGTCAGTTTGTACTGGCCTCAGAGAAACACAATACCTTTACTAGCAAGGAATAATTGGAAATGGGTCCAAATTTCAGCCATTACAAGAACATCACTGATCTCTTGGAAAACTGTATGTGGACTGAAATGCATTATTCTCAATGCATTTTTGTTCACAATGCCTTGATTATCGCCCGCCCCCAATTAAGGGAAGAAAGGTAAGACTTGTGCAAAGCTGTGCAGGGAATATATATTTATCAAATGCTCCTGGTGACCAGTCCTGTGCTCAGGTTACTAACCCCTGGTGCTTTTCTCCAATTATGGACTTACCCAAGTGAACTCTCGAGTCTTAAAAGCCTAGTATCCTACTTATTCTCTGGAAAAATCAGCTGCCACTTCTTCAAGCATGCATCATTTAACTCCTTGAACCTCTGCCACAGTAATCAGTACTATATGGGGAAATAATATTACCTTTAAATAACCCTTTTATACAGCCCATGCTGTGCATTTTCTTTTCAACATTTTTGGCATTTGATACTGTGGTTTAGAAAGTTTCATTCTCTATTAAATTAGCTGATTGAATGAACTGTATGAAGCTCTGTCCAGCTACAGAAGAGTAGTGAATGCTTAAGTTCTGCAAGACTGTTTTGTGTAAGATCACTGAAATAACTACTTAATATTTTTCAATTCCATTCACTTTGGGTGAAACTCCTTATTATGAGAAGCTAGCTTCACTGACCCAGCCAGCTCTGTTCTTGGGATCTTGCAAAGAGGTGAAATGGTTAGTTTGCTGTTTGCAGCCGCTTCAGAGCATGAACCCAGCTTATTAGCTTCAACCTCTGGCCAGTTCACAAGAGCACAGAAGGCACAGGATACTGGGAGGATGCCTTAATGAATGCGGGAGCTCGATGAATGCATTGTCCTGGCTTTAGTGTTAGCAAGTTTCTTAGCAACAGAAATGCTTCAGATGATCACATGCCTCATTTAGGAAGGCTGAAGTATTTAGCTGTCCAAAGAACACTTAAAATAGACGTCGATTTATTTATTTATTTAGTGAAAGATGACAAAAAATAAGATTTGTCAAAGACTGGGCTAGTTCCTCTGCTCAGTGCTCTCTTAACAGTGCCATTGGTTTCCCTTTTGGCCTTTTTGAGAAAGCAAGCCAGCATTTCTTCCCATCAGATCATTTGCTCCTACTGAAGCTGATTTTTTTCCTTGCTCATTGATTCCCATTGACCCAACTGTTTTCTCTCGCATTACTTGGGAATTGCATGCATAATTTTGAGAGCAAAGCTGGAACCAAAGAATAGCCTGGCACACACAGAAAGTAGAAATTCATAATAGGTATTTTGTGCTTGACCAGAAGCAAAGGAACAGCTTTTATTCCTTAGGAGTCTCTTTGTACCTCAAAATTTATACTGAAATAAATGTTATTGCATATTATACAGTTTACAGGGATCCATAAGAGACTTGAGCAAGTGCTGCGAAAAAAACCAGTAGAGCCTTTTTTTCCAGAGACATTAGGCTGTCAATTTGAAAACATTACTTATGGAAAACAAAAGTGCATTGGGCTTCATCTGAGAGTCACCTTTGCTGGAAGCAGGAAAAAGGCTCAAGCTCTTTGGGCAAGGACCCTGAAAAGCTGGCTTGATGGGATTTAGCTGTGGAGACACATGTGCAAATGAGCGTTTGACTTCGTGAGCCTGACCAGCTATCTGTTGACTTCCCAGGCAAATAGAAATTGGAAATATCATTAAGTTTAGACATACTACATTTTGGTAGGTTTCTTTGCCTTGTTGGAAAACACAAGTCAGCCTTTTCCAATGGTAAACTACTGATTGTTTTATAAAGGCTGTGAAACAACATGTAGAACATAAAATACAGGTAATTATTTTGTAAAGGGATGATTGAAAACAGCAGGGCAGTGTTTTCTAAACCCTCCAGTGCAAACACAGTTCTGCTTCTTTCCCAAAATCAGAGGTAAGGAATCTACTTGCCTTGGCAGGATCAGACATAGACCCATGACGGCTGTTTTCAAAATCTCAGCCTGGGAGTCTCTACTTCCTTTTCTCTAAAGGAAAAAAACCATAAAGTCGCAATAAGAATCCAGTCACACTTACCACAGAAAACACAAGTTTTCCATAGATGTAAGTATCTGTAAAGAATGCACCTTCCAAGAGTCAGGTTTTAAACTTAGAGTGCAGTCAAAATTTCAGGCTAAGTGAAATTCCCTGAACCACCACTTATCAGGTGGCATCCATAATTTTTAAGATTGCTTTTTCTGATCTTTTTTGGTGCTAAACAATATGTTTAATATTCATATTTCTCTTTAGAGATGTACATGTTTATAATTGTATGCAACTGCTTTAACAGCTGGCTTCAACAGAAGATGATATGTATATTATTCTAACCTACCTCTATTGGCAAAAAAAAAAAATTACCATAACAAAGACTGCCTTTGACTAGAGTCGTGTGCCTATAGCCTCAGGAGTGCATAAGGCGGCAGTGAAAATACAGATCATAACTGTTCAATTTGAGTCCTTCTCCCAAACTCACATCCACCTTGCAATACATAGTTCTGCAGGTGTATTGCTGGACTTGTGATGTGCTGAACATGATATGTACCTTACTTCATAAGTTCACATCTGGCTTTTGGCCAAATGATACGTTAGTTGAATTCTAAGTGGAAAACACTCAATTAGATGAATATACATCTTAATGAACTGCCGGCTGCACATCACTACTTGGAAAAATTGTATGCTAAATATTTGTTAAAAAATACTTAAAAGATGGTCTATTCGCCCAGTGGTGAGGAAAGGCTGGGTTACTGCAGTCACTTGCTTGGTTGAGGGTTAGCTACAATTGCAAAGGACATATGTAAACAAGCTGAGGATGGGATGACCCCTCTGCAGTTTCCCATATTAGCTCTTGCCCTCTCCACTGCTGAAGATCAGGAAAAGGGCACACAAGGCTGTGGCAGACATATTCTTTGCCCCCAACCCCGAGATGCACAGATGAGGGGGAAAGTCTCATGTTGCTCCCAACCCTTTCAGCATTCCTGAGCCTTTGCTAAAATCTGCAGAGGTGGATTGCATCACCCACCTCTCTGTAAATAGCAATGCCTCTGTCAGTCCAGTGTAGTCTGCAAGCACAGTGGGGTAAGCAAATGCTTTATGCTTTTATCAAGTGTCTTCTGAGTTCAAATTACATCAGCACATGATTCACTCAAAAGCAGAGAGGGAGGGAAAGCCAGTAATAGAAATGCATCCCTCCTCCCCTGCTAAGGCGTAGTGACCTTTATGAACCTACCTTTATTATGTGGGGTAAAGCAGTCATTGGAATCTCCTTTCATATCTTATTTTGAAAGAGAGAATTCTTCTTAATGGAAGTAAAGATTAAGTATAGGCAACAACCTTCAGACATTACAGATCACAGGTCAGCTCCCTTCTCCCTTTTCAAATTACAAGGCATACTTAAAGACCATGAGGATTGTTGTTTTCTTTTCTTGAATAGATGCTGCATTCTTATTTGTCCCTTCCATTTCAAGGTGTTCATTCTTCCAGTGCTATCTTGAACCATCTACTCAAAGCTTCTCAGTACAGCTTAGGAGCTGCCTTGCCTGTTCCTGGTCTCAATGCTCTGTATCTAGAGGGAAGGAAAGGCTGTATCTCCTACAAGCAAGGAAGAAGAGGGAGGAAGAGGAAGGACACTGAAATTTTCCAAGTAACAGCGCCAACAGCTCTCTCAGTGTTTTTGGCATTGCCCACCTCTAGCAGTAGTTGGTTCACGGTAGAGTCTGTGCCAGGGCACAGCAACCACACCCAGGTACGGATCTCCAAAGTCCATCAGCAGAGGCCCTTCCAGATGAGAAGGTGTCAAGTTTGCTGCTTGTTGCCTGGTGCCAAAACCTTTTCACACGGTACATGTGCCCATGAGCATTAGTGGGGAGGCAGAGTGCTGCCAGCCACTGATGCAATGGCAAGACCTGGCTGAAAGAGGGGGAGGAAGCTGCCTGCAGCTCCTCTGGGCTGCCTGCATACTACTTCAGAGAGCAAGATGGAAATGGTGGCTTTCTGACCCTGACAGCCACCAGGTGTTGTACAAGTGTAAGGCTTAGCTCAGTTTGACTGGGGAAAACCTATTACCTGTAACCAAGTTCAGAAAGGATTGCACTGATGAGACCATATTGATAAATAGTAGAGGGCAGAAAGCTCCCAGTGTTACACCACACAAGTTTATGATGCAGTGCTGCCAGTCTTTTCCACAACATGGGATGTAGGAAGAAAATGGCATTTTGAAGTCACATTACACTAAGAGGTGAAAGGCTCAATTTTGCAAATCTATCTGTACACTGACACCATATTCTAAGTACTATTCTCTTCCATTTTTTGTGCCATCCACAAGTTTTACATGGTTCCAGCTACTGTGCAGCATATTGCTAATTTGTCATCTCCAAAAATCTATGTCCTTTTCTAAGTGCTATTCTTCCATTCATGTTTTCTCAGAAAAAAAAAAAAGAAATATATATTTTGTGGTCATTTGAGTTGTTTCTTCCTTCAGCAGACTAAGAGTGAGGGATTCATTGTTTATGAGGTTAACTGGTTTGGGTAATCAGTTCTCCTCCCTAAAAGGAGGTATTGGAGACAAGACCATTAAATGAGTTACAGTGGTGGTCTCCCTGAGCGTCTTTAAATGGTTTAGGTGGCTTTAGGAGGCACCTGAGTTAATTTAAATTCCAGATACTACCACTAGACTGAAACATTCCCCCCTGAAACCTGCAGGAATCTTGGGTTTGTTGATCAGAGCCACAACTAAGATACAGGGTCCTTTTATTTTCAATGCTAAAAGTCATAAGTTGAGATTTAACTTGTTCAAATTCATGTAGCCTCAGCTTCTCAACTCTTGAGTGCATGCCTTGATCTGACTGCCCAGACCCACAGTCTTCATGGCAACCCATTTCACCTGGGGACAGGAGCCACTGCAGCAACAGATTAACGATGCCCTTGTCTCGTACTGTTACAACTGACAGCAAAGCCTGCCCGTAGCTTTGCTAAACTTCTGTAGACCCAAGCAGATAATGCAGGCACACATGGGAATATGTAGGTATAATATTAAGTGTCTGAACTGTAGATTGTTCAAATAATTAACTCAACCAACTACTTGGTGATCTACCTTGAATGATTAAATCTCTGGAGATGCATGCAGAATCAGATTTAAAATGACAGATATGCCTAATTACAATAATTGAAAGCAGAGCATTTTATCACAGACTTTTGTGGACTATTAAATGACTGGTTTAAGTGATAAACTAGTTAATCAGCAGAAGGTGGCTTTGGTGAATTTGTGTAAATGACACTAGACCGGAAGGGTTTTATGGTTTGAAGCCTGTGGCTTTGCCATTGAGACTTTCTGAATCATAGAATCGCTTTGGTTGGAAAAGACCTTTAAGATCATCGAGTCCAACCTTTAACCTAACCCTGCCATCCCACCACTAAACCATGTCCCTAAGCACCTCATCTATCCTTCTTTTAAATACCTCCAAGGATGGGGACTCTACCACCTCCCTGGGCAGCCCATTCCAGAGTCTGACAACCCTTTCGGTGAAGAAGTTTTTCCTAATATCTAACCTAAACCTGCCCTGGCGCAGCTTCAAACCATTCCCCCTCGTCCTATCATCTGTTACCAGGGAGAAGAGGCCGACCCCCACCTCCCTACAGCCTCCTGTCAGGTAGTTGTAGAGGGTGATCAGGTCTCCCCTCAGCCTCCTCTTCTCCAGACTAAACAACCCCAGTTCCCTCAGCCGTTCCTCGTATGACTTGTGCTCCAGACCCCTCACCAGCTTGGTTGCTCTCCTCTGGACATGCTCCAGCAATGCAACATCCTTCTTGTAGTGAGGGGCCCAAAACTGAACACAGTATTCGAGGTGCGGCCTCACCAGCACCGAGTACAGGGGCATAATGACTTCCCTTGTCCTGCTGGTCACACTATTCCTGATACAGGCCAGGATGCCATTGGCCTTCTTGGCCACCTGGGCAGACTGCTGGCTCATATTCATCCGGCCCCATAGACTTGTGGACGTCCAGGTGGCATAGCAGGTCAAAGACTGCTTCCTCCTGGGTTATGGAGGGTTCATTCCACTCATTATCCCCATCTTCCAGCTCGGGAGGCTGGGTACCCTGAAGGTACTGATGAGATTTACTCTTTACAGTGTTAAAGGAAATTTAAAGCAAGAAGGCAGAAGGCTGTTCCCTATGCATTCAGTTGCCCAAACTCACATTGGCTGCAGTGGTATTGCCAGTTTCTGATACCTGATTTCTCTTAACACCCACACGAGCAACTTTTTGCTTATAAAGCTCTTTTCCAAAACAAGATGCATGAAAGAATAAACCTGCCATGACCATGCAGCTGTTGAGACTCAAGAGACTTATGTGGTCAAGCAGAGAAGCTTTAGCCGATTTGGGGGCTAGGAGTTTTCAGAATCACTTATGATTGTGGTAGGATCTCTGAGGATCTTCTGCAGATTGCCTTGCTGAAACCCTTTCCGTGATTTGGGTGTCCAGCTCCAACACATACTCCTGGGAATCTGAATCATGTTTGGCGGTGAAAGAGTAGAAAATACCACCATATGCCAGTAGATAAGGAGCACAACATAAATATAAATTCATTACAGAAAAAAAGTCTGCTAACAATCTGAGAGAGATGTATTTGCATCAGGCACATAAGCACTTTCCATGGCATAGCTTCCTATGTAGGATCTTGATGATGCTCAACATATCTCTTAAAACCACGAATTACAACAGTTGGCTGAAAGACCAGGGAAAAGATACTAATATTTTCAGAAGGATTGAGCACAAGATCTTTATATCATCTAGCATATCTCGCCTTTATCCATATGCAGTTTATTTAGTAAGATTTTATAAGCTCAGTATATTGAAGTTCTCAAATTAAAACAATAGAAATAAATATTACCTGGAATGCAACAGAGACTGTAAGGGATTCCATGCTCTTATCCTTGTGATTCTTGATATTTATGATGTGGATAATAAATTGACTAATTATTTTGCAATATGGATTTTCAACATCTGCAAAATTAGTCAGTTTGAAATTAAAATATTCCACTTAATGTATTCTTGATTATTTCTTTTTTTTTTCCAGTGTAAAAATGCATTTATTTAAAGATTACTTCAATGTATTTCATTTAGCTCTCAAAATAAAACCCACCTGACTTTTTGCTTTTTGGAAGGAAGAAGAAAGGGTATTTTCTACATCAGAGCTACAATGATGGGTCAAACTGCATTCTCCTACACAGCAAAATAAATAGCATGCAGAACTAGTCTGAAATGAGATAAATAATCTAGAGCTTGAAGGTCAACAACATGCCTGTGGGAGAGAAGAATGTATGTGAGAAGTATTTTTCAAGGCATTTCCATGTACGTATGTTTAGAAGATCTCATTATGTATGTTATTCCCAAATGAATTCCCAGAACAGAGAACAGTGAGGAGTTGTGCCTCCCCAGAAAATTCCAATTAATAACTCAGTTGCGACTTACAGAAGCAACTCCAATAGGTGGGCAGAGAGTGATTAAGGTGGACTTATGAGAAGGCAGCCACTTCAGCCAGCCATGAACTGTGATATGAGCTGGGAGGGGGCTGAGGGAGGAAAGGGGCAGAGAGGAAATCAGTGCAAAGAATGTCTCCAGCCTGCATGTGCAAGAGAATATTGCTGAGTAAAACCCACTTCCCCTCCAAAAAAAGATGCTGGTGAATAAGCTTGGCTGCGGGGAATGATCAGCCTTTTTTCTTTGTCAAAGGAGTTGCTGCATTTTAATCCTGCCTGCAAACATCTTAAAATGATTAACGTTAGCATTAGCATATTTGACTTTCATTTGGGACTTGATAGGTTTTGAAACTATTATATCCTGGTTGCAACATGAAGACAGTGGAAATGAATGAAAAGAAGAGAGAGTGAAAAAAGGTGGTGGTGGTGGTGAAATAAAAAAGGAAGTGTGGTTTGGGCAGATAGAAAACAAACTTTTATTAAACCAAAAATCCAACAGGAAACAGTGGATTATATGTGCAACATGTTGGCAAGCCTCAAAGCAAATAAGTCCTCCAAGAGCTTCAGATTGTTGATTTTTTTTTTCCATTTTGAATTATGAACAGCACTCCCAAATAACAAGTGGAAAACTCTACTTTAGAAAACACTGAAATGCTTTGATGTTAGAGCCTACAATTTTTTCCTCAAAACAATTTGTCAACTTCAGCCCAAAAATTCATGAAACCACATTTTTGAGCTTACTATCTTCTGAAAAGAATTTGCCCAGCTGTATTTTCAGACTTCAGTGATAAAGAATACATCCTTCAAGTCTCAGTGTATGTTTGCTGAATTGATGTCTTAAACGTTATTATAGCATTGCACTGGCAGCAGGTTTCAGGCATCCTCCACACTGTGTTGTAATCCCGAAAACACTTCTGGTTATACCAGTTTCTAGGGATAGCAATTCTGGAAGAGGACCACACTGAATTAGGCATGTAGTTTTCATCCATCTCTGAGTTGCAATACCTCTAGGTTTTCCAGTGCAGAAGTGGTTTGCTGTTAAATGGATTTAGTTTACTGAAATCCAGCTTATTTTTAATGTCCTTTTGCAAGGCTTACAAATAGTTCATAGATTCCCCAATGGCTGCAGTACAGAGCACCACTGAGCTAGGCAGAACAAGAAGCCTGTGCTCCACTTTGACCAGCCAATCTAAGTCACAATTATATTTAACCACATCATATAGGAACTATTGGAATGGAGCCCTAATCTGTCTTTTCCAATGTATATTATACTGCCTCTAACATTAAGAGAGAAGACCAGTATTTGCTTTCACAGCTTTACTATGCATGACGTGCATGATCACGAGTGTGATAATGCACGAGTGTCATCATGCAAGTTATACAGACTGCTGAGGTAGCAGCAACACACAGCCAGCAAACCTTCATGGACAAGGCTGTTGAAGCCTGAAACCTCTCCCAAAGTTGGCTGGAGTAGATTTAGATAGATCAAGGCAAAGCACTACAGAGAATCCCACCTATTTTGTTCCATCATTGCAATAGGAGCAGAGTATCTCCCTTTTGCACAACTTCTGTCCTAGGAATCTGAAAAATATGGTGGGTGCTGGCACATTGTACTTCTGAACAGTTGTGCTGTGCTTTTTAAAAAAACCAAAATGCTCTTTGCTTTGGCTCCACCTGTGTGCTATAAGATAACATCAGAACTTGCTAAGTGTTTCAGAACCTGTTCTTACTCTTTCATTACCCTAGAAAAATGTCTTTATTTGTAAATTGTTAAAATGGATTAAATTATATATACTTAATTTCTGCTAATACTCTATACCGGTTTTTCATCTGCTAATTACAACAAATAAAAAATCTAGACAGGCATGAATATAATAAGATAATGTCTTTTAACAGTAACTAATTAAACCATAAAACAAGACGTGCTATTTAAGGATAATGTTCATGGCACTTGAACACATCAAGCAATAAGCTGTGTTTGTAGTTGATTAAATGTCAGAGTGAAACTGAAGCATCTGATAATTGCAAAAATAATTTCCTGCAGGTATACTAATATTATAAAAAGGTGGAGCTTCACAATGTGTGATGTATGGATGGAAACATGCTGGACTTGCAAGGTGAAGGAAAGGTTTGATCCTATAGCCAGTAGCACGTTGGTGAGCTATCTGGGTCAGGACAAGCATCAGTTGAGCAAGCAGTGTTCTGCACACCCATGGTAGCATTCTTCCGCTCCTGTACTGTGCAAATGCTTTCACATGGCAAGAGCCACATAGATTTCAGCATAGATGGCTTTGATTTTGAGAAATGGGAGGATACATTAAACACTCCTGACATTTTCTGAAGTAAGGACATGAAGCACATTGTGACAGAGTATGGACAGGTCAAGCTAATAGCTCCCTGCATCTTGAATTTCTTCTCCTGGTTACAATCTGATAAATTAAGCTTTGAGTCTTTCCTTGTCTCAGTCTCTGGTGCTGCCGAGAAAGTTCATCACAAAAAAGCTGAATTCTAATCCCAAGGTTAAAAAGTCCTTTTTGCATGTAGCATTAGTTTACAAAGTCCTGTAAGATATGCATTCTGTATGTATAATTACTTATTATCAAAGATCATGCATGAAAAGAAGACATTTCATTTACTTTTCTTTTGCAGAATTATTAACAGCACTTCTTACTGATTAATAGTAAACTTGCTGTCCTTCCTTGAGTCACAGAACTCAAGGTCCAGTGTATAAATATTAATGGCAGCATTCTGTTTGGTGAAATGTGTAAGCTGTTCGATCACACAGGCCCATATTTTCTGGACCCAACCTTATTTGCTCACACTTGAAACTCTGTGCCCTGTGGCATTGCTGATGTGTCAGACTCATTTTAGAGGGTAAGTTATGCACTTTCTGGCCCACAATTGGCTGTAATCCCTCGCCTGTCATCATGCAAATCTACAAAGTGTCTTGAAATGGGAGAAATCTGGCTAACAACATCTCAATGCCATATAATTATCAGATGGTAACTACTCACACTGATTACTGGTCAAATTAAACAGGGAGTTTAAAGATGGATTTGTGTATGTATGTGTGGGTGGAGCTGGTGGCTCATCTCTGCCCAGGCTCTTCAGCAGTAGGAAACGCAGGTACTGTATTTCCTCTAGCCAGAATGCTAACTGAGAATTCCTAGCTAGAGCACAGAAGAAGAAAATGGGCTTCAGTCCAAACTGAGGAAGGAAAAAAAACAATGTTTTTTCTTAACTTGGCTTTGGTTCTTGTTTAACATCAAGGGGGTCTATTGCTGCTGGAGGCTCTGTACTGAAAGTTATTGCGTTCATACAAGTTGCTCTGCCTCCCTTCTGTTGCCTCTTGGCCAAGTGATGGTTCATTTCTGGGCTTGTAGCAGATCAATATACCTTACTGGAGAGAAAGTCAGGTCACAGAACCCAGCCGGGTGCTTTTTGCTCACACGGTGGGTGGATGCTCTGACTACAGACTGGAGGAGAGAAACAGGAGCTGCAGTCAGAGAGTCAGGCAGTAAAAACAACTGCCGACTCACCATTTAGCCCTCTAAGGATCTCCAGCTGCTCAGTGCATTACATTATAGAAGGAGGCATAAAAGACCCTTGATTATCTTTGTAGCTGAACAAGTATGGGTGACTATGTATTTGTTACCCTTCTGATATAGGGCACAGATTTTTAACTGGGATTTCTACTGATGTTTTACCAGGCTTCTACATCTGCTGAGGTAAATCAGAATATTACCCACAATGGCATTAATCTTACACCTGGCATTTTTAACTAGATGAGTCTGTATTCAAGCTGAATTCTTCCAGTTAAGGAATTTGCAATAGGCTATTGGTGGACAGATGCAGAAGATATAGCCACTACTGTGCATCAGTTCATTTACAAGGGGATTATTTCATAGCTTCTGCTATTACTAAGGGCATCCAAGCTTTTCTGAGAGGCAAACCAGCTTAACTCCAAAGCGCACCTGCAGTAGACTTATCTATTTCCAGACTTTAGAGAGAAGAGTATAAAAGTTTGTGGCATCCTTAAAAAGGAGCAGTTAGAGAGCAGCAATCTCTACCTATAAAGACTGCACTTTGCTGTGAGCACTTTCCAACAGTAGTCTCTAAAGACTATTTTCAGGACTGATGTTTACATTAGAGACTGCATCTGATGAACTTGGATGCTTTGTCGAGTAGGCAGGGGGATTTTTGGATGTTCACCTGTTAAAACCCATCTTTTTTAATAAATGGTATGGTCATGGACAAGTAGAACAGAAATTAAAGGACTAAAGGAAAATCATGGTAAATGCCAAACAGTCTTGGTCATTCCCAGCAGAGGGGAAAAAAGCACCAAAAAAAAAGGTTTGTGGTGGATCAAGACGACAGTCTGTATTATCACAGTATAAAAGGTCATTTTACTTAGAAAGATGAGACTGGGGACTCAACAGGCCCAGTTTGCCTCGATGTAGTTGGAACATGGCGACAGCACATGTCACTGCTCTAGTGATTTCTGGATGAATACTAGAGAAATCCAGCTGGTAGAGTGCAATGAAATATCATGTTGGCAAAACTGAAACAGGACCATTTTATTACCATTACATGTGGATATCTGCATGTTAAGAAGGTTAAAGTCACCATATCTCATTCCAAGGTGTATGATGGTCCTGATACAGGTCAGGTTTTTCAGCTGACTTCAGAAGAAATTCCCATCTCTGCTAATTATGAAAAGTTATACCATTTTCACTTATACAGCAGTCAAAAACTTGGAGTATTGCTTCAAGTTATGAATTTAGGATTTTTTTTTTAAGAAGTTCTGCTGGCATAACTTGGTCTATATCCCTATATGCTAAAGTGTTACAGAAAATAGCAGCAGTGTTCAGATAGATTTCTGAGGTGCAGAGCCATAAATTTTGAAAGCATTTTATTTGATGAAAGTAAATAGTGTCATTTTCCACTTTATGAACTCCATTTGACATACACTGTGATCTTAAAAAATTTATTGCATTTGGAGAATGGAGAAGATGGGCTGTTCAAAATCTCCATGACCAATGATTTATCAAATCTGTCTCCCATTTTTTCTTCACGTACAAAAGACTGTTCTGCTGATGTCCTCCAGTACTTAAAGCTAATGGGCTATATTTGGGGTATTCTATTATCTGAGATATGTGACAAATGTTAAGTATTAAAGATGTCTACTGAAAGGGCAACATGATTTATTATTAATCAAAAGAATAAATCAGGTTTTCCTCTCTTATGGCAATCATTGTATATTTAAAAGTGTTGTTAATATTCCAGTTCTCACACCTCATTGTTAGTGGAGCCCCAGATGTTTCTGCTCTTGAGGGAGAGGGTTTTCACTGATTCTACATCTAGGTCCCTAGAAAAGGGACAAACACTTTCTCTGTCTCAGGGCTGAAAGCTGCATAATAACATAATATTAGGCTTCAATGTCAATGTTACATTTTTTTCTAGAGAACGTATTCCTGCCTTTTCTCCAGGCAAGTCATACTCTTGTGCAGCAATGAGTAACCTAGAAATGCAACGAGGTAGCTGAGTGCAGGTCAGACATGGGAGTTAACAAAAATGCTAGTTCCAATGCTAAAGGTCTCTCTCCACCTGTGGTCTGGGATAGAAAAAAAGACTGTTGTTCCCATTATGTCCAGTTCACATTGAGCACACTGTTTTGCAGAGTATCCCAGAGGAACACTGCCTCTAATAGGCTGATGTCTCTCAAGTCTTTCAGGAGTGGAAAGAAAGAGGTACTAGATCTTCATGTTAAGACTAACCTAGAATACAGCTGTTCCCACTGCCCCATCTGCTACTTTTCTCAGCATGATGATAGCCTGCAGATCCCTATGTACCCATTACAAGCAGAGGCAGCCCTAACTCCATAAATTCACATTCCCCTGATGGGCAGAACATGAGGCTAGTTAGTTACAAGGTGGGTCTTTCTTACAGTGTGGTGAAAGAAGGTCAAATCACACCAAAAAAAACTTTCAAGAGTAAGAATGATGTGGTCCATAGAATGTGACTGCTGGGAAATGCTATCAGAGGCAGTGAAAGTTTTCCAGCCGGAAAGACGTAGTGCCTCTTGCTGCTGGAAAGCAAGTTGAAAATATGACTGTTGCTCAACACTCCCTAAGCATCCAGTTTGAGGATACAAGACACGACGAACCTTTTATGGAGGTCAATATGGCAATACTTATGTGAAGAAACACTGTTTGGGGCTGATGATATTTTTGCAAATAAGCCAACAGTGTTAGATGGGGAGGAGGGCTGTGGAAATCAGACTCCTAGTTAGCTAAATTTTTTGTGAAATATAACTGTGCTTGGTGCTCCCAGATGGCTTTTCTCCCTCAAGGGAGGGATCCTGTTTCAAAGAGAAATGCATTTTCTGCTAGTTGGG
The DNA here is from genome assembly GCF_000687185.1 of Egretta garzetta. NCBI lineage: Eukaryota > Metazoa > Chordata > Aves > Pelecaniformes > Ardeidae > Egretta > Egretta garzetta. The sequence goes on from NW_009269997.1 coordinate 1,432,973, forward strand.
GTGGGGGTTGGGAGTAAAAAATAAGGCAAGGAAAAAAATGGCTTTTGACAAACTTATTTTCTGATTCTTAGTGTGTTTCTTCTGATCCAACTCCTTCAGTAGTAACTGCAACTTGATTAATGACACCAGGACTGCTTAAGCCATCAACAAGTAGATAGATAGAAGAAGCATAAAGTGCTGCTAAAGTCCCAGCCCAGTCTGCAGCACAGCTACCATGCCAGAAGGGCTAATCGTGCTTCTGTCCACATCATCCACCTTCACCATCCAACTCAAGTGTCCCATATTACACTCAGGAGATGCCTACTTCTTTGTCCAACTGAAATTCTCACATGACTAGCTTCATATATTGTGATCTGCCTGAAGCCACTGATGCCATACTGGGCTTTTAATCCTCATTCGTGACAATGGTTTAAAGTACATTTCCATCTGTATTGCTAAATTAAAGCAGCATGAGGAAGGGTAAAAAATGAGAGGAAGAAGACATTAAGAGGATCTTCTTAAATGTAACACCTCAAGTCTGATGCAAAGACCTCACTGCAGAGATTAAAGACTTTGGTTGTTTTACTGTATATTTTAGAAGAAATAATATCTTAATTCTGGGTCCATAATTATTTGCCTTTGAGATGTTTAGAAGCCTTGCTCCCTGCCACAACATAATCATACAGCACAGAATAATTATTTTACAGTCAATTAAGTACACTAAATGTGCATATTTAAGAAACCTGATTTAAACGTCATTGCTATCATGCTGCATAGAATACTGCAATTCTTCCATCTGAACAAGAGACCAATTACATTGCTAATGAAGTTGGCTTGGTTTGGCCAAAATAGTGCTTGAAACTTGTTTTGTCATGGAAATTGTGCATGCCAGCTACCATAACAGGGTTTGACTCTACGTTTCCGCTGATTCTGTAAGACAAAAAGGAAATTCTTGAATAAATTTCTCTTTTATTAGTGCTACATCTTGAGCTGGGGGCCTCCAAAGAGGGACCCTGAACAAAGAAATCCCTGAGCAATTATACCCTTATGATCTAAGTTCTCCACTCCACATGTGACAGTTCGGACCAACAGCAATATTAGGGTCTGGGTTCTTTCCATTCTTCATTGGGTCCTTTCTTTGTCTCTAGGTGGGCCATTTCATTTCTTATCTCATCTCTAAGGTTCCTTATCTTCTTGCTTGAACCAGCTCTGGGGCCTACTTAACAAGGTAAAAGTTTAATGTATCTAGGTGAAAGTTTACAGCTTGTGGCCTAAGGCTTCAGCAAATTTAGCTACTAATGCTAAGCAAGTTATTCTAAACAAGTTCTATAGAAGTAGTATACCAAATCACACAACAGTTTTCAAGCACCCATCTCAGAGCTTGTTCTGCTGAGTCTATTGCCAAAATCAAAGCTATGGAGAAGTATCATAAAACTTATTGTGTCAGTTCACAAAATAAGTTTTCTTAGGACAAAAAAGTACATTTTTCAATCCCATCAGTCAATGAAAACTAACATTTTTGTAGCAGACCAAATTCATTACATGAACAAGTACTCACTTTTTTAATGGCTGAACAATAGTTTATGAAAACTCTTATTAAGAAAAATAACAGCCATTTAGAAGTGATCCAGCGTTATAAGGGTTTCTCCAAATGTTATTATAATATTAGAAGGATGATTAATATTATGGCACACATAGAATTCTTTCATCTTTGCTGAGACACAAGTTCTTTTCAGTGTATAGAATAACTGACAAGCATATGAGGAGGAGAAAGATATCAATGTAAGAAGGAAAGTGGGTTTTAGCTGCTTTACCCCCAAGCATTTTACTGCACTACGTACGCAGAGGATATCTGATTTGGTATTAGACTAAGGGATGCAACTGACTTCAAACTAAAGCAGAACAAGAACAAACTAAAACAGTGAAATACTACTACTGCTACTACTACTAGTAATAAAAAATTAGACTAAATCCTTTCAGCTACATTTGAGACATTACCTGAACCAAATCGCAAACCATCTAGTCACATGGAGGATCTGGTTCTTCAGCACTTCCTCCAAGCATATTTAAAGAAAAAAAAAACCCGAAATCTTTTAATGGAACACCTTATGTTTTTTACTCTAACTTTACCTTAGTTGCTCAATATTTACTAGGTTTCTACCCTTATCCCTTACTCACACTAGGCAAGCACAGAAGTTAAGAACACAATAAAAAATGCCACCAACCACTTGGGTCTTTTATATTTAGCAAGGCAGATGCTCTGTTAGTAGCACCTGGCTCCACTTAATGTTGAGAATACAGTTGTATTATGGGGGAGGAGTAGGAAAAAATGTAATATTGCAAGGCTCCTACCCTGCTATATAATCAGTCCCAGTAAATCTACATTTGTAAAAATATGGGTATCACTATCAGGGATGTCAACAATACATGGCAAGAGTGCTCTCTCTTGATTTCACTGGGATGCTCCTGGCTCACATAACCAAAGTCTAGTAACATTTTTTAGGATGCCTGGAATGTTCTCTCAATTTTTAGCTCCTCAAACAAAATATCCTTTTATTCATTCAAGTACAAAATGTATTTAAGACATATTCCTGAAACAGCCTGGGTTGTCCCTGTACTTTATCAGGAACTAGAAGCCCAGTAGAATGAGTCTTCAGTGTGATGAATTGGGTGTGGGGTGAAGGAAAAAGATGAATGAACACAGACACTGTCAAGGCTTTTCTGGTAGAAAATGTTAACGATGTGCTTGGAGTTTCTCGATAACTCTGTCAGATAGCCCATTACCGGGAAAAAGTCTTCCCATCTGACACTGTGCTGATGTGGTTGTGGAGTCAGAATTGGGAAGTAGTGGCACTTACAAAATATAAAGTGAGGGTAGTTTTGTTCTCAGGTTCAGATAAAGCATTGAAACAAAAGTTTCTCTGCTTTGACTGTCAGAAATACTGTACCTAATATATTGTAATTATACACCTAATACAAAGAAATGCAGTTCACTAAGCGTGAACAAGGTGGATGGAGCTTGTGCAGCAATTCAGCCTGATTAGCAGGAGTATAAATTCAGTGGGTTGTGTCGCTGGCTGTACAAATAGTGCTTTCTCAAGCTACTGTATGGGGGAAACAAGATGAGCAGACAACTCATTGGACTTACTGAAAACTTTTAATCAATTATTTGTAGATTTAGTAATACAACTTAAATATTTAAGAGAGGCTTTGAATCCAGCTGCTCAGAGCAGTCATCTCCCAAAATTAAGCAAAAAAGGGGAAAGAGGACAACCCCATTTCCTGATTCATGTTTTTAATTATGTCTACATTCTTTTAAATTTAGGCAGAAAATTAGCAAAATCTGTGATAGGCTGCTGAGGGCTCTCCATTAACTCCAGGGGCCAAAGCATTTTTTTGCTTTAAGTGGATATGCTATTTCTGCTTTGTAACACTAATTCTCCACTCAAATGCAATAAAATTCCTTTAGCTAACCTTGAGATAAAACAGATTGATTAATTCTGACATGTGGTATTGAAACCAACACCTTGCTGTGGAAGGCGTGTTGAAGAAGGCCCTCTATCTGCAATGAACAAATTGATCATCAAGACAAAGAGATAGGGGGGGCTTGACCTTTCAGCCAAGCACAACATCTTTTCTAACACTTGTATTTGTTGAATGCTGCCAATTACTGAAGACTAGCCATTGCTTTCTCCTAGCTGCCTTCCTATCATTCAGCAGTGGTAGTGTAAATACTGACTGGAAAGGGAGGAGCTGAACTGAAGATGGATGATTGCTCTAAACCCTGGTCCACACTAGAAGAGTCATGTTTGTGGTGTGGAGAAAATCTTATGCCATTGCACGAGTGCAGAACAGCTCCAGTTCTCAGGGAGGAGTCTAGCGGCACTGATGTTACAACATAAAAACAGTCCATGCCCATTCAGGTAAAGGAACGCATCATTCCCATTCCAGCTCAACAGCAAGCAATAGCAGAAAAAAAAAATCCAGACACTTGCCTGGGTGAGTGTAGGAGCAGTTCTGGAGGGTTTAGTAACTCCAGAGTGTGCTATAATTCTCTCAAAGTTGGCCTGGGACCATACGAGCATCTTTGCATCTGTGACTCTAGTATTCCCTATAAAAGACTTAGTCCTGGGAAAGGAGTCAGAATAGTCTACATGTGAGCTGTTCAAAGGTAATTTATAAAGCATAAGACCTTGGTGTCAGTTTACATTTTGTAGAACCACTGCATCTTTTCCAGCTGCTAAAGCCTGATCCAGACTGCACCAAAATGGTCCTTTTTTGCATGGGAGTATAAAAGAAACGCTATCAAAGAAAGACTTTGTATCTAAACATCCCTCTTCCAAATCTGAATAGTTGATATTCACCTAGAAACTCACTGGATAAAAATTTGAAAAGCAAATACACTATATAAAATCAAAACTGAAATAAAACTGGGGGAGTCTTTGGCAACTACAGTTACATACCCACACAAAAAAAAACCCCAAACATGTAGAAGATTGGGAAGTTTTCAGAGTCAAGAATTGGAAGCTGAGAAATGCTAGAAATAAAAGTGTATGTGGAATTTATTCTGCTCCCAAGTAAGTATGATTTTTAACAAAACAATTACACACTGTGGTGGTTTTTTTCCCACAGGACACTTGCCTCCTCCAGAGCACAGGAGGGATGGTGTCTGTGGATGAATCAGGCTTGTGGAGTGAAGGAGACTGTTGTTTGCAGGTTTGCCTCCTTCAATTTGATTAAAACCTTGCCAAGCAAATTCTGGCATATCTGTACTTTTTAAAAATTGCTCTACCAGATGGTTATTATTCAGCTTATGGGGGAGGCACTGGGGGAGTTGTTTAGGAATCCAGAACTTTTGTGTGCACATGTCATCAAATTAATAAGGACTGTTTCTCTTAAAGGAAAGCTTGATTTGATCCGGTACAACGTAGGGGTTCAAGACAGGGCTGGAAATAGCAGTGTGATGCCAGTATCTGCTGCTTTCCTCTTGCTGCAGTTACCTTGCACTGGCTGTATTCCATCAGTAACGTGGGATGTGCCACAGAAGCACCTCATAAGAAGTGAGGATGTAGGACATAAAAACTGCACTAAGGGGTCACACCAGTGATCCAGCTAGCCCAGGACCCCCTGATGGTCTTGACTGGGGACTCTCAGAGAGCAATATATTCACAGTGACTACTAGCAGACAGTGTCTGCCAGCTCCTTCTGTGGTTGGTGGAGAAAGATGGAGACTCCTGGCAAGGACAGTTCAGACCAAGTTCACATCTCAGTGGCCCTGAACTGTCCTTCGGGGGACCTGCTTTCCTTCTGTTGCCAAAAGAAGCGTGACAGGAAAGGGAGGCTCACTAGATGTACCAAGAGCTATTCGCAGAGACCTGTACCAACCCAGCACTTCTCACCAATGCTCATTTCCCCTGCCACCACTCATCCTGTTACTGAATGGAAGTGAAAGTGGAGATATTTCTAAATTTCCTTTGACAAAAGGAGAGCTCAAGCACATTTCTGCAGTTGGACCAGAGGTCAAAATGTTCCACCCGAGCCCAGTGAGGAACATGAAGATGCAAGTATGTTATTCTTCAGATGGGGAAAATAGCCAGGAATTGGTTTCTTTGTGTTTACATTTCAATAGCAAACCTCTCTGCTGAGAAATTCCCCAGTGCCAGATTTTGTTGTGCTTTTTTTTTTCTCTTTTAGTGCACACTCAGACTTTTATTTTAGTATCTTTCTTTACTCAGATTTTTTTTTTAAATTGAAGGAGGAGAGGGAGAAAAGGTGAAAGGATAGAGAGAGTTTCAAACCAAAGTTTGGAAAGTCTGAACATCTCTGTGTATAGGGGGGAATCCGCAGTTGTTTTCTTGCTCTGAGACTATTGTTCAGACGGACTTTCGTCAGCCAGACTAGTTTCATTTAGAAGTTCCAGTGAGGCATGCTCTGTATGTAACCTCTGATGAAGAAAATTTGCTTGGCTAAGATTGAAATGAAAATATTAAGAAATAAAAGCATTCTAATAAAAGTGGTCAATGATATCTTGAGAATATCCAGCACATTATTTTTAATGGCTTGTGATGGGTGTGAAGTCCTACCCTCATATCCCCACGACAAAGACATGCAATATTTCTGGACCTCTGTACAAAAAAACAGTGACAAGGATTCATATAAATACATTGCCATGTGCTTACATCTTTATTCAGTTACTCAGGTAGTCACATCAGAGCCCTGTTTTAGCTTGGCTCGGTGAGCAGAAGCCAGCAGGTGCTGAGTGTCTCTGCAAGTTTGACAGATTTGTTTCCACCCAGGCTTGGTCTGTCTTGTTTATTTAGAAGATAAGCTTTCTCAGTCACAGATCGTCTTTTTCTCTGGGCCCAATCCTGAGCCACTGAAGCTAGGAGTTTTCTCTTATCTTTAACAGGGGCTCAGGCAGAGCCTATTATGTAGGACTTGGTGTTGGAAAGAACATCTAGGTACTCCAGTAGTACTAACAATGATTATTAATAATAATTGATTTCTGTAAACAAGGACTGTATTCTGTAAAGAAGCTGCACCCAGTTGTGGGTGCTGAGTACTTCTGATATGTGCACCTTCAGTTTAAACCTTACACAATAAATTAGAATAAATGTGTGTGTATATGGGGTCTTTCAAAGCACTCATCATTGTCCTGACTCTGCTGGTACTGATGGCAGTAGAAGACTCCCCCTGGAGCTCAGATAGCTGATACAGGCCAATGCTAAGTGCTTCTGAAAATCCCAGCCTTATAATCCATTTATTTTAATGAATCCATTTCCTTCGAAAATGGAAAACCAAACAGGAATTTTAAAGGCTACTGTCATTGCAAATATTGCACGCTTACCTAACATCTTACAGCCCAAAGAGTACAAATATGCTCAGGATATACATGGAGCACCTGGATATCCTGATGAACAAGTGAATGCGTCAGTGCTTGGCAGAAAATAGGCAGGCAACTCTGGGACACATCAGTTGCTGAGCTGCTGAACAGTCACTGCAATTGAACCTTTGAGCAAGAACATCAAGACGAATCCCCATTCTTAGCTAGTATCTCATGAAAAGTTTAATATCCAGGCAAAAAGGCTGGGATGTCTTTTATTGAATTCTTTTCTGGCAGATCCCCAATCACTGTTTATGTGTTTTTGCAGAATAAATGTATAAATTGACCCTGCCAGGATAGGTAGCCATGGATTTTAGGGTTGGTAAGCATTCATCTCCAGACCTGGTAGGGCACAAATTTTCCTCTTTGTACAGCAGAAGAACAGATTTTATATGCATGGAAGTATAGAGAATTGCTATCATTGTGCCCTCATAACCTCCTATTCTGTAGCAGAAGTGTACAGCAACAAATACGATACAGATGACCAAAGTAGATATGAATGAAACCACACATTAGAGGAACAACAACAACAGTAATACTGACTGCATAAAAACATGCGATACCTCCATATTATATGCCACCGGCATTGCCCTGCATGTGTTTTACAGTGCAGTGTATAGGTTCCTGAACTCAAGCAATACCTGGGGAAAAAAGCTGCTGAAGCAAGAGTTATCTGCCAGAAGAAAGGGAGAGAAGGTTGCCAGTGGGTAACTGCAAGTGTTTGTCTAAAACTGGAGGAGGTGCAGGAGGAAATCAGGGAAGGAGAGAGATCCACATGCTATGACCTACCACACTAGAAGGGCAAGTGAAAATTGACCTAAAATGTGGAAAAGAGAAATACATTTGGGGAGGGGAAAATAGCTGCCAGCTGGAGACTTTCAGAGTGAGTTTTAAATATTGCTGAGACTACACTGCTCAGAAGTTAACTGAATCTTCTGGGCATAAAATTTCATTTAGCACATTGCATTAAAGTGCTGCAGCTGTCTGTAAGGGTGGCAAAGTTTCTTACACAGGCTTGTATGTTACACCCCTCATTGTGATAGCTGGCAAGTTTGTGCATAAGGTGGTCTGACATGCATCTCTCAGGTTATTCCTCCTTCCAGTGGGGCAATTGCATGTTCATTATTAATGGCTAAATTTCATATTCTCTTAGGTCAGGAGAAAATTTAGAAATAGCTAGGAAGTAATGTTTTTGCTCTACGAAAGTCTTAACCAAAAGCAATTTATTTTGTTTTCATAGTCAATTGCAATTGAAACGTGAGGCTTTTACGATAAAAATGATGTATTTTTACTAAAAATATAATTAGTGCAAGTCTCCATTTAACTGAAAAGCTATTTTTTCAGAGCAAAAAAAATCCTCACGCAATTCCTTAACCAAATTGAATAAAAATTAGTTTCTTATTATAATACAGATCTACCACAGCACTTGTCACCCTGAAGAACTTCAGACTTAGAAATCAGGCATTACTGGGAAGTAGCTTGGGAAATCTTTAGCAGCATACAAAAGGCAGTGGATAGATTCGGGTTGGAAATATGATCTTTAAAGTGCTATAAAAGAGGATATTTAAATATAGGAATATTACTTAAGTTGGAGCCTCAACCTTGGCACGGGCTTGTATCTTGACTGAAGGTGAATTCTAATTGTTTAACATGCCCAAAACCCTTTTCTGGATTTGAGTAGCCAGCAAGTAGGTGTGAAGATGAGCATTAACAGGTATCCCCTGTCATTTAGAAATGTCCCAAGTTTTGGTAATTTGTGCCTTTAAATGTGCATCAGAGGGGTCAAATATCAATTAAATGCCTTTGAGAGAGTCAGAACGATTGAAAAAAAGAAAAGCTTGCTTGGATCTACATTGTAAATGCCTGATAGAGCACTGATGGATATTTTTATTAGGGTTTTGTGGGTTTTTTACCTTTTTTCATAACTGAGAAAATCTGTCAAAAATTTTAGTTGGGGAGTTTTCAGAGGCCTATTAATTCAGTACTCTGTTTATCCACAGCTTCTGTGTGCAGCTGCAGAGAATTATTGTGTCAAATGTATTGAAATGAGGCACTGAAGTAGTTAGAGGGACTCTGCAGGAACTGGTGAAAGCAATCTCTTGAAAAAGAGGGAAATATGCTTCTCCAGAGCTCTTAAAAGGGACACTTTGACAAAGCACCAAGCAATTTAGAAACCCAAATTAAAACCCACAAAGTCCATACCAGGTAGTTATCTCTCTGTAATGCCATAACTCAGTACTCTCTTCTCATTCAGAATAGATTAGCACATGTTTAACTTTAGGTCTGAGTTTAGGCCTTGCTAAATCCACACCTAAGTTAAAAGCAAACATAAGAAATACAGAAGCAACCATGAGGTGCAGCAGATACGGAAGAGCAAAGGTTTTTTACAAGGGTGTATGTAATAAGTATGCCTCTTGAGCTTGAAAATATTATGCTTATGCTATAGGAAACCTGAACATTCACAGGTGCGTAGGCACCTTGATTCTAGCGATGTCACTGGGAATTAGACATTTAAATACCTCTTGAGAACCAGAACAACATAGTGCAAAGGTATTTAGGCAGCTAATAATGTATGCCATGTTGCCTAGTAGGATTTCTAAACTTGGTAATGTCCCTAGTTTCAGCTGGTTTAAAAAAAATACATTGCATTTCAGTAAGTCACATACCTTATAGCAGCAGTGATATTGATGCATTATGAATGCTTTGTTGTTGAAAGTGTCCCGTTCAAGTAAGTATCATATGACTTGTTTAATAACGTGCTGTACATGTGTTCACTGCAGCTTCAGTTAGATTAATGGAATGTGAGACAGCGTGCAATACTTTGATTTTCTTTTTCTCATAACTGTTGATTTGCAAAAGCTAAACAATATAACCCTGAATAAAACCACATTAAAATAGGCTATGTATCAGGTCTGATATAAATAATGTGACAACATGAGACAATACTTTGCCATTTCAACAATTTGGAAACAATTTCAGTAGAAGAGTAGCATGTTGCCACCCACACCATCTATTTTCCCTTCTTTTATTTTTTTTTGTCGGCTACAGGCTTATGATTATGGAGATAATGTTGTGTTTCCATAAAGCAACGCCACACAGGCAACTGAGCTTGTATTGGCTCACAGAGTTTATCACCTCAGGAGTCTGAAACTGGTTACCATTCACCTTACAAATGTGTTTTGAAATCTGTGCAAAAATATTACATTTAACCTTTGGAAACCTGATAGACTAGGAGGAATATCAAATGAAATGGATCTTATAAAAATAAACCCAGTAACAAAAGGCAAGAAGCAGCTTGCTGAGTACGTAATCTGTGCAGGCCTTCTAACTTGCTGTTATAGTGTTGTGGCCCCTGCTGAAAGGTGCTGGAACAGGGTGATTTACTATGATGGTGTCTCATATACATCCTAAATGACATTGTGTGGCATAGGAAAGACCCACATCCAGATGTTTCTTGCCTTCTGAGTTAATTTTCCTCTTACAACACTGTCTGCCTTGAAATGCAGTTTTCCTTCCAGTGGACAGTGGGTCCCCTTCCCTCCTGTGAGAGGACACTTAGCTCTGTCATGATCTTTGCCCCCATTGCAGGTAGATGACATAAGGTTCAATTTTCAACCTGGAAGGACAGAGGACTGCTTTCTGCTGGGTCCCTTTCCTTCAGCCTACCCATCATGTGGGCATTTATGTCTTGCCAAGACAACACTCTGGGAGTGGGCCTGCAACTGACTTTCCCTGAAGTGAAGATAACCTGGGAAGACTGGGAAAGTATCACACAACAAAGGGTTCTTTGGATATCGGATGACAAAATGGCAACAGACTAAGGACCAAGTCTGACCAACTTTATTATAATAATATAAGTTGATGATCAGTCAGTACATTCAAGCCTAAATGGATCTAAACATGAGTGAAAGGGAAAAGGGGAAAGCTCACTTGCCATGTAGGCAAGGTACAACGCTGTTAACAATCTTACCTGCTGAGGAGCAACAGTCAGGGAAATTGTTGACCTCCCATATTTTCCGTTATGATGTAAGGATGTGTCCTTCACTGGATAGCACCCCTAGACCAGAGCTACCCCAAGTTAACATTCGGGTGCCTTATTTATGGGATAGCACTTCCTCTGTTCAATTGTATGACTGACAGGTTGACACAGACATGTCTTTTATGTGCAAAGCTGGACGTGTCTCAAAAATTTTGTGAGCCACAAATAGTTACATGCGGTTCATCACAGGTTTCTTTGTGTGAATTGGTCCATGCAGCTATGCAAGCAGTGCAAGCACATTATCTAAGAGCTTTCGATTGTCCCATGTCATACCTGAGGTCAGGAGCATCTCACCACAGAAGGGCATAGGGAAAGTGTTGTCTTGTATTTAAAAACATTGCAGCTGTCACAATATCATCGCCTCTATTTTAAGGGTGGAAAAGGCGACAGTCTTGACATTTTCACATAACAAAATCTAGGCTCTCCCATGCTTTTCACAAAATTTTGAAAATACAGTTCAAAATACCCAGCAGCCATGTGGTCATATGGGACAGATCCATGATTTAATGTGAGTCCTATGAAGAATGCACCCTAGCCATCAAGATACGTAAGTAGTATGCCAGTTGGTCCTTTTCTACTGATTGACTAAACCACCAGGGAAACAAATATATCTCTGTGAGCTCTGATAAGGCCACCTCCCTGAGATAAGGAAGACACCCCAGAAGCACAGTGGTTTGAACTTCCTACAGCCCACTCAAATAGGCTAACCAACAGGATATAGGCCAACTTTTTTCACTGGCAGGGACGTGTGTGTAGAGTGAGTTCCTTTTTCTTGTCATTTTTCTCAAAGTCAGTAATTGCCCATAGAAAGTTTAAAATTTTAATGAAATGCTTAGGAAATCTTTTGTCCTATGATATCCTCCTTCCAGCTGCTGCAAGGGAGAGGGCAGCTCTACAGCTCTTCTCCTTGCCATAGCAATTGCTAGGGCCTTTTACAACTGGCTTGTTCTTTTAGCTGAACTAAAAGTGCTGGAGCAGGGATGAGTCTCTCTTCTACTCAAAAAAAGTCTGGTTACATTTTTATATTTTAAATTTTTATTTAGTGACCTGCACTTCCTGTTTGGTTTTTTTTTCTCTTCTTAAACTCTATCTCCGATTTGCTATTTCTCTTCCACTTTATGTTTTTGTACCAGACAACCCAATGATGTTTGTTTAATTTATACCAGCATTTATAGATGCTTCTTTTATTTTTTTTTACTATTTTACAATATAAGTTTATGGATAAACTGTGACAGCAGAACACTTAGCAGTAGTGAAGGCCACAATGGATTAAAACCCCAAATGAGGCATCGTCAGACATTTGTGCTTGGAAGATGTACCAGATTCTTCATCATCTGCCTGAATGCTGGTGCGAGTGGGCTGAGCTGTTTCTCTTCCAGAGCCGGATATTGTGGCCCAATGAGACATTAAAGCAGATGGACAATGTGAAAGTCTGGTTGAACATCAAGATTTGGGCATCAAGATCAATGTGTTAGCAGAGTTACTTATTTATTTTTAAGGAGATCTGAGGGCTCCTTCTGAGGGCCCAGCTGAAAGGTACTGAAAAAGCATGGTTTACGAAGACAGTCAACATCATGCTGCTTTTGTTGTTCAGGACAAAGACTTATAATGCAGAAAACATATTTTTTTAATTTTGAAGTTTAGTCAATTTCACTCAGTTTTCTTGAATCTCTCAGTGTTTTTGTGTCACCTGGCAAAATTGTTTTTGCGTGCAAGTGTCTACCCAACTCTTGCAGATCATTTGAAGAAGAAAACCCCTAGGTGTCTAGTCTCCAGAGTCTTTTCTGTGTAGCAGTGTTATAGCTGAGTGTGCATGGTTATACCTTGAGGAAACAGCAGGGAGGGACAGCATTGCCAGTTAGCAGGTCTAGCTTTTACAGGCAAGCACTTGGCGTCCAGTGAGTTCTGGTGAATGTGTATTAAATCTCTGCATTGATGTCTTTAGGAAGAACTCATATGGATCTTACGTGTTATCCAGATTACAATCAAAATCTGAGCAAAGTGCCAGAATGTCCTCTTCTCTCCTGCTCCCTTCCTCAGCAGCTCCTGAGAGCTATAAATATGAAAAAATATGAGCACTGGAACAGGCTGCCCAGGGGGGTTGTGGAGTCTCCTTCTCTGGAGATATTCAAAGCCCGCCTGGACGAAGTCCTGTGTAACATGCTCTAGGAGAACCTGCTTTAGCAGGGAGGTTGGACTAGATGATCTCCCGAGGTCCCTTCAACCCTTGCAATTCTGTGATTCTGTGATTCTGTGAAATTGCCCTAATGGACAGTCTGGTATCTGCCATCCCTGAAGTTCAAAGGAAGGCAATATTCCCCTTGGCTTCATGCATCCAGATGCCTCTCCTCAAGCCCCTTGAAGGGTTAAAGTCCCTTACGTTCTTGACCTAACTTCATGTAGGCACAGAAGTTTACTTGTCAGTATAAATAACTCAACCCTCTTAAAATACCCTTAAACTTTTCTTCAGTCATTTCCTGTGGCATTGAATTCCATGGGCTGATAATGCGATACTTTAAGACACTTTCCCTTCTGTTCATTTCACATTTTCTGCCTGCCAGTTTCATTGGCTTTTCTCTTGTAACTGTGTAATGGGGCTGGGACTGGCTGTGGAGTAGTACCAGATCTCTTTCCCCTAAACCATTCATTATTTTAGGTGGTCCTTCTTATACTCCTACTTCCTAAACTAAATAGCCTTGGTCATTTTCAGTGTTCTCAACATTTAATCTCTCTTCTGCTGTCTTATCCCATGTCCATATAAAGCTTTAATGTCTGTGGCACACTGGAGCTTGGAGCTGAGACAGACTACCCTGTGTACAGTATCAAGGGGAAAAAAATGTATCACCAATTATAAAATCATAGTCCTGTTCCAATGTTTTCTTTAGAAATCATTACCAATTTTATTATTTTGCCCAATAATTTCTTTGTTCCAAACTCTCAGCAACATGTCAGTCTAACGATGAATGCTAGATCCTATTCCTGAAATACTCTAGGTAATTTAGATCCCAGCAGCACATGAAAAATACTTAGGCTCTTTCTCCCACTCCATATCACTTCACATTTATCTAATTTAATTTCAGCTGCCACCTAACTGCATTGCTGATGATAGGTTTGTTCAGTCCTGTTTGAGCTCAGATACCAGCTAGACTAGTTGCTCTTGTTTTGTTAGCAGTGAACTAACAGTGCCTTTTCTTGCTCCTTAGAGGTAGAGTGAAGTTAAAGGGATAAGAGGGCTAGTTTCAGAGCCTAGAAGGTAGGGTGCTAGAGGATTATTCAACCTGTAATTTGGCTCATACAAAACATCCAGATATGTGTAATGCTTACCTTGCTGCACAAGATATTTGTTACTATCAGAGTACCTAGGGAAGAACATGTGTGACGTTTTGTTAGGGTTTTTTTTCCTTTTAAATTTTATTTATTTAATTAATTAAATTTTTGCTAGTATACCAGTGACAGGACAGTTCTTAGGTCTCCAAGACCCACTTGGCTTAATCTTTGAATCACATCTTCTTTCATACTTGGTTATCAAAATTTTCATAACAATTCTTTGAAGCTGTAAAAGTTGTGTTTGGGTTAGAGGACACAGGGATGATGATAGCTAGTGAGATTTAATGCATGGACTAGCAGCATATGCTGCATTTTTGTATTAACTGAGTGAAGTGTGGATGTTTTTACTAAACTTTTTTTCAGATTTTGAATTCATTAGAGCTTGAATTTAAAATGTCAGCTTGTAGGTGCAAATGAATCAAAGGTAAATGTAATGGTCAAATGAAGAAAAGTGTTGCAAAACTATCCGTCTTGGCATTTTTCAGTGTCTGTTACCATAGCATCTAAACAATTATGCCATAGCAACACCTGCAGGTGGTGCTGGCTTTGAGAATGCTTCTAAATTCTTTAATAAAAAACATCTGGATTTTAGATTAACAGGCTTTCAAGCCATTCTTATTAACATCTACCTACCTTTTTTTCTTGTGTTCAGCAGATTTTTACACAGACCTGACAGGATTTTGTAGCCAACAATTGAGAAGTGCCAAAAATGTGCCCAGTTTTCATTCCGGGGTCATTGTCACTACTGCATGGACTGTGAGAAATATATGCTCACCAGGTTGTTCAAAGTCCCAGTCACAAGTAACCTAATACAATATAGCACTCGTTTTAATTGCCTGAAGTACTTATTAGTATCATATTCACAACTAATGAACTAAACTGCCATGTTATATTAGCAGCTTGATAACTGATAGTGAGATAAACTGGCAAAATTTTTTTGTGGTTGGCAGTTTGATTACCTTTCATTTTTCACCACCATACAGATCTCTGGCCAGTTGATAAGAATATCAACATAGTCAACAGCTCATCAGCTACTTGCATATTTTCTTTTTTACTAACTGCTGGTGTATGTAAGTATTATATTGTTTTTCTATAAAACATTAGAGTGGAAAAGCATGGTATACTTTTTCTGCTTTGGAAATTATTGGTATTTAGTAAGTACTTGGTGCAGATTAGACTGACTGCGGTTACTTTGACATTGTTACATTTAGCGTATCTCAGGTTTTTAAAAGAATAGTGATTGTTGATTATAAACTCATGAAAAGAGATAGTCATCTGCAGAGATGGATTAGGGTAGACTATCGGGCCTTCAGAAGCCTTCCAGTTCCTAAGGTTACATGGCTCTTTTCATCTCAGCTTTCACTGAAAGGGAATAGTCAGGCAAAAAGCTTTTTTTGGAAGGAAAGTCTAAAAAAGTGTAGTTTAGGCATATTAGATACTGAAGAGGGCCTCAAATGATAGCCAAAAAGTGCTGGTGGACAATGCTTCAGTCAGTCAAACTGTACTGGTAAGATAATGGCAGAGCTAGACAGCGTATGCTGCAATATTTTGTAGGAATCAGACTGACGTAATCTGTCATGGATAACTGTGTGGTGGTTGTGCTGAGATGCTCATTCTTTTTCTCCCTCGCTCCAGATGAATTTCACTCAGCCCTGAGAGACCATCAGAAGAGGAAGCTCTTGGCTGGGAAGATGCTGAAAAAGGAATAGTTGAGCCAAGGCTGCAAGACCAAGGATTGATAGCCTGAATGTAAGAATGAGCAGGAAGCTTATGTTGCCCTATCCAACTCCAGCTTCTGCAAATTAAGAGAAATTCAACAGTCATGCTCCAGAGACTGAAGCAAGACCATCTGGATAGAGACTGACTACCAAATACCAGTGCCAGCTCACACCTCTTCACTAAATACTTGTGGACGGATTGCCCAACTCATCAAAGAGTCCTACAGGAAACATTCACTTTCCTGGACCATAGGAATTGCTGAGCCTAAGGAATTTCCTCCTGGATTTTGTGAGAGGCGTTTTCTTCAGTCCTCCTTCTAGTGGAAGACTGTTAGGAGGTTTTTTGTCAGAAATTACAGAGGAGTTGCCTTTCCTTGTGAAATACCATACACTTCGAGCTTGGAGGTATACCACCATTAAACATTTTCATGTCACTGGGTTGGAAAAGGAAACCTGTAGATCTCAACCTGTGAAGGAGCAACAGTTCAGTTTTTTTGTGAAGAAGCTCACTGGAAAAAGAATGCCTGATAAGAAAACAGTCTTTTCAATTAACTATAAGCACTTAAGAGAGTCCCATGGATATCCTCAAATGGTACTTCCATCTGCTTTACACAGAATGGCATGGTTCTGCCTCTGCAGGTAAATGTCTCTCTCCGTAGTCTATAGAAGGAGCCTGGTTGACAAGCCTAGCCAAAAGCCCAGCTTGGGCTGCTGTAGTAGCTGCTTTAGGATAAGAATGAGCATTAAAATATGCAACATAAAAAACCAGTTACACGGCCTTTTTCTGAAAACAATCCTGAGCAGTGCTTAAAACACCCTTCCTACATAGCGATTAAGCCAACAGGCAAAGATCTATAACATCTTGATCCACAAAGACTACAATGATCAGGCTGATGGAACTTGAAGAATATGATACATCTCCTGTCATCTTATGAAGGATCTTCTCCTGCACCTAAGACTTCCTATACTGTCCCCAGCACTCCATCAAAGGAAACCTTGCATTTCCACTCACTGCAGTGTTACTGCTCTCCTCCAGTCTGTGCCCACCAAAGGGGCATGCTTGCTGCAGGACAGAGCAGACTTCCCTCATAAGCCACACAATGTAATGCCAACTTCACGAGGATCATCCTAGTTGTGACAGATGTTACCTGTTCACATACTAACACTGCATCATGGAAGCCTCTAAGACTACCCTGAGAATGTACAATGTGGAGACTAACCCTCAGAAATTCAGATCAGCAAACTTCTTTTCATTCTCACACATTACTTCACCTTTCATATCTGACAGTGAGGACACAGCTGTATCACACAGAGGGTCTTGCAATATGGCAGACTTTTAATGAGTCACCTTGAAGAAAATATTTAAAATGTCTGTTCCACCATGCTTAAGCTTATCCTTATGCTGCACTTGAGACTATATAAATGACACCTTTATCATATATAGTCTTTCACTGAAATCCACTACAAATGCAATACATGTCCCCCTGCCTGGAAGCATCTCCTTCAACAGCCCTCCAACCCTCATTGTGGATCTTTTCTAAACTTATTACTATAGCAGCACTTTTACAGACCGATCCATACTCAACAGACCCATAATAGCAGCTGAACATCAAATGTAAGAACTGCCAACACATCTTCTCAACTGTTACAATACCTTGTCCTCCATTGGACCATTACAAGACCTGGAGTTTATACATCCCATATGTAGTGTCCACAAGGAAATTACATTGTGAAACCAACCAACCACTGAACACTGAAAAACACACACACTCAAAGATCTGAGAAATAATATTTCTCACAAAACATTAAATTAATTTTTCCTTTCAGTTCTTATCCTCAAGGGAAACCTGCAAAATACTTTCAAAATAAGTACCTGGGAACTAAAAATCATAACACTATTGGATACCAGAAATCATGACTTGAGTAGAGATATACTAGTTTTATATCACAT
Source organism: Egretta garzetta (assembly GCF_000687185.1). Lineage (NCBI taxonomy): Eukaryota > Metazoa > Chordata > Aves > Pelecaniformes > Ardeidae > Egretta > Egretta garzetta. Next base: position 1,450,870 of record NW_009269997.1, read on the forward strand.
TATGCCTTCTTTTACCCACGCCCATTAATTCCCATGAGTTCGATTGATGACAAATTGCCCATCTCTTTTTCCCACAGGAGACAGCTATCTTATGATCCCTTCTGTTGCAGGTGTCATTCCTCTGTTCCTGAGGTATCAGCTGCCTTTTCTCTCAAATGATTTAACTGATTAATAAATTCAGAGCTATTGTTCTCAGCTTGTATTTAACTCCAAAGATCTCTGCTTCTCTTTCAAGCCCGAAGAGGCCCTTGTATGCTTGAACACTTGTCTGTTTTGCCTATATCAGTAATTAAAAGAAACCACAAAAAAACCCAACCCCGTATCCTTCAAATCTTTCCTAGCTTAGGAAACATACCTGCTTTTTTAGACAAAGTAAATTATATAAGGTAAATCTTCTGTGGTATAAGACTGGAGATTTTTATTCTGCTTGGAAACACAATAAAAAATGATTTAAAAAAAAGTTCTATCCTTTGAAGTAGGGACATCCAAAATCATATCTTACCTCACTAGTTGAAACAGGGTGCAAACATAGTTATAAAGTTGGTGTTTATGCTGCTCTACAAAAGGCTAAAGGAGATAAAATTCTCTGATAATTGTCTGCTGTTGTCTTACACGGATTTTATAAACCACGCAGGGCCATATTTGGATGATGCAATTTAACATACGCAACACTTTTAAATGCTCAAATGTATGCAAAAAGTATTACGTAAATGTTACACGATGTTAATCAGTCAGGCCATTCAAGCAGTTTTTATTCACCAGAAGATAGTTTTCTTCCCTTTGCAAATATTTCTGAACATGAAAACAATTTGTTAAATTGGATAAACTACTCTGTGGCCTATGCTTTTAAGTAGAGACAAAATGCACATTGTTTCTCCAGTGGTTGCACTTATTTGTTTGATTCTGATCCAGCCTACCCTTTCTTCTCTGTGGTTTGTTTAGTGATTGGCCAAAACTCCAATATGGTCAACTTCATGTTGTTGTAATGGGTTGGGTAAACTATATTTTGATTCTCAGTGAGTTTGGTGGCTGGCAAATGTGTGCACATTTGTTTGAAGCAGCTGTGGATACAAAGGTAGGTCTATCTACTAGTTACTGTTTTCATGGGGGATATTGGTGTTGGCCTTGGTGATAGCATTAGTTTTGGGCTTCAAGATCTGAGGCCTGGCAGAGAAGTGTTACCTCGCCTCTGGGGAATAGGGAAAGTGTGAATATCAAGGCTCCATAGTGGGAACGCCCTGTCTTGTGCCTTTATAAAAATCCTTTTCCTGCCTGCATTTCCCTCTGTAGAGCTATTTGTTTGAATGATTTGTTGGTACTTACAGAACAGGCCAGTGTATAATGCTGTCTAATGTCATCTATTTCCTACATTTCAAAACACATTTGAATAAACTTTCTGGGGAGTAAATATAACACCAAACCCCAGCAGTTGCAGCTTAAATCACTTGTACACAAGACAGTCTATTCTTTCTTAATGTAGCTGCACTTGCTCTGAGGGAATTAGGTTAAATTTGCAACAGAGAGAGTATGTTGCATTACATTTACAGGTCTCACAGCCTTGGGCATAGGGGAATCGGAATAGAAATACTTTTGCAAAAGCAACTTAGCGATAAGTGCTTGCCCATTTTCTCCTTCCCATCTCCTGCATTGACTGATCTCCTGAGAGAAAAAAAATAGCATTAATTCAGACAGTAATGAGTGTTGTTAGTTGGCACATCCAAGTCCAGAACATGAAAAAGATGAGCAACATATAAATTCTCCTGCCCTTAAATATGGTAAAACTTAAAACATCCCTGAACCGTGCACTGCACCAGCTGATGGCTGGGATGAATCAGAGCAACCATATGGCAGAGAGAGCTGAATGATAAAGCAGGAGGCTTAATTTTCTAAGCTTAAGAAGGGATGTCAAATAGCCGCTAATATAAATAAATAAGTAGATAAATAAGTAATGGAAACTCTCTGAGTTTAAGTGAAGAAGAGTGTTTTGAATTGGCTACATACACGAGCATGTCATATAAACATACCCAGTGTTTTTCTAATGCTGTGCTCATCTGCTCTTTTGAGCAGCCGGTTGAACACATTGGATATATAAATATCCTGCTCTGTAAAGCATTCTGTGTCTTATGCTCATGATTACAGCAACAATAACATGTGCTGTTTTGTTGTGGTAGGGTCACCTCGGGTGCAGTGGTAAATCAAGTGGATTTTGTGGCCCATCTGGGATTTTTGCGCATAGGGAGGAATCACTGATCTTATTTCATTGAGATACTAGCGTAGAATATTACTATGACTCTTAACACAGACACAGCCTTTGTTGCTTTAAGATGACAGTGTCCCTTTCAGAGTACTTTACTGATGCAGCAATATCTGGGCTGCTCTCTGGTCAGCTAGCTAGTAAAAACACGAGGGAAAGCCTTTGACTTTTTTTTTGTAAAGAAGAGACGTTTCAAGCTTGTAAGAGTAAGCAGGAAGAAGAGACTAGTCTAACTCTTTTGATGGTCTAAAGCTGCCTGATTTGAACTTTAAAGAGTCCTCTCCATTCAACATCCATTTTAAGAAGCAGCACTGGAGTTATCTATAATCTCATGAGGAGTTACAGTCCTTCCTATTAACTATGTCACTTTATGGAAAAAGCCTAGATGTGCCTCTTTGCAATTTCACCAAGTCCTTTTGATACACCTTGTACAACACTGAATCACATTGATGTGGCTGAAAGGGAGCGGGATGGCACAAATTCTGCCTATTTCCACGACCAGGGAATGTGCTTCCTGAGCCTGCAGGGCATCTCTAAAAGTGTTCCTCTCCCTCCTAGTCACACACAAGGCATGACAAGGAACAACATGCTTCCCATTTTCTCCCTGAAGCTAAGAATATCTTGTTGTGCAACCATTCAAAAATATTTCCAGACATCCATCTTTGTCATCTCAGATCATGACTTCTTTTCTCAAACCAAAAGCAAATTCCTAGGGTTTTTTCAAGGCTATTCCAAGACTACTGTATTAGGAGAAATATACTCAAAACAAACTAAAGATTTCTAAAATGTTTTAATTGCTAAAATGTCCCCTGTTGATGTAGGGTCATGTTTTCGATGGACTTCTTGAGCTGCAGGAAGCAATATGTTGGACTGGATTGGGGGTCCTCATGGCATTTTGAGGAGTTCCTGTAATCCAAAGCCTCGTCTATTCAGTCCTGCACAGTATGTGCATGGCATTTCCTACCATAAGGAGGTCAAACAGAGTCAGTAGCTGTGTGTGGGAGACTAGCTGACAGCAGCAGTCGCCAGTCCAACTCCCCCTGTTCTTAGTCCCTTCCCCTCACTGAACAAACCCATACAAAGAAGAGGCAGACTGGTTTGTGCTTCTCTCAGAGAGCCATTGAACATAAAATGAACTCTTAGTGCCATGCGAAAGTCATAGCCAGCACAACTGTTATCAGGGGATAAAGGTCTTTTTGTAGTCAGCAATGGGCTCAGTGCTGTATTTGCTGACGGTGAACCTCACAGAATAAGGCATAGTAAGCTTATAGCACTATCCATGGCCTTCAAACAGAGAAATGAACCTATGACCCTCCCTCTCTTCATTGCTACAGAAAAGCCACCTTTCTCATGCAAATGTACCTCTTTTGTTTCCTGGTGTTAACAACAATGATGTCATACATTCAACCATCTCATCTTTGCCAAAGGGTGTAAAGCACTGATGAATGAAGGACCTGCAGTGGTATGAAAAGAAAGTCACAACAGTTGGTCAGAATTAGAGTCCAGCATTTTTAAATATCATGTGCCTTGCTCACAGTATCCTTTTGGCAGAAATGTCAAATGCATCTCTTTGGGTTACTGTTAGAACGGGCAAAGGTAGAAAAATGGTTTCCCCCAAAGCCTTGGGAATGCTAAAAAAATGTTATTCTATTTTTATTTTTGAAAAATACTCTCATTTATTTTTCATTTTTGTGTGTTTCAATATCAACTAAATTTTCTCACCCAACTTATAATGTACTGCTTGTCAATATCAGTTAAAATCATGTGGCTACACAGGAGAGTGGCATTGGAAGTGTTTTCTTTTGGCACTCCGCTGTACTTTCTGATTTACTGTAGCAGGATTGCTTGCCAGTTACCACAGTAAGACCACATCCAAAAAAATGACAAGAACCTGGAAAGCAAAACCTGTGGTGTTTAACTAAATAACCCTCCCTTTTTTAAAGGAAAAATTAATCTGGAAATTTAAAAAATATTTTGGGTAACAATTTAGTTTTAAATTGAAGCTGAATGGTTAATTAGTCACTGATTAAAAATCTGCTGTGGTAGGTTGACTTTGTTGTGTTGCACTTCAAGAGGGAATAAGAATCTGAAAGTCAAGTGAGAAGAAAAAAAGGTAACATTTCTATAGTACAACAGGGGATTTTACAAAGCATTCTCTTGTTCTATATGCCAAGATCCAGCCAGAATTAACATGTTCTAAAAATAATAGGAAAATCTCTTAATTATTTATATCTGCTTACTTGATTATTCATTAGAATGTGTTTGTTGTCACTGTAAAGACAAAATTCAAATATTTACTGCTGCCAAACTTATTCCAGAATTTCAGTTTGCTATAGCAAAAATGGACCAAAGTATGCACAAACTATAGGGGAAAATAATTTTCTGCATGCAGAGGACCATATGGAAAGCAAACAGAGGGCAGTCAAAGATGTAATAAACAGAATTTATAAAACAATACATGTACATCAGTTGTCTTTGTTAAGGCTCCCTCTGTCAAGGGACTACTTGGAGTACATAAAGTCTTTTAGTATCACCACCTATGTTATCACTGGATGTTGAATTTAAATGTTGAGGTGTCAGTTGCAGAAATGAAAGAACATATCTGTGTATATCTAGGTAACAAAAAAAAAAAATTTGGTTTGTTTTTTCTGCAAAGAGTGCCTGCTGCCAACTTATACTTAAAGGTAAGTCAGGTCCTCAGCTGGCATAAAGCAGTACATCTCTACTGAGGTAAATAAGTCTTCCAATGCATATGAGGTGAACTTTTAGCTCTCAAGACAGATTCAGGACAGTGGAGAATACAGCAATTGAAATTCCTGTACCAGAAAATACCAATCTTCATGAAATAAAGGGAAGAAACCTGGGAAACCAGAGAGCTGATTCAGGACTAAATCAAAAGAGGATGATAGTATATAGGAAGTGAAGATGGATTTGTCTGAATAGGACACCTATCTTCTCATAACTAGACCTGATCCAGAAATCAGGGACAGAGACCTGTGAATTGTGTACATTCCCACAAAGTGCAGAAGATGCAGATGAATATTAAGCTAATATTCTGCCTCTGGGGGTTTGGTGCCATGTCTTTTATTGCCCAGGAGAGCTGTATATCCATCAGGCTTCCTGCTTTTCAGAAAGGGGGTCATCTATGTGAAAGGGCATTTTCCACTCCTTTTTTTTTTTTGCTTTACGCAGCAGAATCCTTAAGATTCCTTTCACCAGAAAAAGAGAGCGAAAACAGATATGACCTTCTCTTCTAATGGTTTGGGCAGTCACCCTGGATAGTTAATGCTAAGTGATATATAGCAGCTGGGGAATTGGCACAGGCTTTCTGGGTAAGGATGTTCTCTTTTTTTACATTAAACAATCACTGGATAAAACTGTGAAAGTTAAAGTGTTTATGAAGTACGTTACCATGCATGATTTCATCTAATGACTCATTCAGGCAGTGGAGCAGTTTGTAAAATGTAATGTTTAATCTGTTGGTTACTAGAATGCATTCAGTTAGATTCAGGACAATATTAATGAATTAATGCTCTTTTAAAATCTTAATATATACTCTTCAGGCAGTTCATTTTGCTTTGAGTGGATGTTTATGTGGCCTCCAGACTTACTTTGGATTGTGTTGTTCAATTAATTGCATTTATTCATTCACTCCAGTGGGCCTGCTTGAAGAACAGGGTATTACAGGAGGGCAAGTGACAATTTGAGCTCTAGACCCTATTTAAGTTTACCTGGTAGTTGAAAATAAACATTAAAAAAACCCCTCCATACTTCATATAACATGAATTTAATGAGTTTTCCCTCCAATCTGACTATCCACTTTTCACCATTTCTGATGTTCAGTCTCCAGTAAATTCATGGTGGAAAACAATCAGAAGACATCCTTGTAAATTCTCAATATTCACCTGAAATATTCTGACACATTTACCCAGACCTTATCATTAATAACAAAAAAAAAGTGGTGTCATCTTAGAACTTAAGTTTCTGTGGCTGGAAAGCTACATGGCGGAAAAGGACCTGGGGGTACTGGTTCACAGCTGGCTGAATATGAGCCAGCAGTGTGCCCAGGTAGCAGAGAAGGCCAATGGCATCCTGGCTTGTATGAGGAATAGTGTGGCCAGCAGGAGTAGGGAAGTGATTGTGCTCTTGTACTCGGTGCTGGTGAGGCCACACCTCAGATACTGTGTTCAGTTTTGGGCCACTCACTACAGGAAAGACATTGCATTGCTGGAACACGTCCAGAGGAGAGCAACAAAGCTGTTGAGGGGTCTGGAGCACAAGTCTGATGAGGAGCTGCTGAGGGAACTGGGGTTATTTAGTTTGGAGAAGAGGAGGCTGAGGGGAGACCTGATCGCCCTCTACAACTGCCTGACAGGAGGGTGTAGCGAGGCGAGGGTCAGTCTCTTCTCCCTGGTAACAGGCAATAGGATGAGGGGGAATGGCCTCAAGTTGCACCAGGGAAGGTTTAGGTTGGACATTAGGAAAAATTTCTTCACAGAAAGGGTTGTCAAGCATTGGAACGGGCTGCCCAGGGAAGTGGTCGAGTCCCCATCCCTGGAGGTATTTAAAAGACAGGTAGACGAGGTGCTTAGGGCCATGGTTTAGTGGTGGGATGGCAGGGGTAGGTTAACAGTTGGACTTGATGATCTTAAAGGTCTTTTCCAACCTAAATGATTCTATGATTCTATGATAAAGATATTGCATTCTAGGTCTGACAATGTATTACGATAAGGTATTTGCCACTGGAAGGAATAAATTCAAATACTGCAGGTGTTTTCTGACCAACTGGATTATGCCTGTGATTTATTGTGATTGTGATTTATTGATGTCAGACATCTCTTACTAGCATATTCAATGTAAAATGAAAGGCTGAGTGATAACAGCAGCCCTGAAACCAGAGGCTGAAAATCAGAGGCACCGGAGGAAAGGCTGTCAGCAGAACCTCTAAAATGCTAAACTTTAAGGGCTGAATTCTGCAAAGACTCCTGTCTATATGGCCAGACCTGCATTTTCTGCTTTATATTTTTAAGAAGATTATTTTAGTAAGAGGTAAAAGTTGATCTATACCATTGCTCAGAGTTTCTCATTCTGCCTCCCTCCTACACTCAGAAAAGAGGTGTATACACAGTGTATACGCAGTGTGCACACAGCTACAAGAACACAGCCATGGGTATTCACTGCATTATTAGGGCTGTTGCATTGAGCAAAGTCAGCAAAGTAGGGTCTCAGTAGGGTCCAGTACCAAAAAAGCCTTTGTCCTTTTCCATATAGTTCACTAGAGTCTCTTTTTCCTCATTTTTTGTGTTGTATTTTTTCTTGTATTGCATTTAATAATTTCAAAACTATGTCTATTCTTACATATATTTACATATCCTCTGTGTGGATATAGTTGTAGCTATAGTGTAAAGGAAACAAAGAATATAGAAGGTGTAGTGTAAAGGAAACAAAGTTGTAGCTATAGTGTAAAGGAAACAAAGTGATAGAGCATTAAAACAATAAATGACACCTAATATCTCCCAGAGAAAACAAGCAGTGTTTTTACAAGAAGGAAAGGGGAGACAGAGACATAAAACAGAAAACAAAGGAAAGATTTTTATGATTGGTTTTAAAAGAAGAATCATAAAAGTGATGATGGGGGCAAAGAAGTCAAAAAGTTGAACCTGAAAGAGAAAACAATATTTAAGAATGGCAACAGAGAAGAAAATATGCCAAGGTCATATGAAAAGGATGAACCAACAAAGACAAGGAGACAGGAAGAGTTTGTCTCAGCACAGCAATTTCTATCACATTGGGGACAGATATGCAAAGAAAAAAGAAGAAACGGAAGAACAAACCAAGCAAAGAGAGAGTTTTTGAAGAACAGCTTTTTAAAAAAACAAAACCTGCCTGGCAATTCATCCGACTTGCAGAAAGTTTAGAAAGCGTGGTAATAAACTGTGAATGTGTTTCTGACTAATCTTGATCTCTGGCAAGATTGTATGGCTACTACTTTTCTTTGAAAATGTTGTCTGGTTAAATCGTTATACAATAGTAGTATTCTGTACATGAGCATAGAAGACTGAAAATCCTGATCTACAAATGGAAGCTTGCTGTTGTTTATCAGTAGCTCGAGCAAATCAGAATAAGCAAATATTTTGTGTAGTGCTGTATGTTATACTCAGTACAAGCAAGGCCGCTACATAAATCTCTATGTACTTTCAGAGTATAGGAAGCAGATTCCAAAACTGTGTGGATACACTGCCATAGATTTGGAGCTTACGATCACAGTATAAGGATGTCATTTCCAGACTACTCCTTGTATTATGACACAAAGAACAAGCTTTTCCCTTTTCTTTAAGAGTACGATTTATGCCAAACCCCCAAGTAACTTTGGACAATTGCCTTTGAATACTCTCTAGTGTAGTGCCTAGCATGATGTTGATTTTACATCTGTTGGAATAATAACACAAAGAACTCATAAAAGGCTTTCTAAGTGAAATGATAGCTTCAGCCATCTGGAAATAGTTATAAGGTTTATATATGCACTTCTGGTTTTCCTAGAGTATTGCTATCAAGCATTCAGTGCAAAACTTGAGAGTACAAGAATAATCTGTGTACGCTTGCTTTTCTGTAAGTGTGACATGTACAGGAACTTCTACATGCCTCTTTTTTTTTTTTTTTTCAAAGGGAAAAACTGTTGAGTGCTTTAGCAGTCAATGGCGTCATGAATAGTCAGTCTGTGCTACTGCACAGCGCATCTCTTTAGCACTTCATATGAAAAGTTTCATCCAAATCTCTGGGTGCTGACTGATACCCTGCGACATCACTTAGTAGCCACTGCTTCTACCTGAACAATTCCCCAGGCTTGTTGCATCAAAGACTTTATCTTCAGATATTGAGTTCCCATTTAAACAATGCATAATGGTTACTTCTGTTTTGACAAGATCATTTCACTTTGGACTAAAATCTGTCCATCTATATGGGCCCTAAATTACTGTTTACCTTCTGTGCGAGCAGTACTGTTCTTCCCTCCTCCAGAGCTATTGGTGAGATGGTTGTCTGCTCCTGAACAGGCCAAGGTCCAGTGTATTTAGAGCTCTCCTCCAGGAAGTGGAACACATGTCTGAGAGGGAATGATTCAGGCCAGAGCCCTAGACTTCAGTCTCTCCCATCCCAGGTGAGAGTAGGAAACACCAGTCATTGGCTTCCTGGGTAGTGGAGTGACATTTGGTTTTATCCTAGTATTGAACAAAGCGATCCGTGGTTGAGAATTTTTCAAAAGAAGGAAAACTTTCACAGTTCTATTTACAACATCTGGGATCATTGCTGCTCAACTTAGTGGAAAAGTTTATGCTGATGTTTTTCATGCTGGTCCTTGACAACGCTTTTGGAGTGCTGAAGTTGTGACTATATCTTCTTCAGTCCTCAGTTGCACTTCTGGTTAATTCACCCATACCTATTTTAAGCCAGAATTAGGTTCTAAGGGATGGGTAGACAATGACAGCCTGTCCTCTCAGACATGCAATCCATGTCTCCTCAGCACAATTGTTTGCTCCCCTCTGAACACATCTTCTTGGAAGTTATAAGTGCATCACATTTGCTAAGCTACACTGTACAGTGTAGAATCTGAATTTCCTGTATCTATTTCCATTTGAATCAGCAATCCGAAGAATGAGGTTACCCTGAACACCTGAGGGAACAGGCCAGGGTGAGATACAAAGCTTCATTGAGAGGGAGCCATCAATTTGCAGCCACACATTTACTATTCAAGATGCATTAGAAAGTAATTAAATTTAAGTGGTCCTTCATTCAAAGCTGCAGGGGCAAGTAAATAAACATAACAGAAGCCACAGTTTTTAAATGAAGGCATATGACACAGGTGTATTGCTAGAAAAGAATGAATTTCTAGAGCAAACTCTTTCAGAGGGAGGGGGCATAGCAGTGGACTCTGACCAGAGAAATCTTGCCCTAGACTTTGAGGAACTTGCTCATGGCATCGTAAAGTTGAGTTTTGTTCTTAAAAAAGAGCTGGTGTTATAAAACCACAGTGTAACCTCTGCAAACTGGCAGCACTTATTCTCTGGGCACAGGATGAATTTTTCAAGGCGTTACAAGTAAACCATTACTTTACATGTTCCAATGAATTAAACTGAACTCCTTAAAACACAAGTGAAGTTTCATGGTGCGGGCATGCATGATTAGAGCAGCCATGCAAGATAATTTCTCTTTGCTGATGCCAGTGGAAGGCAGGGAAATAAATTATGGTGTCTTTAACAAAACTGTTTAGTTTCATCCAGGTCAAAGGCGTTCAAGCTCTTTTGTTGAAATCACATTGGTATTGCACAATATTCCAAAGAGACAAGTTAAAATTTCATTACTGCCAAGAGCATGCACTTCCAAGTCTTAATGTGTTTGCGCTTTTTCATGTTTATCACTGAATTTGCTGGGTTTGAAGAAGTTTGTTCATTGTTCATCATACCTAAGTAGGATTATGTGTTGCTTCGCTTATTCTAGAGCCTACAAAATGAGTTGGAGCTCTAACAGCTACTGGCTCAAATAAAAATATTTCATGCTCTTCTTTGGGCAATTATTTTACACTTACCCCTTGCAGTGAAAACTAGTACAAGCAATACAGTTCATGCATTAAGAATTCTTGGGTACATGTCTGTAGGTCTTGCTCATCACATAGGTACTTGAGGTACCTTGTGTGGCTTAGCCCTGTACTGCTCTGATCAGGAACCTCTGCCGATTCTGTTTGATACTCTGGCTCCCTTCATGAGATCTGAATCTTCCAAACTTCATGGGATCCATCCCAGCTAATTTTACCCATCTTCATATTAGACATACAGTCTAATGTGCCTGTTCGTGAGGCTCCCTTTATTGTCAAGGAAGTTTGGTTGGTGCCTTTCTTCAGAGATTAATTTACACATTTCCCTAGGACTGCCTGTAAACAAATCTTTTCTGTTTCAGGCTAGACAACCTATTTTTGAGCTGGCAAAGACTGGGCCAGGGGAAATACATCCTTGCTGTCCATCTCCTTTTATGTACCATGGTGGAAGAAGCTGAAGGTGTTTCTCATTCTTCCTGAAGTCTTTCACTTCTTCAGAATGCAGCTTCTATGAAGACTGCAAATCTCTAAGAGAAATACCTGTACTCACATTTCACTCCAGCTGCTGGTGCAATGGCAGAATCGTATGTTCATTTCATCAAAATACATTTTCAACTTGGTTTTTCTCTGTGTTTATAAAACTTAACAGTAGTCTTTGTGGTCACACAAGTGATCATATTACCTGGTAGCTGAGTTCTCAACTGTTTATCAACAGTTCAGAAGGGACAGGATGCAATTCAAAGTTGCTGCCCAGTGATTTGGTAGGACTAACTAGACTGGAACTTTGTTTTACAGCTTTTTAGGAGAACTGTCCTTTAACAATTCAGACACAATTTTCCTAACAGATTATTAGATTGTAGCTATCTTGCACTTGAAATGGTGCATTTAAAACAATAATCCTTGCAAAATGCTTAGATTCAGAACTGTCAGATTGTAAGCCTTTAGCTGACATTATCATAATTGGTATGCATTATCTAGAAAATATCCATTTCATGCATCAGAGCCCTGACACCATTGTTTCTGGATAGCTGGGATAACATTGCAGGATCCTTATGCAACATATGTAAATTTCTGACAATGTTGGGTCATGGATCTTCTGTTCTCTTGAGCATAGTTATATGTACAAAATCATATTGTGTTCTTTATTCAACCTTTTCTTGTGTTATCAAACTTTTAGTAATACTGAAAATATTTGGTGTAGGACTTTTCCCTGTGGAATTTTCATATATACTGGAAAATTGCCCATTCTTTATTATTCCAGATTTACATTTAGTTCAGGTTTCCTCTATCTAAATTTTTTAATGTGGACTCCTGTCCCTCTACAGCGCATTTTATCTCTGCAAAACCTGGTTTCAGGCATATTTTCAGCCTCCATCCATTTTCTACAAAAAAACCAACCTTTGCTTTTTTCAAGATTTGTTTTTAGCACTGTCTCAAGATTGGATGCTACTTATGTTTGTGCTCAAAATGGGAAGCAAGCAATCTCTCATGCTCTCTATTCTAGTCCAGTCTTGGCTGAATTTTTAAGGCTCCTCATGCTCTCTCAGCTTTGCTTTGACTCTGTGTGATTTGTGATTTGGTAATCTAGTCCACTGAGAATTCTCTCCAACATGTTGAGACCTATCTGTCTCTATTCTGCTGACTGACACCATTTTACATTTTTTTTCCTAAGCTTCGGTCAAGAAATTTTAATAGTCTTTTCTATATCTATATCAGAAATCTTCCAGAAACTAACATTAAATTATGAGTGCTGCAAACTCTCTCTCCCTGTAAAGACATTGCTTGTGTGACACAAAAGCCCCAGAACTTTTATAAAGGCTCAACGTGTTGCTTCCTTTTGGTGTAATGTATGAAACTTATCTCTCAAAGTTGGTATCCTTTCTGGTCATGCAGAAAGTGTTGGGATGCACATCTGATAAAAAGAAGTGTTCTTTCTTATTTAGGCTAGGCTGTTAAAAAACTCTAGTGGCACTGCCTTCATATTGCTAAATTTAACAAGTCCACTTTGTTGACCTTTTTCTCTCAAATGTCAATTAGTTTTCATACTTAAATAGCCACTGCATTTCCACAGCTGTGCTGGAGCATCTCCTCACTACCTTCTCCCCAGTGGTTCTCTTTCTTACAATTAGGCTGTGGTCTTTTGTGGTGAACTTCATGTTTCAGCACACATTAAAAATGAGACTTCATCAGAGTAACCAATTAAATAATATAAATATAAGAAAAAAAAAAATTAAAGGGGTAAGAATGTGGCTCTGTCTCCTAGTTAGTCTAATTAATGTCGGTATCATTGTTAGTGTTTTCTGGGAAAATGGCAAAAAGAAAGAGGAAAATATTGTAGAAGTTTCCTGGCCTATCCTTGTAAATTAATAGTACATCACATGCTCTTTGACCTTTATCCCTCTACATGAATTTGGGTTAAAACCTCTAAGTGGTTTACTGTAGCTTTCCAGAGCCCCTCTGTAGACCAGCCCTCAGCCCTGAGTGTCTCCAGCTGTCACACAGCAGCACAAATGAAAAAAATCAGGGAAGCCATGAAGCTAAAGCAACATGAAAATCAAAGAAAATCCTACTTTATTGTCACTTGGCAGAGAGTCAATTACTAGAAGATACTGATATCTTTTGGCTCAACCCTGCTGGCACCGTCAATGTCCATAGGGAAAAAAGAGTGAAAAATCCCCAAAGCACACAATGTTACATCTGACCTTTCAAAACAACACTCTTAAAAAGCTGATGGCAATTACAGCCTTAATATTACAGCCATAGCTGTGCACATGCCTTCACATTAAACAGAAATCAGAGGTGCCATTAAAGCTCAGGTATAAATATCAAATTCCCTGTGGATTTTTATAACTTTTTTTAGGATTCAAACAATTGTTTCTTTTTATCTGAAATCCTCCAGGTCTGCGATGCCTTAAAATGCTTAATATATTTGACATGATGCATTATTCTATGTCACTCTCTGTTACACAGTCTGCTTCTTCAACTTGTATGACACAGTGTCATGGGGAAAGACACCAAGAGGAAAGGAAATATGCATTTGAATTTCACCAGGGTAGCCAGGATGTGAAGCAAGGATAGGTGCATTGTATGTATGATAGTCTGCAAAGTAAGGTCCCTTCTCTAGACAGGAAAAAGTACAATTTTGGGGTGGTTGTTCCACAGTCTGATGCATCTGTTTTTTAACTATACAGGACCAGAATGTCTAAAGTTATCATCCTCCACAGTAAGGCCCCAATTTTTTAGGATTGTTTAATGCAGACTAGTGGAAGTTGTTAGAAGCCAAATTCTCCCTGAAAATGCAGACGCTTTATCTGGAAGCTTAAACACATGTTGAGTGCCTTTGAAAATTTAGCCTCTTTTTTTTCTTTTCTCTTTTTTTTTTAATCGAAAACTTGCATCCACACAAGGGCAAAGCAAGTAGGCCAGGCAACAGGGGTGCCTTCTAATGAAGTATAAATCAGGTGCCCAGTGCATCTGGATGGGCTGTGATATCTCTTTCATGAAATCACTGGCAACAGGGTGGCAGATAAGGAGTATGAAACAGGAAATCATCAGCAGGTTTTGTTCTGTGATTTGTTCCAGTGATATTGAGACAATATTGGCTGCATTCCCACAGGGCACAAATAATGCAGCAGTTCAGGAAGCCTGACATTAGTTCACAAAAATCTGATGATATACGCCGAATTTCCCAGTGCTGTGATAATGTAGCCCCAGCCAGTTGCTCAATTTACTTCTTGTAAATCCCTTTCAAAGCATAAGGGAAAAGAAATCCACAGTGGACAGTGTCCAAACATGACCAGTCTCTTCCATCTTTCACCCTACAGTGTATCCAGCTGGGCTTTGGAGGTGAGACTGAAGAAGCTATGGCTTGTCCATCTTGCACTATTCCTTTGTCAACCACTCATAGAGACTTCTAGTGCCTTTATGCTTCCAAAAGCTCCCAGAGGCAGGGATTGGCCCAAGCAGCCACTGGAGCAAGGGTGGTGCTGCCCCTATTAGAGAGGTAAACTCCACCATGTGAAGCAGCAGTATAACCCATATCCACTGCCAGGGCTTTTGGAGAAACTTATGAAGAAATCAGCCAGGTATTTACTGCCTAGGTGTTCTAGCCCCATACTTTGAGCATGGGTATTCACAGGCACTATGAGCATGTGACTGTGTACTACAACTGAGTGGGTTAAGCTTGAGATGGGTACGTGAATTGAAATGAAAGTGAGCACTTACAAGAGTCTGAATGGAGTTTGCTTTATCATTCTGGTCTCTGGGTAAGTCTGTAAATTTTTTCCCACTTTCTTCACCCAGTTATATCTGTTTGTTTTTTCCTCATTTTACTGTATATAACCAAATATCTTTGTTTCCCACATATAGTACCACTTTATGACTTGGAGCCTTCAAGAATGATGGTGACCTAGAAAGAGTTGCTGAATAGTACAAACCCATTAATTTTGGTTATAGAACATTTAGATTTATCTAAATGACATTTTTTTTTTTTTCTACCTGAAATTTTTGTCCAGTTGGAAGAAGGAATGTAGGCACATGTCTGGGATTGCTGGCATCCCATCAACCTGTCAGATCAGCAGAGCTTTGGCTTGACTCTGGTCATACAAAAGTGCCAGCCAAATGTTAAGTGCAGTATACTCAATAAATCTGACCTCTTGGGATTTCCTGTGAATGTAGTGCTCACACACAGCAAATCAGACACTTCACAAAGCATTGGACTTGGAAATATAAAGCACAAGTGCACATTTCTAGCCAGGAATCACTGGAAGAAAATGTGTGGCTGCTCTACCACTGCACCACACTCTAGGACCATCAGTCTGAAGCGTAAATGCAGCAATTCTGTTATCTTTTGGCAATGTCTGAGAATATCCCAGTCAAGTTACTGAAAGAGAAGGGTTGTGAATTGTTTGTGCCTTTTATCAGGCATGAGTACAGGATTGTGTTTGCCAATGGCAGGAGCACTGTTCAGAGTGGGCTGCTACCAACCATACATCTAAAGAGAGCCCTAAATCCCTTAACAGGCCTTAAATGATTTACTCATTTTGCCCTAAAAGTTTGTATTTTCTCTATGTGAATAGCACATACTTGATCCATGCAATTTTGCTACCTTTTCTTACTGGCATAGCAAACTAATAACCAGCTTTGTAAAAATAAAGATTTATGAAATTTAATGAATGTTAGTTCAGCTTTAAAGTAAAACTGTTAGAATAATGATAATGACATTTTATGAATCTGATTCTTAAATCTGGGATAGAAATGCTCATTCTGATTTGAAATTAGGCATGCAAAATTCTCAGGCAAAATAAAAACAATTAAAAGTCAAAAGAAACGGGCTATTTCTGAAATATACAGCTAAAGTCGGAACAAGTGTGCCAGTTTCGGGCTTCATTGTGAAAAACAGAAAATATAATTTGGCAAGGGAGTGGCTCATCATAGTGTTTTATTAGGCTTTTCAGTCAGCTTTCCGTTGTTAACATCCAGAAAGTTACTTTTGAGAGAGCACAATAATGTCATACAGATCACTTTGTAGGTCTAATGTCACCAAAATGTATAACCAAAAAGAGCTACTTCACACCGCAGGTGCAAACACTGTGAAACTGTCTCCATCTGTTAAATGAAAACAACTCTGAATGAAACGGAGTAGAATGTTAATTGATTTAAATACCTATATAAATAGATTCTTCCATACTCTTGCAACTATGCTGATTATTCAGAGGAAACCTCTGTGTCTCTTAAAGTGGTTTTTGGTTTTTTTTTAATAACTTAATAACTCATGGTTCCCAGGTGGGGCATTTTGAAATGGATTTTTAATTAATACATTTAGTTATAGAATTGAAAGATGTGCAGAAAACATACTCTAGATTATATCTGCAGACCAAGACTCGGTTGTGCTTTAGATCAACTGAGATTATCATGTGGCAATAGTGTACTCTGTCTTGACAAACTTAAAATTAAGGTAAGCATCATACATCTCTTAAGATTTTGCCCCTGAAATCATTGGCCAACTCCTCCAAAAGAACCCAAATATATCCAGTTCAGCTCCTTAATGAATTTAAATATAAGCTCTGCATTCTGAATACAGCCACCTCATCCCAAGGTGATAGTACCGAAAAATTGAAGGAACTGAAGAACAGGTGATTAAAATCCCGGTAAAATTTATTATAATAATTCCAGAATAATCCTAAATATCTTTCCTCAAACTTTGCAGAAATGTTCTCATTCAGTTTCAGCATGATCGGGACAATTTTCAGTCTAAAACAATTTTTCCAGTAGAAATGAAAGAAAATGATTGGATAAAGTTAAAATAGGATTTAGTGACCTACACTGTAGAAGAACAGTTTACTATTCCTTCAAAATACACACCAATCTGCTTATCTGCCAACTCCCATAACACAGAGTATATATAAAGGTGTGTATCAAACAGAAGTACCTAAAGGTTTGCTTCTGGCAGGTGCTGAGTGCCTGACAGAAGACGTTCAGAAGCTGTCAGGATCCTACTCAAAATACAGGATTTTCACAGACAGGAGAATAACTGTGAAGTAACATTTCTAACCTCAAATAAATACTAGTTTACCAACCACTTTCTGATCTGAATTGAAACAAAATGACATTGTTTATTTGTAGGAGATTTCCTTTTCTTTTTCTTTTTTTTTTTTTAGTTTAAGCTTTGAATTCATAGACAGAAATCTGTTTAAGGTTAAGTAACATTTTTGTTTGTTTGCTTTTATGTCCAATTTCCCATCACTGAAGCAAGGGGAACTGAAAAATTCTCAATAAATGCTTATTAATTTGCATCTTGGCCCAGATCAGGATTTCACTGAGATGTAATGGGAATGTTTCTTTTGAACTCAAACCAGTTGAGAGGAAGTCTCTGGCTAACCAGGTAGGGATGTGTCTCCAAACTTCTGCTGGCCCTTTTTAGTCTGAACTATAATCAAATGCTAAACCTGGGAACTTCAACTTTTACCACAGCATTGGTTAAAGCACTACCAAAATGCTGGTGAATACTGCTGAAAAACTTCAGACATGAAAATCAAATTATTACTCTTTACATGTAAAATTAAATTATGTTGTCTCCAAGGTTCAGCTTTTGTACTTTTGGTTCATTTGGACTGCAACCTTACTGTGACTGAAATATAGAATCATAGAATGTTTTGGGTTGGAA
Organism: Egretta garzetta; assembly: GCF_000687185.1. Lineage (NCBI taxonomy): Eukaryota > Metazoa > Chordata > Aves > Pelecaniformes > Ardeidae > Egretta > Egretta garzetta. The sequence continues at coordinate 1,468,876 of NW_009269997.1, forward strand.
GGGGCCTTTAAAGGTCATCTAGTCCAATCCCCCTGCAATGAGCAGAGACATCTTCAACTAAATTGGGTTGCTCAGAGCCCTATCCAACCTGACCTTGAATAGTTCTAGGGATGGGGCATCTACCACCTCTCTGGGTAACCTGTTCCAGTGTTTCATCACCCTCATAGTAAAAAATTTTCTTTCTTATATCTAGTCTGAATCTACCTTTTTTTTAGTTTAAAGCCATTACCTCTTGTTCTATCACTACAGGCCCTACTAAAAAGTCTTTCCCCATTTTTCTTATAAGCCCCCTTTAAGAATTAAACAGTTGCAAGAAGGTCTTCCCAGAGCCTTCTCTTCTCTAGGCTGAACACCCCCAACTCTCTCAGACTTTCCTTATAGGAGTAGCATTCCATTCCTCTGATCATTTTTGCAGCCCTCCTCTGGACCAGCTCCAACAGGTTCATGTCTTTCATACATTGAGGACTCCAGAGCTGGATGCAGTGCTCCAGGTGAGGTCTCACCAGAGCAGAACAGAGGGGCAGAATCACGTCCCTCAACCTGATGACCACTCTTCTTCTGATGCAGCCCAGGATATGGTTGGCTTTTGGGGCTGTGAGCGCACATTGCCAGCATATATTCAGCTTTTCATCCACCAGTACCCCCAAGTCCTTCTCTGCAGGACTACTCAATTCCTTCATCCCCCAGCCTGCATTGATGTTGTGAGGGACCACGTCAAAGCCCTTACAGAAGTCCAGATCGATGACATCTGTAGCTCTTCCCTTGTCCACTGATGCAGTCACTCCATCATAGAAGGCCACTAGATTGGTCAGGCAAGCCTTGCCCTTGCTGAAGCCATACTGTCTGTCTCGAATCACCTCCCTGTCCTCCATGTCCCTTATCATAGCTTCTAGAAGGATCTGTTCCATATAATTGCTTTAAAGTTGTCTTTGCAGTCATTTTACATGTTTACCAAGTCAGTTCCCAAATCCAAAATAGTTTTGTGTGTGCGTGTATGCTTGTTTGTTTGAGTATTTTCGTAAACTGTAGAAAATAAACTTCAGATTGCACTGACAGATTATATCATACAATTTATGCAGAGGAAAGTAGTCAGACAGATTTTTTTTCTTCAGATTAGTTATGTGTTTATTACAAAATCTTGAACTGTCTATGTGTGAGACAAAGTAAAGAAAATTCACACAGCTTAACACATTCCAGTTAAATATTAGTGCTTAATTTTATGCAGATTAACATGTAAATACAGATAAGTATAAAAAGACACAGCATTGCTGAAGGCTGCTAACATTTTTGTGTACATGAGAAAATTAACTGGCACTACAATAACTTTGTTGGGGAGCTATGCCCAAGTAACTCCCTGCATATATGATCCTGAAATAAAAGTGACTTTATTCTGGAATGATTATTCCTCTTTGGAAGCAGAGTAATTATTCTGGAATAAAATCACTTTTATTCTGGAACTGAATGTCTGCACTAGGGAGTTATTCCAGAATAGTTAAATTATACCAAAATAGCAATAACGGAAGTTATTATGGAATAGCTCTGCTGGTTAATTTCCCCTGTGTACTGCAGGCCAAAGGTTGAGTTACGCCAGAATGTATTATACATAATTATGTGATCGATTACTGTAGAGTAAGAGGGGTTTTAAAAGAGAATAACTCATATTTAAGACAATTCCTCATACCCCTTCCTCAAAATAAAATCCCAGTTAATTAAACTGTGCAGCTAAGAAAGCTTTGACAAAAAAACCTCAGTAAATTCCAGAGCAGGACATTAAATTATTGTAGCAAATCCCATCCAAATTAGAAGGAACATCTACAGTTGGCACTACCCTGTTTACATGTGTCATCCATACCAGGTGTTCTTCCTTTCCATTCACAGTGACACCTGTCATCGTACTCAGGAAATAAAAATCTCTGGTGTCTGTTTTACTAAGCTATGGCTGTTTCAATAGGTTTCACTTTGTGTCCTCCAAAGTGTGAAAAACCAAGGAACATCATGTGAATCTGCCTTTCTGAAACTTGGTACTTCATCTAGCTAATGAGAAACAGGGGAGGGAGAAAAGAGGGAACTGCCAGCACTGAAGAACAGGTACTTAGAGGTAATGAAATGGAATAAACTGAAGGTCTGTAGATATGACAGGTCTCAGCTTTGTAGGGAGACAACATAATAATGATAAACTTGTGGAGTTTTGTCAAGCCTCTACCTAAGGCTTTTCTTTTCCTTTCAGTTTTAGGAGCTGTGTAGTTGGCTGAAGTGCAGGATTTGCACTTCATAAAAACTAAGGCCACTCCACACAATTAGGGCTGTGGACAGAGTTTTAAAATAAGAAACATCCACTTGCACTCCAGGGGCTCACTCCATTTTGCTGTGGTGTAGACCAGCCGTAGCTTAGCACCCCTGACTCCCCAGGGGTGTTAACTCAGCAGCATGGTCAGGGGCACAGTCCCACTCTGCAGAGCTCTGGCATGGCTCTGTAAGCCTCTGAAAGATTCGTCAGCTACACAAAAAAAGACCTCAGAGAAAAGTTGAATGAGGGGAGAGGTGAAGGGAAGCTTGGTGGCATCTGTGTGTACCACACTAGAAAAAAAACCTGCTGCAACAGGCTGCTCCCTTGTCTGAGATCTAGGTGTTTTGACTGGCATATGACTAGTTGTCTTCCCTGCTCGTGCTCTGACATGGAAGCTCCCCTTGCCATGCCAGGTAGTCTAATCCTTGCAGACTATCTAACCTTAAGCCCTTCCTTTACTTGCTCGCAACTTGCTTGCAGTACGTTAATATTTTGTTGACATGGAGTCTTTACTGGCTGTCATTATTTTTGGTGGGAATCAGCACTATGAAGGAATAGAATCTCACTTGCAAGGTATAGACAGCATGTACCCACAAACATCATGCATGTTTTGTTTTGGAAGTCACATTCTCATCTGCTCCCAGGTGTTTTTCAAGTAATTGGATTAATCCTGCAAGACCCAAGGACCCTGGACTTTTATGATGGCTGTTACCAGTTCTCTGTTTAACAAATGAACCCTGGAAAGGTGCTTTGTAGTTTGGAAGCCTCTGATTTTCAATGATGAATTGAGTGCCCCTGAGTGCTGCACTGTAAAATTTCAGAAAGGCTAAGAAAAAAGGTAGAAAAAGCTAGTCATATTTGACATCTAGAGTTCTCAAGACATGCTTTTGCCCAGTTAGCATGATATATAATTTTCTACCTTTCAGATGCCTGACTTCAACTCTGTAGCTTGTCAGCCTATGGAAACAAGGCTTGGGTGATCACGCTGTCAGCCCATGTCTGTTTGTCTATCATCCTCTGATAAATTTTTGTACACTTCAGCTGATGGCAATGAAATGTAACTGAGGAAGCCAAAGTCTCCAGTAGAGTGGTGTTCCTATGACTTCTCTGGAAGTAGGTTCTCATTGAAGGAGACAGACCCTATATGACTACAGTGTTAGCTGAACCCCTAGAGAACATAAACAGAAAAGGGAGGTGCTATGGGTGTAAGAAAGGCCTCAGTAAGAAGATGTGCTTATCTCACCTAAGTCAGTCAGTTATGACACAGACATATAAAAAAACATTTTTCACCTGAAGCATTTATTTTCTATTTCATTTCTCTGCATCTTTGGTCTGCTCCCCCCCTTTTTTTTTTAAATAAAGGCAAAAAAAATTAATGTAGTCATCAACAAGAGGGTGTATCATCTTGTTGCTGGGATGGCCACTACTTTTGCCAAAGCAAGGGTCTAGGAAGGCCCTCAAGGCTATAGGAACACATACTCAATGCAGAGGCTCCCAGGATGGGCTGGTCTGTCAAGCTGTGTTACCATTTAAAAAAGCATGCTAAGTGTTACTTGTGGTCTTCAGGAAATTTTTGAAGTGTTAAGGTCAAGTGAATCAAGTGAGATCTTCAAGAACTTAATCACATTATCTGGCACCAAAGTGAAGTGGTCCAATTATTCTAAACCAGAGAATGGTAAGGACAGTGGCTGTCTCAGGTGTGAGCAGGTGGATGATCTGCTCTGCCGGTAGCAGAGCTGAAAGAGGAGGTGGAAAGATTAAGGAGCATTAGAGAATGCAAGATGAAGATAGACTGGTGGAGTCGCACTCTACCATCCCTCAGGCCAAGGCAACAGATAGAGGCTTCACAGGAAGCAGAGGATCCCCAGTCCTCTTGCCAGTGGGCAGAAGCTAGGGACCCAAGAGATGGTGGGGAATGGAAAAAGGTCTCTGCTCGGGGCAGGAGGAGAATCCCCTCCCAGGCTCCCTCACCTTCCCAGCTGCCCTTGCTTAACAGATATGCGACTCTGGAAGTCGAGGGCTGGGCAACTGAGGATGGGGGTGAAGGCCCACCCAGGGGGTTGGCTAGGGAGAGGAGGTCACCCCTACCTATCAGGATGGACTGTACAAAGAAAAAAAGAAGGGTGATTGTGGTGGGTGATTCCCTTCTGAAGGGAACGGAGGGCCCGATATGCCGCCCAGACCCATCCCATAGGGAAGTCTGTTGCCTCCCTGGGGCCCGGATCAGGGACATTGCCAAGAGACTCCCTGGTCTGGTACGGCCCTCGGACTACTATCCGCTGTTGATTGTACAGGCAGGCAGCGATGAGATGC
>NW_009269997.1:1475486-1487253 GCF_000687185.1 Egretta garzetta
GGGAGGTGGTCGAGTCCTCCTCCCTGGAGGTATTTAAAAGAAGGATAGATGAGGTGCTTAGGGAGATGGTTTAGTGGTAGGATGTCAGGGTTAGATTACAGGTTGAACTCAATGATCTCAAAGGTCTTTTCCAACCAAAGTGATTCTATGATTCTAAACAGGAGCAGTTGAGCACTGAGCCCTTTGAAAATCTTGCCCATCAAGAAGCCTGATAAATGGGCAAGTCTGCTCCATGGTATATGTTAAATTTCACATCAGTTTTTGTCCTCTTTATATTTGTCTCACCAACTCTGTTCATGCAAAATGCTGGGTGTGCACGTTCTTTTCTCCATTCCTCCTGCCAGAAAGTCAAGCAAATTGCACATGGGTGTTCCCAGCAATGTTCTAGCATGTTTATCAAAAATAGATGATCTGTGTTACAACTTATTTCTCATACAGTTCATCAGGATGATGGTAACAGAGGGTACTGCTGTGGAAAACACACACTGGTTTTTCCAGTAATCTAAGGAAATTTCATAGTACCCATGTGTTCTGAACAGAGAAGAAAGACTGTATTCCATCATCAGAACATTGCTTCTTCATTTTAAGACTTTGATACAATTGGACGAGTGTTTACAAGTCTAGTCTCATACTAAGACATTGGAAATTTAGTGTGGTTACACTGACTTTGGCTTATTAAGTGTCACTGCTTTATATATCTAGTACTTTTGGGTGGTCAGGCAGCAGTAATAGGTAGGAACCCATACTCCCGCAGTCATACATTAACTAATCACCAGATTACAAAACAACAGAGTAATACAAGTCAGGTGAAGTAAGTGGCTTCCAGCTCCCAGTGGCTTCCTTGCTGGCTAGCCTTGCCATCACAAAAGAGAGGGGATTCCTGTTACTTATGCAGTGGTTTTCCAGTCTCTATTCCCCATCTCCTTTGTGCTCTCAGACCCTTTTCTTACTGCATATTTTGCTTTTAAATTACAATATTGTTCACATTGAATAAATGCTGTTTTACAAAATAATTAATTATTGAACTTACTTTAAATCAATTAAATAGTAGATATACTGCCTATATTTAAATGCCCTTGTATTGGAAGAATTCAAGTGAGCCTTTTGTGTTTCATTTTTAGTGTCTCTCCTGAGAAACTCCAAGTCTGGGATGCCTTGTCCCTTCTTTCCCACAGTGTCATTCATGCCTTTTTTTAACATGGTCTTACATCTCTAGGTTTACTGTATCCCATTCACAGTAATTGAGGTTCTGAACTGTCACCTCTCTATACTGACACAGAAGGGGTAACAAATGCTGTATGTGGTTTGCTGGTTTAAGCAAAGCAGGGTCTATGTACACAGTATAGTGTTACTGATGCTACAGTTAGTGTGAAAAAAATCATTTCCCTACCCTGGCTGACTACCTGGTATTGGGTTCCCTTCAGTGTGGGGAGAACACTGAACTCATTTTACCAATTTATACCTGCCTAACACACTGATGGCAAATCTGCGATGGTAGTTTGGATTACCATCTTACTCTAAAACCTGCCATTGACAAGTGACCCAGCACCTTTCATAAATTCAAAGCCTTTTACATTGCGGGGTCTTCTATGCTCTTTTAATATGACCTCCAGCAGAAAACAGACCATACTGTTCATACTTTTTCTCCTTGGACTATGCATTTTCAAGGAAAACAAAACAAGATTCGACATGCTAGGTGTTCTCCAACTGACTCGGTTATCTCTCTACCCATAAACCACAAATCTGAGGACATTTGGTTTCTGCCCTTTAATAGCTTCTCAGTTAGCAAAAACAGATTTAAGAAGGACAGCGGTCTTCTCAGGACAGATTTTGATGGATACTAGCACATTAAATGTCAAACAGAAGAGAAATTTTCATGTTGGGGTCATTTGCTATTGTATTGTATTGTGCAATGTGACTGCTTATCTTGGGTTGCAGAGGTTATTTGCTGCAGGGAAGGCTGAGAATGTCATTAGTGCACTGTGCCCTGAGATAACCTGCAGCATATCATTAAACCATCTAATGACTCTATGGCCCATTGACCTCCATCACTCATTTGCTAACAATGTTTGTTATTTACAGGCTCTAGGGAAATTACTGTTGAGTTATTACTTACCCTTCTCTTGCTGCTGCCATCGCAATACTTGGTGATATCCATCAGGAAAATTTAGGAAGCCAGTAAATTGGCTTTAATGATATTATCTGGTGTGCATATGAACTAAGTCTGTGGGTATGTTTACTGAGTCCCCCTGTTGTCATCCCTCTCGCCCCCCCAAATATTCTGGTATATCACTCTTGTCACTGAAATAATATTTTCACTTAGCTATGTCTTGCCATGCAGCTTTGGATTCCACTAGCTGCACTTTTCTTTTAAGAGCATGTTAGGCAACAATTTGGAATGGAGATCAATCCAGTGATGGAAGAAGCTGAATATATAAATAATTGGCAGCTGTACTGAAAATGTCACTTTAGCCCAAGGCTGTTAAAATAGAGCAATTGGAATTCTTAAATTACTATCTTTTTCTGCTTATGTGAAATATTTAGTACCCCTCTTATTAAAACACTGCTTCCATTAACCCAGTTATTTTCAAAGGCACTTAATGCTATTAGGCAGTTAAACATTACTGGAACTGAAAGGTATTGGCTTTGATTTTTGTTTGTGTGTGGGTTTTTAGAGAGGGGGTGGGTGTCAAGAAAGTGAAGGTAAGGTACTTGTTTATTTAAACTATTTTGCAGTTAAAATGCAATAAACAAAATTGGTGGTGTTCAGTAAATATTAAGATTTCCTTGTGGTTAAAGGTCTATCCAGCAAGCTAAATTAACCTGCTGTTTATCCCAATTATGAGCAATTGAACTTTCCTTCGAGGTAAATGAGGGCTAAAGAAGAACATGAAATACATACGGAGTAATATTCCAATCACGTGCTTGCTTGAAACCTCACAGAAAGGGGTATAGCTTTCACTGCCTTCAGTGAATTATGACAGTACAGAAAAAGGCATTGTGTACTGCTAGAATTAATTAGCATTGCTGGCTCCATTTGAGGGTGACCAGATGTCCACAGCCAAAGCAGGACGCCTATCTCTGGCTGCCAGGATTCCAAAAGTGATAGGACAACAATGTGCAAATAAAGCCAAATTATGTTGGTACTGCAAAAAAATGCTTCAGCTTTTGGGATTTTCCTGTCCAAAAGGGAATAGTAACATAAGTGAGGGTGCTTACATAGCTTCAATGGTGTTTGTGCTTGAGAGAGTTTGATTCTTTTACCAGACCTACTGCAGTTTTCCTTTTTGAAGCAGGAGTAAGTATGCTTGGTTCTTCAAAGTCCCACTCGCTATCACTTCATCACTTCAATTCACCATCTGTAAAGTGGGGTTAATAAATAGCAGTATTGTAAAGGTAACAGTGTGAAATACACAGGAGTGTATGTCTGGGATACAGGTCCAGCAAGAACAAATAATCAGGACAGCTAAGGACATTCTAGGCATCAGCTCAAATCAGTCTGTAGAGTACCACAGTTTAAGGATGGGTTTAACGAGACGTGGTATTAAGAGACCAAATAGTGTTTTACAAAGCTGAATAAAGTTGCAACCAAACAGAAGGTCAGTGATTGCAGTCTAATAATACAAAGTTGATCATAATCTAGGGTACACCAACAGCTGGGAAAAGCTTAGCATGAAGATGCACAAATGAATTACCACAGCTTAATGACATATTGTGCATCAGCTGAGCTACAGGAACTGACTGTAGCAGAATCCTTTGCCACCAGTGAATGCTATCTAAAATGCATTAACCTAAACCACAGTGAACCTGCTATGCTGCAATAACGACACTCAATTTTGTGTCACAACAGTTGAAACTTTTCACTAGGTTTCATTTAAGCCCATGAGGATTTAGCCACTGACTTCAAAACTCCGGACCCCCAACACAGAGAACTCAGTGGAGATGCTCAGTTTAATGTTGCCTTTATTAAATTCCAGAGTGAAGACCATCACATCCAAATCCCTAAGCTCTTGAAGAAACTGTGACCCAACACAAGCCCCTCCCCTTTCAATTTCAATTTCAATTAATAGAAAAGCTCTCTGTGGTTCTCTATATTTTACTGTTTATTTTCTTCAAGGTTATAACATGATGTGCTAGTACCAGGTTCCTCTGAAATAGTTTTGCAGTGAAACTGCCACCATACGCCTCCTAAAGTAAAGCCATGGTTTTTAAGCAAGGACATACTCTGATAATCAGTCCGGCCTGCTTCTGTGTACAAGCCTGAGAAGAGGACCCAACACAGATCTTTTAGGACTTGCAAGTTTATCATGAACATTTTACATGACACAGAAATCATAACCCCTGCCAAATCATGTAAATGGTTAACTTTCCTCCCTGTATTAAGGACTCCTTTTAATCTGGGATAGTCTTGCTTCACAGCTCTCAGCCATAGGAGTTCATTATGACTCCTCCTGACCTCTTAATAAACCACCTATTCAGATCTCTTTATGCTTCTAGCTGTGAAACTGTAAACTCTTATTTTGAATGGAACACTGGCTGCTTCCTCTGTTAGCTTTTACTTCTGTGGCCAGTGAAATTTTACCAACAGTTGACATGTAATTAACATGAAGAATAATGGTGTAAATGAATGTCATCCAAGCAGAAGCCAAGTGAAGCAGTGAGGTGGTAACAGCATAGGGTAAGCCCTTCCCTGCAAGAAAACAGGTCTACAGCACAAGAATTTCCTCGTAAATAGCTGTTGATGTAGCATCTTAAAAAAGTAATGGCAAAGAAGTGAAAAGGGTTGCCAGTCTTCTGGGAAGGACAGCGGGCATGCTTTTGTTACAAGTGGATCTGGCTCAACTAGTGAACAAGACAGGAAGAGGGCTTGTGGGGTAAGAGAGCTCATGGGGTGCAAAGAAGGAGCTATGTCAAACTGAATGATCCTACGCCCCTTCAAAAATCTTCACCTATCTTCAAAGAATGGCCAAACATGATGAAGAAACTGAGTTAGGGAAATAGGACAGCATTGTACATATCTTATACTATCAGATTTCAGATCAACCATAATTTATGTGGGCTTTGTGCCTGTTTGGTTTTAACTACCAGATGTCCTTGGAGGGTCAATTTACAAATCTGGAGAACCCGCAAGATCTGGGAGTTGAGAAAGGTGTGCTTAAATTACTAGACAATCAGGAAGCAATAGCCCTAGACTTTTGGGAGAGCATTGCAATATAATCTTGTGTCTACCAGGAAATAATGGGGTGGAGGGATCATAAAGAATGTGGAAGTGAAAGTTGGCATTGTAGTGTTCTCAGATCAAAGAAAGGCATGGGACTGGCTTCTGGGAATTTGAACACATCAGCCTGGCAAGCTTTTAGGTAGGAAAGGCTCACCCAAAGATAAGTGACAGATCACTTGCAGACTGTGACAAAACTACTTCCTGCCTTTCTCTCAGCTTAACCAAGGAGACTAACAAGTGTGAGGCTGACCAGTCAGGAGCCCAGTGAGGGATGCAAATTCTAGCCGAAAAAAAGTGAGAACAAATGATCATCTTTTAGCTGGGATTTTATCTCTTTTGGATGCTATCCCCTCTGGATTCCATCACTAGAGGCACAACAGTCTTCTTTTCAGTGGTGCTTTCATGTAATAATTGGTGTGGTACTGATATTAACTATGTTTAATATTGCCCTTCTCTTTTTGGTATCATTCAGTACTTTACTGCTTCCTTGGCAGTCTACAGAGGTGATAATTGCGTGTAGAGTGAGTTTGCTGAGGCTTTTATTTTTTAAAAACTTAGTAGCTATTGTGTATTTCTGTCACAGCTTTTATTATGTTCCAGTGGTGGTTTGACAATTTTTATTTTCAAATTGACAGTTCCGATAATGATGTACTACTCAGGAAATCTGTAAATCTTCTGGTGGATAAATCCTCTGTGTATTTTTGTTTAATGTATTTGGCAGCATTATAATGGATTTAAAATTACATTTATTGTGCATGTTACTGTGTGACAAGGGATGGATTTCAACCACTCATTTCCCAGGAAACACAACATTATTGCTTGATGCAGAAATACTGCTTTTACATATAGACTACTTATCACAATTTAAACTTGCCCTCTGACAGTGATTCACATAAACCTTGCATGCTCTGTGGCCAAACTGGAAAGCTCAGCAAACACTGAGTATTATCAGATTATCATGCTTCAAGGGAAAATGTACAGATTATGATTACATTAAAGCTACTGTTCCTGTTTCCTGCAGTACCACCTGAATATTGCCCAGTCCGAGAGCATCTCCCACTGTGACCCACATGGAGCCCCTCTGTCTGATTATGTCTACTCTTAACATGCCTCTGACTGCAGCAAGGGAGAAGGGAAATGGGAGGAGAAGGGCGGGACACCCAGCATCTCTCTGCTTTTGGGCATATCAAGGGAAGACTTTTTGGTGAGTCCTAATCACTCTGATTTGTTATTCAAATCTGGTTTTGCATCTGAAAGCATACCATATCCTAACCTGCTTGAGCAAACAAGCCAATCTCACAGACATATGTCACGGGAAAGGCAATGATATTACCAACCACAGAATTGCGCAGGAGCCCTTTCCATCAAATTCACATTCAGGTCCCTTAGAAATCGTTCTCCATCTTCATGTAACACCCTTCTTCATACTGAGAGTCTTCTGTCAGATGCCTTCTGTGAGAGGTTTTGAATACACTAGCAGTCCAGGGATAGCCCCCAGGACTTTTGATTACCTTTCATAAGTTAATCATGAATCATGATTGCTTCAATCCACACTTAACTATTCCTGGCAGAGCTACTCTTAACAGCAGCTACTCTTAACAGCAGCTTAGTGCTTTTCTAGCCTCCCACCAAACTGCACTGTCATCAGGGAGTCAGTACAGTTTACAGCCTGTAAACAGACCCTCAAATGAATGCCCCTAACTTCATTACCACAACAAATGCATTCACTTCACCCAGCTCCTTCATAAGTTATATTCTGTCAGACTGGTGGCTTGTCAGTTAATTAGCCAGCATGAACTAGCCAACAGTCAGGCTTCCATGCTTTTCCCTCTCTCCTGCCTCCTCACCCACCACACGTCCAAGAGGCACTGCCTGCATATAACCAGGGGTGCCACTAACATGTGGTGGCACATGTTAAACTCAGGGCACAACTTCCTCTCTCCTCTCCACTTGTGTTTTGCCGATGGCTCCCACTGGCCTGGGGCCACCAAGGGAAGAATGTTCCCCCCAGACTCCTGTACTTTCTGTTCCCTAAAAAAAAACCAAACACCAAACCCAGAAAAAGTGAATGAAACATTTTCATTCCAAAATGTTCCAGAAAGAGCATAGGAAACGGCAACATTATAATTCAATCAGAAGATTTTATTTTGGCTTTGATGTTTTTCCCCTGTGATTTAGACCTGTCTTTCCTCAGTATTCCTTTATTTAGTGTGTGGGTGCGAGGGTAAGAACACAGAGAAAATTGATTTTTCCTCTTCTTTCTTCTTTTATTCCCCCTGGTGAAACTTGCAGAACAGTTTTTAGTTTGTGTCTTTAAAAAAAAAGAAAAGAAAGAAAAGTGAAAGTGGTAAGACAATCCCTCCACTGTCTAGTTTGAGAAAATCAGATGTTGGCCTGTTTTTCGTCTAGTGAGGTAAAGTGCTGTTACTGCTGAACAGAGTGACTTTTTCTCTAGAATAGGATTCTCTGATGCAGACATTATACCAGCATAACTAAAATAGAAACAGTTTTGGTTTTTCCTTACAGTAGCCATAGCTGCCAACTTTTCTGTGCAAACAAGCCATCCTGATGTCATACCTGGATCGTGTTTTTGCAGAAACCTTTGAGACAGCGGTCCTTGCCCATTATTTTCAAAGCATTTCTGTAGCTGCCTAGCTAAACATACAGTGGGATCATTATTGTAGTCTAATCTAGCTATAGTGCCCCATCGCCGCTAAAAACAGGCAGTTACTCAGTATGAAAGACCCCTGCCTTGTAAGCACTGAACCAGAGACCCTACTGAATGTGAACTTGTGTTTCAAGGTACTTGTGAAATCTCTGTTTATCATGTCAGAAAACCTGCCGCCTGCCTGTGATAGAAGTAGTATTGCCCAGATGTTCCCGGTTTTATCTGCTCTTCCTTTTCAGAATTTTCTTTCCTGTCTTTTCTAGGTCTGATGATAATATCTTACTAGAGAGCTGTTAATGTGAAGGAAGGTTGCATACACATCCTCTGGTTTTTCCAGGGACTGGAACCATCTAGTTTCAATGTCATTTTTGTCTCTTTTTTTGCCTAAATCTCATTTTGTCTTTTTCAGAAAAATTGTTTATGTTTCACTTCAGAATTCACACTACCAATCACAATTTCCTGAACTGAAGTTAACAGAGGATATGTCATAAACTAAATCAAAACTCAAATAGAAGCATCATGCATGGTAAAATCCACTAGAATACAATCATCATTAAATCATCCATGAGGCTACGGAAATGTTTTAAAAAACATTAACTTTGATGTTACTCATCGGGACTTTAAAAAGAGTAATTACCATTTTTTCTCCTTTGACACCATGACTGATAGTCTCTTGTCTTGCCTGAGAATCTTCTCTCAGAAACACAACAAAATGTTATGAATAAATAATAAGAAATTAAGTGTGGGTGAGTAATATCAACTATGCCAAGTTTTGTGATAGAATTTCTCTCTCCCATCAGTAACTGCTCATACAAGTCACATTTAGGAAGGTCCCAATCATGTGATCTGTTCCACTGAACACAAACCTTTGACTTTCTGCCTCACACTACCCATGAATTCCTTCACTTTGCATTTAGTCTAGGGCTGTGAGCACTTGTTCTCTTCTAGAGCAGAATGCAAGGGTTGAATAGTGTGGTGGTTTGACCCTGGCTGGACACCAGGGGCCCACCAAAGCCGCTCTATCACTCCCCTCTTTAACCGGACAGAGGAGAGAAAAGTAAATCAAAGGGCTCGTGGGTCGAGATAAGAATAGGGAGAGATCATTTGTCAGTTACCATCATGGGCAAAACAGACTCAACTTGATAAAATTAATTTAATTTATTATCAATCAAAATCAGAGAAAGAGAGGATAAAAACTCCTAAATCTTAAAACACCTTCCCCCCACCCCTCCCTTCTTCCTGGGCTCAGCTTCATTCCCAGTTTTTCTCTACCTACTCCCCCAGAGCTGCACAGGAGGATGGGATTCAGTTCGTCACATGTTGTCTTTGCTGCTTTGTCTTCCTAGGGAGAGGACCCTTCCTCTGCTCATGCATGGGGTCCCTCTCACAGGAGACAGTCCTCCACAAACTTCTCCAACGTGAGTCCTTCCCATGGGCTACAGTTCTTCATGAACTGCTCCAGCGTGGGTCCATCCCTCTCACAGGGTGCAGTCCCTCAGGAACAGACTGCTCCAGCGTGGGTCCCCAACAGGGTCACAAGTTCTACCGGCAAACCTGCTTTGGCATGGGCTCCTCCCCCCACAGGTCCTCAAAGTCTTGCCAGGAACCTGATCTGGCACAGGCTTCCCATGGGGTCACAGCCTCCTTCCTTTGGGCATCCACCTGCTCTGGTGTGGGGTCCTCGATGGCCTACAGGTGGAGATCTGCTCCATCATGGACTTCCATGGACTACAGGGGGACAGCCTGCCTCACCATGGTCTTCACCACGGCTGCAGGGGAATCTCTCCAGCTACTGAGCTGCAGCTGGTTTTTTTCCTTCTTAAATATGTTATCACAGAGGCGCTTCCACTGTCACTGATTGGCTTGGCCTTGGCCAGAGATAGACACAAGGAAAAATTCTAGCAGCTTCTCACAGAAGCCACCCCTGTAGCCAACCCCACTACCAAGACCTTGCCACACAAACCCAATACAAAGAAGTTAATATTTCTTGCTAGCAGCCACCCATTCTATTGTTGGAGGTTACCATCCTTCCTGCTTTCCTAAGGGAAGAGCAGACCTAAACAGTTGGGGGATTTAAATCTTTAACCTGGTATGGATGGGAAGAGAAGTTTATTCCTAGCAGGATGCTCCCAGTGTTCAAATCTTTCTCCCTTCCCAAGAAAAGCTTTCGCCTTTGTATTCACAAATGAGAGTAGTCTCAAAATTGAGGAAGGCCATTATCTAATGAGATCAGAAGAAAACACTTTCACCTATGCCTGTAACCTTCAATTCAGTCTCCCACTAGTTATTTTTAAGGTGTGTAGCCTCATGACCCAAGGCAATCTGTAAATTGTACATTACTAAAAGCCTTGAAATGGCTAGAGATAACAGACTTTCCTGTAACAAGAACAGACTGAAAAATGATTTCCAAGAACTTTTATAAGTTCCTGTACTATTATTTGATTATTCCATTTCCTCTATAACTGCACAACTGTAAGACAGCACTGCAGTTGTAACTGTTTGGCACCTTAAAGCAGGCTTTTCTCATCTGTATGACAAACTGTTTTGTTTTTTATTAATATGATTAGTCTAAAATGTTTAGGCATCTTATCCAAACTATTCCCTTCTGTTGTTCCCCTTGCAGTCTGTGGACAAAACAATTCATCATACCTCAGTAGGCTGAACTGCCTCTATGTTTTTCAAAAATCCTTCAACAAGTGTCCAAAGAGTGTCTAGCTGAGACAAAACACCAGTTTTCAGATTATGAAACCTAGATCAGATGAACCCTACCCTAAAGGAATAAAAATTGTATTAAAAATCTTCCAGAGTTTTTTTTAACTGTTATTTTTAAATGGTATTGTTTATTTCTGTGAAATGAACAGAGTAATTACTTGACAGTGTTTTATAAAAATCTGGATTTATATGAAGACAGCCTTCAGTCATATTACGTATTATTCTAAAACTGGTGAGATCTTTGAAAAGGCTCTTGGTTGCCTTCCTAATTCTCTTTGCTCCTGTTTAAAATAGTGGTGAAAAACGCGCTCACTCTAACTTGGACAAAGATAGTCCGACCTATGCTTTCTTTCCAAGCAGCCTGATCCAAAAATCCATTGAGGTAACTGATTCTTAAATTTTTTTTTCCTCCAATGAAAACATACAGCAGCTCATTTTGTAGCTTCAGGACATTTACTAGTACCAGGCACAAGTGTAGTTTACCCACTCCATGGGTGGAAATCCAGCTGAAAGAGGCAGCCAACTATATTGGTCCAATTTTTCATGGTCTTCATGGAAAAGAAAGAAGGGAACAAAATCCATTTATTAAGACTGGCCCAACTCCATTTAAATCAAATGGGTCACAGTTCATTTCATTAATTCCTAAAAAGATACACTTCTGCTAGCAATGATTCCAAAACTTATTTAAATGAGCAGGGACAAGATTTATCCTTATCCATAGTGACTAGCTTGTGGATGGACACCAGTTTATAATGTACTTTTAGAATATTTTTCTTTTAAAATATCCATAAATTTGTTGAAATTAAACTCTTACTGTTTCATCCTCTTCCTGGCCTATAACAGCATATTCAATGTGACTAATCCTTTCCTAACTCAGTTTTGTATTACTCAGTGCAACACATCCAATTAGAACATTCAGTGACACAACATAAAATAAGTTAAAAGACAAAAAAAATCACATTTCTTCCTCTAAGATTAGCCATATGAGGAATGGATTAATAAATAAAACCCAATTAGTGACACAGTAAAGCATTCAAAATACAGTCCTTAAACATATCCAAGCTGAATGTTCAGATCTTGCTACAGATGAGTAGATGTACTACTCTGGGATGGGTTTAAAAATGTGGTTACAAACATCAACCAGCGAGTCTGCATGTTTTAATACC
>NW_009269997.1:1487450-1517251 GCF_000687185.1 Egretta garzetta
TTCCCTCCCTGTCTCTCTCCTTATTTTATTTCTTTTTTTACCTCCAGAGATATTGCTAAGTAAGGGGTTTGAATTTTTGAACCCATCATTCTGATCATGATGTTGAAATCCTAAGGACCTCTGCTTGTCATCCAAGCAGAGACCCCTTGCAACCACTAACAACTGTATGCTGAAGAAGAAACTGCTGCTTACTTACACGGCCTTTTCTACAGATCTTGCATAGCTGAATCTCTTACCTAACTTTATCCTTTCTCTAAACTTTCAATTTCTCCCTCACAGTGAGATCTGTGGGTCTGTTTCTTCCATAGACAAAATAAATATTCAGAGGTCTATTCCAAAACTTTGAAAACCGTGTTTGAAAACTGTGGCCTTATAAGTTCTTTTGTGTCTTTAGACAGACATATTTAAATGTATGTGTGCTGACCTTTGAGACAAATTCTTTTCTGTCTTGGACCTGAATTTAAGCTGAATTTACTTTGCAATTAGAGCTGGCCAGAGAATGACAACTACTTTTTGTGGCAGTTTTGGAAGCTTCAAAATTTGTCCTTGTTTTTCGTTAGAACGAACAGGCAAAGAGAGAGTCCAAAGGTGTTTGGGAATGAGGGACATCAGGAAAAATTCTATCTACACTCAAAGTGTAAATAAATGCCCACACTCTGAATATAGGATGAAAACTTTTCTATCAAGAGGAGAAATTAACAAAGAGGGATATATCTGAAAGTGTCACAATAGTTTGTGGAAATCTTTCAATGAAGTATTATGTTCTTAGTATTTTTCCCCAAATCACTGAGATTTTTATGTGGGAACTGGAACTGTGACTTTTGTAAAGCTTCAAAAGATGGTTCAAATATTCTTTTAAGAACATTTTTGCTTATTTTTAATTTTACTGCATAAATAAAATATACAATGATGTCTAGCATTATCAAAAAGTCGTGTGGGCAGGATATTATTTCAGTGCTGTGTTTCTAAACTAAGCTACATGTCAAAGGCTGTTCAGACCTTGTTAATGATGACTGTAATTGCCATGATTAAGTTTGAGGCTATGTCCTTTGTAGGACAGCTTCCAAAAGAGGAGCAACGATTCCCTACTGATGAAGGAAACCACAAGCAAATATTAACGTGATGTACAGCCATTATTACTGACTATCTGCATCAGTGTCCTCTACCTCCATATCAGTGGAATCTTTATAAAGAATTTCCCTCCTTTAAATCTCAAAAATATGCTCTGGTGAAATTTCACAATTGGACATTTTTCCAGAGTGTTCAGAGATTAAATCAGTTGAATTTAACTCAAGATGGTTAGAGCCACAATAGCATCTTCAAGCTAGATACCATATCTGGACTGCACTTTTATTACTTTTGGACATGTCTGCAGGAATCTTGGTGAAGTTTTGTAACTAGGTGGAGTTGTGCAGGTGCCTTTCAGGCCCCTGCTCACCCATCACCAGAGGGTTAGAAAACTGATAAACAGGACATCTATATTGCTAAGGAACTGAAGATTATTTCATGCATGTTCTCATTCCATGTTAGAATAGAAGTAAGATCTTTCAATGCTTTTCATAAAAGGCCCTAGTGAAAGAGACATGTCCACTTCTCTCTCCTTAGGGATTAGGAGGGGATCAGATCAGGCTTCTATCGTTTATTCTGGTGGGAAGCATCTGGTTTTCCCTTTCAGTTCTGTCGTCCATGTAAAATAACTTTGCAGGACTTTTTTTTTTTTTAAACATATGTGTGATTAATCCTAGTTGTGACATGCCATGGAGGTAGACAGTCTTCTCTTACTTAGGATGATAATTGCCTCCTTTTCTTCTGTTCTTTTTAAACACAAATATCAACAGAGCTAAACCATTGTAAACAAGAGTGTAGTAGCAAGTGCCTTGAATAACCACTGAAGAGGAAAGATTTATTGCTGAATAGATGTGCTGGCTGCCAGCACGGAGTCTCATTTTTCAGCTGTTCTTCAGGCTATTAAATTAGCAACAGGTGTTCACTAATGGGGGGAGTCATATGGTGTTGATGCTGTGGTGCTGATTCATTCTAACCCTGGGTGCACCAACACACGTTCAGAGGGAGGTACTGTGTCAACAAGGCTGTGGCAAGCAGCCTGCAATGTCTCTTTTCCTTCCAGACACTGCAGTGTTGTGCTCCCTGTCTTGCCTTCTCCCAGGAGTCCCACTTTAATGTAATGGCAACTTAGCCGTTTTGTGCAGGTATTGGCACCCAGCTAAGAGACTGGTAGAAAGCCGTCCCTGAGAGACTGGGTATTTGCCTTGGAGTTGGTCTAAAAATTTCAGAGGATCCATGCTTGGAGGAAGATTTCTTGAGGATTAGATGAACATATTAGCATAACTCTGAGCTCAAGCTAAGAAATTTTATTTCATTTAAAGCAGGGAACTGAACCCAAGTTTCCCATTTTACAGGCAAGTGCCTATTCTCATGGTCATTTAAGTTTCTTTCACACGTAGCATTGAAAGCTCTATTAAATTCCCCATCACAAACAATCTCCAAATGTGGACATATTTTGTTTAGCAAAGCTATTGCTTTCAGAATAGCCTTGTTCAACAGGTATCAAAGAAAAAGGAACTGTACAAACATGCTTGTTACTAATACAAGCCAACATCCAAAGATGCTAATCTCTTGTACGAACATGTGAAACAGTTGTCTGAATGAGTCACAATTGGACTGTAAAACAGGCTCCTTCTCATGCCATATACCTGTGTGATAAGTTAAGTAACACTACCTCATCTAATGGTCTCTTCTTTGTTTGAGAAATAAACACATCTGTGATTAGGATGCACTTTAAGAAAAAGATAGCATCATCCCGTTAGAGCCATGCTTTAGATGGAAGATGATTACAGAAGATTTGTCGCCTTCATGTCCAAAATCCAAGAAATTGATACGAGAAATTAGTCTCATATGTATGGTATATTTGGATAGGTAGATGGTGAGAAGGTTACTATGCTTCAAAGAAAAGGTTTAAAAAAACCACAAACCCAGCACTGCTGGGTATGCCACAGAAACACAGCAGAAAAGCAGTGGTAGGGTAAGCACCACCCTGTGGTGCCAAGCCTGCTTCGTTATTCAGGACTATATTTCCCTTCAACAGCAGCTTTTAGTTGATATTTCAGAGGGAGATAAGGCTAACGACCAGATTAGTCAGGCCTATAAAACACTTTGCAAAGCCCTGAGCAGTTTCCATATCCACATCTTACCCTGAATGTTTCCGAGTTCCTGATTCTAACAAGGCTTTGTAGCAATGACTTTCACAAGGGAATGTGTAGGGTGGGGAAGTTTTTCTCATGATCAGCTTTCAATTTTCCACTTTAGTTTTCAATTCCTGCTTGTGAAGAAGAGTTGCTTCCTTTTACAGCACATTTGGATACTGTACGTACCTTTATCTTAGCAGGTCTTGCATTTTTTTTTCTAAAATTAACAAACTGAACAATTGGGTCTCCTTAAAGAGACATTTCTTTACACTTAATTCCCAGGGTCAGTTCTATCTTTGGCATGTAGTGCTTTGTGACCCCTTTGATGAAGAACCACCACCGGTGTAGCATTTTCAAAATAGATTTCCTTATTATCTTAAAATTTTTGTAGCTGTGCTTGTCTTGGGTAGGAGGAATAGTCCAGCTTTTTTTTCCCTAAGGTTTAAATAGAAAATTTAGAACTTAGTAGGAATATAAATTATTCCTACTGCATGCATTACTTTGTCAACATTAAATTTCACTTGTCATTGCATTTCCCATTCTCCTAGTTTGCTTATGTCTCTTTGAAACTGCTGATAAGGTCTGATTTAGACAGGGAAAGGTGAACTACTTTTTTTCATGTGACTGTTCATTCCCTTTTTCAAATTTTACAAAAGCCCCAGTTCTTCATTAAGGTGAGATGGGTTTTCATGTTAAGCAGTGGTTAGGTCTACTACAGAGGAAGACTGTATCTTACTTCTTTGGAATTATAGCACTGACTGGGCAAAGAATGAATTTTACGTGAAATTCTAAGTAAATACATTAACATATTTATGAGATGAAACTAATTTAAAATTGAATTCTCCTATAGCTATAGCATTAAGCATCAGTACTTTTTTAGCCAGGAAAAAAGATTGTTATGCAGCTTCTTCAAATGATCTATGTATTCAACTCCACTGAAAGTTCTGAAGTCAAAACGGGGCAAAATTATATATTTTTTTAATCTAATATATCATTTAAAGTAATTGTATTCTGATCTCAAGTCACAGTATCTATTATGCATTAATCATCACTGCATTATTATTGCATAGCTTCAGTAAAAGCAGTCAGTTTCTATGTTGTTGGTGTAAGGCATTTCCACACCTCAGCTTACTTATTTTAAATTAAACCTCACTTTTGAATTTCCTGGATTTATAATGTCTAAGTTGGAGATAATTACAATCACTCTCTGTTTGTTTGGTCTCTTCCTTAAATGGCTTCAGTGTGCTTTTAACCTTCCTGTCACTTCAGCGCAGTTTCTGTTAGAAAATTAACGAATGCACTAAGTTAGGCTGACCCTGGCACAGCACCTCAGCATTCCCCTCCGTTAGCTCTCTGCCCCAAGGAAACCATTTACTCCTGCCCTTCACTGTGTGTCTCACAGCCAGCTCCCTGCGCCTGTGTCATCCAGCCCACAAGTACCAAGATGGGATGATCAAGAGTGTAGCAGGAACCTGGCACGAGTGCCCTAACATGCAACTCTGATTTGATGGGGAAAAAACACCAGAAGCCTCCTTCACTGCAAAGCCCTCTCCTGCTGACTTCTGTGCCGTCGGTTTTCAGCTGCAGCCAGCCTTCACCCTGGGCTGGGCTGCCAGATGGGGCACCTTGGTGGCACCTGGGATGGCTGTGGGCAGGGCTGGCTGCTGGACAACAGTGGGGCAGGGGCAGGAGTTGGGGCAAGGGTAGCAGTTCGGGATTTTTATCTGTTTAGTTGGGGATGTTTAGCTGTTAAAAATGCATTTTGAGGGGTCAGATCTCTGCTTCCCTGGGAATACCCATGTTTTCAGATTGCTACACTGCTGATATAAGCAGAATTGTCACTCTGGATTTTTTTAACTAGCTTTTCACTTTTAATAATATATTTGCTCCATGGTAACTGTTGTTAAGAGATTTCAGGACTGGAAAGGCTGCAGGTGCCCACATGGTCATCTCACAGCTCTTACAAAAACAGAAGCTCCCTGTGAGGCCTCCAGAAACTGAGACTGCTGTGGGTCACAGTGCAGAGTAAACAGTCATTTAAAATGTCTGTAATGCACGGCACATTGCATGTCAGTGGTGCCGTAAACAGACACAGCAAGTACAGCAGTCCTTCTGTTTACCTTTCAGTTACCCCTATAGCAACCTATGTTCAGCTACATGCAATTTTGCCGTACTTCAATACTTCCACCCAACAATTCCTATGGCATTTTGTCTCAGCCTGAGGTTTTTATTGCATTTTCCTTATTTTAAAGCCTCAGCTAAAATGATTAATTAAATCAGGGAGCATTCATTCTTTGGCTTTTTTTTGCTGGAAAGTCAGCTGTTTCTGGAAAAACTGCTTTTTTGCCTCTGAAGGGAACTTGCAGCATGCTTTTGTGGTCTCAGAGAGTTGCATTTCAGCATCCCTACACAGATTTTAAGTTGTGTCCAAGTTTAAAGTCTCTGACAAATCATCCTCTGTGTGGGCTTAATAGAGGTTGGTTTGTCCACTGCACTGAAATGCCCTGAGGACTCTCACTGCTCTGAGCACATGCTGGGCACTCATAGGGGCAGTGCTTCAGGAACAGGTAAAGGGGAGGTGAGATCCCCCTTCAAGTGGCCCAAACCAGGCACCTTGACATTGCAGGGCTGAAGAAAGCTTTCATGGCTACTCCTCTGCAGAGCTGCCAGGGGATATTGTGGCAATGGACATGGAAATCAGAAAGACTTTCATCCCCACTCTTCTGATTTGATTGTGGGGAGGGACAATTGGGAGATTCAGAAATAAAGAAATTAGTTGTATCTTTCTCTTTTAATGGCTAAGCATAAAGAGGGTAGTAGAAACATCTACTAATCCCTTGTGAGGCAATACATTTCTGAAAGGTGGTGATTTTTCCCCAAGTCGTCTAAAAAACTTCAGAGCATCAGGCTGCTATCCTAAGTTTAGGAGCCAGCAAGCTGTTATAGCAAACAGGTTGTTGATATGTATTAAGCACTGGACTGTACCACTCATGTAAAATGAATCCCAGCGAGTTCTGACATTTCTGAGCTGCCTAATGCTCTGCTTTGCAATCTTTACTACATTAATATTTCTAACGCAATCTTGACAGTATGCATAATGTTAATTATGCTGACTTTTAAGAACTATGTGTGACACATTTTTACATTTATGGTTTAGAATATATGTGTGTCTCTGAGAATGTGGTGCAGCGATGGTCAGACTAAGTATTGCACCGAACATTTCTCATTAAACTCTGCCCAGGCTATTTCCCTCCTAGCAACTTTAACTGTAGTTTCTTTCTAATTGACACAATTTCTCTGCTTTCTTTCCCACCAAAGTTCACTGAGGCCCAGGACAAGCAAAATCTGCTCCTTGCCTAGGAACAGAACAAAAGTCCAAAATCCTAAACGCAGGAATTTCTCACTGGTGGTGGAAGTGTAAACCACACACCAGTGGTATCACTGTATACAATCCTGTCAGCATCAAAGGTATCGCTTTTGGTATGCTCACACCATTACCTATTAGCAAGATGACAAAAAGTTAGAGATGTCTAAAACATATTAAATGCATATTTCTCACTGGCTGTGGTAAATGTATCTGAGCTGATAGTATCGAAGGCACTTGCTGATTAGGTAGAGGGACACATAATAACTGTAATTTCTTGAAATTCTTTAAAATAGATGAAGTGTAAATAGATGGTATATACAGAATTCACAATAAGGCTTGTGTGGAAGAAGGAATTTGTTCACATGTGTTTGGAATGTTATGGGCACTTTGCTGTTGTCTGCCTCTTGAGAGTAGCATATGAATTCAAGTCTTTCTATCACACCACTTCATCGCATATTTTCTCTGTGAGTTTATATGCATGTATGTATTTATGCATCTGTATCTCTCCCCATGTACCTCTATCTGCACTGAACATCTGAAGAAAAGAAGCATTCCTATTTTGCAAAGTTTTGGGAGAGATCTCCTAGCTATCCTGCTTATCAGGAAAGAATAAAATGATAATACACAAAATGATACCCATATCAGTTTTATTCTATTTATATTCTGTGCATAAAATCTGTCCACATCAGCCTTCTCCCCTAGCTACCTGGATATCAGTTAACTGATGACTAGATAACCATTTGGCACCTTGGCTAGTTTCAGTTCTTTCTTAGGTAACTCAATAAATAACTACAAAAACGTTCAGGTGGCTCTATATAGCATTCATCAGCATAGCAGTAAAACCATAGCTATTTAAAGAGAACTAAGTGAATGTGAAGCAATAAAAAGCTCTTTTGTTTGCTTTACAAGTTTTCTGCCTTATTTTCTTTCACTGGTTATGGAGCAAGGGGTGGAGGAGACATCTATTCTTCATGAGAATGTTGAGAGTTCTAGTTGGTATAGGACGGCATGGCACATGGTAGAAAACCAGAAAGAAGTCCTGTACTGGAATTTGGTTGCAGGGTTTTGATTGCTGTTGGGGGGAAATCAGTTGTTGAAAACAGTGATTTTTTTTTTTTTTAATGTTTTCCAGGAAGTAACCATTGTGGTGAATGTCTTCTAGCTATATGCACAGAGCTACCCTAATAAATATGCAATGACAAGGTCACTATTGTTCTCCTTTCCTGTGCTCCAGACTAGAACAACTGGTACTGGGAATACTTGGTCAGAAAGGCAGTAACACTGTGATAATAATATGACTACCTAAAACTATGTGACTAGCATTTTACTTAAGGTAAAAAAATGTGCTCTGTGTGCAGTTTGACTATGAGGATGTGCTGCAGACACTTTGCATTCACTTTTCCACCCTTCCATTTTACCATTCAATTCAGCCTTCAGTGCAAAATGTATTCTGCCATGTTTTACCAGCAACTTTGGGTTAGTTACTCTTGTACTATCTTTTTTTGGGTTGAAACAGGAGTATGGAAATGCAAGGATACCCTAATATCAAGCTCAAGTGTTCAGCTCAGCATGGGCTGGTACTGAGCTGCCACCCTTTCCCTGTATCCAGGCCACAGGTCAGACAACAACATTATTATATTCTTATCAAGATTTGAGCGAACAGAAAAAGAGCTGTTGTAGGTTTTAACTGCATACATTAGAAGTAATTTCCTCTTGAACTTCACACTCTATCAATGAGTCCAATCGCAAGGATTCCTATACTCTATCACTACCAATCATATTCACTAAATAAATCATAGCTGTATTGCTTCCAAATCTGATAGCAAGATACATGTCCATCAAAGAGAAAGATTAAACACCCTTCCATTTTACTAATATTTTCAAATACAATGAAGCATCATTAACATCCTAGTAGTCCTCAATGCTGTCATGCTAAATTTACATATATTTTTAAGAAGAAGCAGAAGATATTTGAGTAAGACCAACTGTGATGTTTTCCTTCTGTTCTTAAATGTAACAGACAGCTGCTCCTTCCTGACCATGTTTCACTTTTCAGGGATGTTGTATTTGGTTTGTGGATACACTGGAAATGTAATGCTACCAGGTCTGGAAAAGAAAATAAGTGAAAATAGTTTCAGTTTAGGCATTCACCTTTCCAGCTAGAAACAATTATTTTAAATCTCTTGCATGAAGTAAGAAGAGTATATCAAAATAAAGGAAAGTTTGAATTATTGCTATGCCCAGCCTACTGGTAAACTATGAAAATCCCTACAGAATGTGACTCCTGAGATGAATGATATTATTGGTGATGTTAAATAAAACTTCAATTTTAAATAGATCTGCAAGCTAAAATAGTTTCCAAAGGCAACATTAGGAGGTAAACTTATTGCTGTTGCAGGAGTTGCAAAAACTACAGGAAGCCAATTGTGACATGACTCTAATGACAACGCTTGGGAAAGCTGTATTCACTCCCAGCTTGGGAACTACGTAGTTTATGTGCACATTTGAAAAGTTTACCTACATTTTCAGAAAAGACTGTGCATACAGGAGCTGCAGGGAAGTTAAGGGTGTTAGCTACCGAGGACTCTATTCCAGTGTGATGATTGATTCAAGCTCTTACTGGCCATGGGTATTCAAGCCCTGGCTCTCTATGCATCCAATGAAGAGATGTAGCTACAAGTTCTAAGTTTAGGGCATGTAATAGAACTGATTGTAGCCCCTAGGCTGTTCTGGAAATCCTAGTCAGCATCTGTACCTTTTGGTACCATAACACCTTTAGGTTTCTGAGTCACACTGTAACAGATCTAGCATGACATTCTCAAAACAGCCAAAGCTTTTCTCCTTCACTGAATATATTGTTATCCTTCCAGCTATTGGTATGAGAAGGTGGTTGTGCACAGTATTGAGATATGTATAGAAATACTTTTTTTAAAATTTGATAATTAGTCATGGATGTTTAATAAATTATTTTAAGTTCTAAGAAGTCAATAGGTTACTTATAATTGTCTATAACATTTCCCACTGACATTTGCATAAACATCTGTTATGCATGCTGCTCATGTTGGTAACATATCCTAAAATATCTACTAATCAACTATTAACCCTTCAAAAGCCTTTATGACTTTCCTTGCAACACAGAGTGAAACCAAAGAGAGCACAGCTGTCATGTGAAAATGTATATGAACTAAAAATTGCAGTGAGCCATGGGGATAGGTATTGATGTGAACTCTTTCATGTGTTTTGAACATGTTCTTTTGTCTCTTTTTTCAGTACTAATGAGTTTCAAGGCAACCTGTGTCAAGTGATATGCTTAGAGACAAAGGAGGGCAGTTTCTAAGAACATTACTGCTTTTTCTTTAAAATTAAGAATTATTAACTGATCCATTGGTTTATTCATTACAGTAAAACAGAATCACAAGAACGGTTGATGTTGGAAGGGATCTCTGGAGGGCATCTTGTCCACCCCCCCTACTCAAGCAGGGCCACCTGGACCAGGCTGCCCAGGACCATGTCCAGACATGAACATCTCCAAAGAGGGAGACTCCACAACCTCTCTGGGATACCTGTGCCTGTGCTGTCACCCCCACAGTGAAAAGGTGTTTTCTTATGTTCAGAGGGTGAAAAAAACCCCTGTGTTTCAGTTTGTGCCCATTGCCTCTTGTCTTGTCAGGGGGCACCACTGAAAAGAGCCTGGCTCCATTGTCTTTGCACCCTCCCATCAGATATTTGTGCATATTGATGAGGTCCCCCTGAACATTCTCTTCTCCAAGCTGAATAGTCCCTGCTCTCTCAGGCTTTCCTCATGAGAGATGCTCCAACCCTTTAATCATCTTTCTGGCCCTTTGTTGGACTGTCTTCAGTAGCTCCATGTCTCTCTTGTACTAGGGAGCCCAGAACTGGATGCAATACTCCAGGTGTGGCCTTACTGGGTAGAGCGTAAATATCATATAGTGTAGGGGAAGGAAAATACAGTGTTTTGGCTTTTTAATGCCAATTTAAATCTGACAAAACTAAATAAATTTTAAAAGATGCCTGTCTGTGGCCTTCGTTGGTAACATGGCCTTCAGCAATGACATCTACATGCCAAGCCTGAATTCATTATTTCAGAGAGTTTCTCTCTTTATGCTTCCTCTTTTCTTTCATTCTAACTACTGCCTTTTGTTACTTCTGTAGAAGCCAATCTCCCACAGATTTTTTCTTTCGTTTTGCTCTCAGCATTACAGATGCCTAGCAGCATATTGGTTGCTCTTTTCTTTCAAAACCTTCCCCTTTAGTGTCGCTCCCCTATTATTCACATTCTGTTCTAACCTGTCCCATACCTGGCTATGTTTCTTGCTACAGTCCTGATTTTCTTGCCCACTGGAATTTGTAGGATGTAACCTGGGCCTCCTGTCTGAGCTTCTCAGAGAGCAGCAGTTAGCACTCAGCTAACTTTCACCTTGGATGTGCCAGAGATTAATTTTACAAGGAAAAATCACCTATTCTGCTGTTTCTGCTTCCTCTCCTTTCCATTAAAAGGTTTAATCTCTTCTGCATTGTATCTGAAATCTCTGCTTCTGCTTGTCCTGCCCTCTGAATTGTTTCTTTCATTTAACTGTAATTTGTACGGCAGACTTACAAATGCCACAAATCCACTCCATACCTTCCTTTCTATCTCTGTGCTACTTTGGTAGGGACAGAGTACTGCAAAATGGTAAGAACAAGGTCCATGGTGGACTAGCCTTCTAATTATTCTTCCATATGTTTTTATTTTCCTTTTATTCTTTTTCTATTATTTTTTCTATTCCATCCATCTGTTGCTTGTTATCACCCTAGGCTGTTTCATTTTATGTTTTGGCTGCATTGTATAGGGCCACAAGTTGAGGATCTCTACTACTTGTTTGGAACCTGTGAGTTCTGTTATTATATGTAAATACTTAACTATTAAAATATGTTGAATAGCTCTGAGCAACTATTTTAATATTCAAGGTGTCCTAATTTCTCCAAAGTAAGAAAAATAGATCATCTTTTTTCATCAGTTGTACACACATTAGCAGGTGGGGAGGTCCTCAGGGAAGGCAGATGTGTGGCCAGTGCTGCTCAGATTATTCTTTTTAGGCCCAGGGTAGGCAGAACAGGGCAGACTGTGTGGAAGGTGATAGACAATGGAAAAGGAGTGCTGATTCACAGGAAGGGTAGCAAAACATAGCAATCCAACTAAAGCCAAAAGATGTTGGGAAAAACATTTGTCTAATCAGGTCTGGACATTAATACATGTCGTATTGTAAAGAGGCGTTTATGAGTGGAAAACAACCCTCTGCTGTTAATACAGGAAGAGGAGAAAAGAAAAATGAGAAGAAAGAAGATTTTAATTTTATTTTACCCTTTAATATATTTATCTTGGGTCCATTAATTTCTTGTTTGTTTGAGTTTGGTTTTTTTAAAGATTGTAAAATGATTTTCATTCTTTCTTCTCATATTTATTCCCCTCAGCCCAACAGTGTTGACAGACCTTCTTAGTATTTCCAGTTTCATTTCAATGGGTAGACTTGGTGGAACAGAGTATTATTCAAAATAATCAGGATGGACAGAATCTGCCCTGGCACTTTTCAAAGGACTCTTTCTCAGGGTTAAAGAGAGAGAAATATTTTGGCTGACTGTCTTCTTTAACTTCTGCCGACTTTGCAGTCTTTGATATTTGGGAATTATCCCAAATACTGTCCAATTTTCTAAGGGACTGCCTGAATAGGAAATGTCTCCTACACAAAGCAGTATTGCTTTAGGGGAAGAATGGTTGCTTGGCATGTTGATGTGCTGTCTGCTGATGTAGTGGCATTCAGTACTTTATAATTGTCACTGATATTTTTCTATGGGCTATCAATACAAATGAGGATTAGGGAATACTGCTGATCCCTCTCCAGAAGTATTACTACAGAGAGAACTAATATGGAGTTTGTTTGCGTCTGCTTGGGATATAAAGAAGGTGCACTGCAGAAGAGGTGGTAGTGGATTTACTATTAGAGTCTTTTTTTCACTTCTGTTTTGCCTTAGCCCTCCAGGTAGTGGCACTGTACTAGATTTGCAGTTGTTCCAAACCTTGCACACACTGATGCTGCTAACTAGATGGACCTCCTTGACATACAATAGACATGTTTTTCATCGTGCAAGTCAGAGTGATTTCCATTTCTGTATTTTAATTCTTCCCCTTTCACTTTGAAATTCCCTCCCTTCTAACTAAATATTAGTTCTATAGGGTTAAATAGTCAAACACACATGCATAGGAATGGGTCAGTTTCTCTGAGATATTATGAATTTCTTACAGTTATGTATATTTTGTCAAAAAATATTGATTAAAATTGGGCTCAGAGTTTACTAGCAATAGTTGCTTCTGTAGCTAAGGATGTATTCCGAGATTAAATATTACCCTTCCAAGACTAAATATGAACCTTAAATGTATAATTTAATTCTAGCAAACAATTAGGTATTAGAACCCACTTCCACATCTGTTGTGTAATAAGCTCAGATACCAGCCCACAGTATTATCAGCTCTTCAGCTGTGTCTCTTGTCTTTGTCCCAGTTCCAACCCTTCTCCTACGAAACTGGTGTTGGCTTTGTCTCATGCAGTATCACCCAATTTACCCATATCACCCAATGTCATCAACTTTGCTTGCATCCTGAAATGCAGCTGTCTTTCTCCCCTTCTGAGTCCAGATTGCCTGCCCATAGCTCTGCCATTCTAGGCACTCCTCTATAGTATCATCTTTAAAAATAAAGAAGCCCTGGTTTAGGTGATTAAGTTTGGGATGCTGGAATTTAGGTGTGGAAGAGCTAAACTACAAGCATCATTTCTTTATCCAAGTTAAAGTGGGTAAGAACGGTAAGTGCACACCAACTCAAAAAATTAGGACTTGCCACTGGATTTCCAAATGAACTCACTAACCAACATCTCTGACAGCATTTAGAAGTGGATTTTCAGAAGATTAAGAAGATGCCATTTCAGATTCATACAATAAGCTACCACTGGAATTGCTGGGACTGCTAAGTATTTTTTAAAATCTGCTTTTCACATAGCTTCTTCAGAAGCATTATGTTATTTTTTTTCTTCCGTAGGTAGTAACATACCTGATTTGCTGTTGCTTCCAAGCCAGGGAAAGTATGTTGTGGACTTCCAATATGTTTTACGGGTTCTACTTTCCTGCAAGAAAGAAAGAGTCCCCTTTATTCCCCCGGGAGACTGTTTAATTGGGATGTATCAGAAAATTTAGCATATAACAATAATGAATGTTTACAGAATTAACCAAACCTACTAATCTCTCAATAGTAAAAAATACAAAATATTTTTAACTTGAGGACATATGTTGGGCTACTGTTTTGGGTTTTTTTTAATGGTGGGGATGTTTTTATTTGGTTGTGGTTTTGTTGGGGTTTTTTTGAGGAATTGTCTTCTTCCTTTCTACTATATAAAACATCCTTCTGTTTTAAAACAGAAACGCAAACTGTGCGTATTCATTCAGGTAACTGTTATATCAACCAGGCTGTCTAGGAAATTGCATTGTCATCTGAACTTTTCACCAAGTAATGGGCAACCATTTCTCAGGGCAAGAGATGGTAAAGAGATGAATGAAGAATAATTAATAACAATTACAGTGGCAGGCCTCTCTTGGGATTTTCAACATCATGATGGAGGGCTAAAAGGAGCTGCTTTGAAGGAAAGATTTGTGGCCAGAGTCCCTGAATCCCACAGGCATTGCTTCCAAGCAGGTAGATTTCAGCCACTTCTGAGGACCAGAGCATTTTACATTGTCAATAATGAAATATTTGCAAGCCATTTAGACCCTGTCTGTGCAAAGCTGTCTTCTGATTTAGACAACTTCAGTCTTCCTCAGCCAAATGCACCAAACATGAAAAACAGTGCCTTTCCAAACAGAGCTTTTGAACCACAGTCATTCAAATATCACTTCTGCTGGCCTTTCTAGTGAACCTTCATTTTAAGGATACAGATTTTCACAGCATGTGCATCTGTCTGAGATCATTTGTTCTTCCTAGGAAGTGGGAGATCACCCTGCAGGGTTCTGTTGGTCAACACAGAGAGAAGAAGGGAGCTTGACAGTGGATAGCTGTTGGGGAGACAGGGGAAGGAAAGGGGCCCTGGAAGAGGGAGAAGCACAGTTGCATGGGTTTCTCATAGTGCTTCCTGACACCTAAGTTTTCCATCTTTGCTCACCGATACTTGAACAAACCGGTGCCATGGCTGCAGAAGAAGAATGAATGCAAGGGCAGCTGGGACAGAGCAGCTGTCAGGGTCACTAGATGCCTGTGGTGGAAATCTCGTAGCATTCTGTTCCCACCCTGTCTGATAACTGAATGCCAAGCATGTGTGTTAACACTAATGAGTTAATTAACTCTGGGCTGTGTGGGTTTGCCACAACTATACAGTTCATATTAGATAAAAGGAAATTCAAACTTCCAGGAAAATCAAGCGTGCATTCAAAACTAAATCCCAGAAGGGATGTGTAAAGGACAGGACTTATCTAGAGCTAGCCACAGGTACAGAAATGTATACATCACTTTGATTTATTCAGCTCAAACATGAACTGTCAGAAAGTGAAACACATTGGAAGTTATACTTCAAGAATTCCCTCCCCTGGAGAAAGCTAATAAATTGAATACTCGGCCTGTCCCTTTTTCCCCTCCAAGTACTCTAGTGTCATGAGACAAGCATTCACATTCAGCAGCATTTTTTTGTATGGTCCCTTGAGAAAGAACAAGTTAGGCTTAAATTTGAAAATTACCTGACCTTAACACATCCTTCTCCCGAAAGAGAAAAGAATCCAGGGAGCAAAACCCTCCCTTTCCAGCAGCATAGTAGTTTGGCAGTCTTTTGGAAGCCTGCATTAGACATGGAGAACCTTCTAGTTGTAAGAGCTTCCTACTGGATTTCATGGATTTCAGTCCAAATCTAACAGTTTTTGAAGATTCTGCTGCTCCATTCTGTTCTCCTTTGGCAGCCTCTACACTAGTCATATGGAACAAGGGATGGTATTTTAAAATGTTGTGGTTAGCTTATACAACCCTATTGACCATCTTCTGAATGAATGTTGCAGCAATACTACACATGGCTGTTGTCTAGGGGGCTTTTAAGAATTCAGATTCATAAAGATTTTGCCTTAACACTATGAGCTAAAATTAGAAGAATTAGATCTTAAAATAATTTAACAAAATATTTTTTGGTGGATCAAGACAGTCTTTTGTTTGATCTGCAGCTCTGGTTCTTACAAAGCAACAAAATAGGGTGCTAGAGGATAAAGAATAATATAGAAACAATTATAAATGTCATTCTTCATGTTAGTAGCTCAACTTAACTTCAAAAGCTATGTTCAGCTCTGGGTACATGATCTCAAAAAGGATAATGCAGAATTAATTGATGTTCAACAAGAAAGAATAGGGGTATGGAAAATGCTTGTAAAAAGGCAGCTTGAATTAGTTGAGGCTTACAAACTAGGTGTGTGGCTGCTGCAGTTCAAAGTAATGCTGAAAGTGCCATTGGTCTTAACTGAACAACATCAATGACCAAACCGATCAAAGGTGACACAATAAAACCACAGAAAATAAAAAGAATATTATGAAGGGGAACCTGCAACTGCTCTGCAGAGGAGAAACTAGGAACTCTAGACAGTAGCAAGTAAGCTTAAACCCTATGATGAAATGAATGTTTCTGCAGAACACGCCCAATTAGATTATGCTTCTCATGACAATCAGAAGCTTGAAGGCCAGCAGCCTTAGCAGAGGCTAGAAGAAGAATGACCACTTTATTAAGAGGCCAAAGATCCAGAGTTACAGTGGTAATTCTAAAGGAGCATCAAATTGTAAAGGTTTTGGGACTCTTATAAACACTCAGACCCTGAGGCATTTAACGTCTCCTATCTGACAGATGAGGGTAAACATTATTAAGGTTCAAACTGTATCTGCTGCTTTATGAAGTATGTAAGATGAAAGCCCCTCTGCCAAGAATAGGAGTTTGTGCTGGGAGTTTCTACAGCCTGGCAGAAGAAAACTCTCCTGCACTCTGTTTCTCCTGAAACCACTGCCATTCAGCTGAGGACACTTCACTTGTGCATTTATTGATTTCTAATATAGTTTAAGAAATTCATCAAGAGGTTTCATCTATTTAGTAAGGATGGAAAGGAAGTCCTGTCCACCTGGACTGTTGATCAGTCAGGGAAATGAAACAGTGTTTGTTCTCATGACTTTCCTTATTTTGATGGTCTGCTTCTCCTCCGCATCCCTTATCCCCTCCCCACAGCCACACCTCAATCTTACTTTTAAATTTTATTAGGTCCTGTCGCAGCTTAAACCTAACCAGCAATTGAGAAGCACACAGCTGCTCATTCACTCCCCCCGGCCCAGTGAGATGGGGGAGAGAATGGGAAGAGTAAAAGTGAGAGAACCCATGGGTTGAGATAAAGACGGTTCAATAATGGAAATAAAATAAAATAAAGTAAAGTAGTAGTAGTAGTGGTAATAATAATACTATTATTAATAATAATAATAATAATAATATATAAATCAAGTGATATACAATGCAATTGCTCACCACCCACAGACCAATGCCCAGCATGTCCCTGTGCAGCAATTGCTACCCTTGGCCAACTTCCCTCTGGCTTATAAACTGAGCATGATGTCATACAGTATGGAATACCCTTTTGGCCAGTTGGGGTCAGCTTTCCTGGCTGTGCCCCCTCCCAGCATCTTGTGCACCTGGCAGAGCAGGGGAAGCTGAAAACTTGTCTAGTCTAAGCATTACTTAGCAACAACTAAAACATCAGTGTGTTTCTTCTAGGACTAAATCTAAAACACAGCACTATGCCAGCTACTAGGAAGAAAACTATCCCAGCCGAAACCAGGAGAGTAACCCCCCCTTATTCATAGAGTCATAGAATCATAGAATCATAGAATCAGTAAGGTTGGAAAAGACCTCTAAGATCATCAAGTCCAATTGTCAACCCAACACCACCATGCCTACTAAACCATGTCCTGAATTGCCACATTTACATAGTTTTTTAACTCCTACAGGGATGGTGACTCCACCACCTCTCTAGGCAACCTGTTCCAATGCTTGACAACCCTCTCAGTAAAGAAATTTTTCATAATATCCAATTTAAACCTCCCCTAACACAATTTGAGGCCATTTCCTCTCATCCTATTGCTTGTTGCTTAGAAAAGAGACCAACACCCACCTCACTATGCCCTCCTGTCCGGTACTTGTAGAGAGCAATAAGGTCTTCCCTCAGCCTCCTTTTCTCCAGACTAAATAACCCCGGTTCCCTCAGCTGCTCCACAGAAGACTTGTTCTCCAGACCTTTCACCAGTTTTGTTGCCCTTCTCTGGACATGCTCCAGCAAGTCAATGTCCTTGTAGTGAGGGACTACATTCTATACCATCTACATCATGCCCAGATTGCACACTTTCCAATACATTCCAATTAATCACCGCTATTTTTCCTATCTTGATATGTACACATATATATAATTCCCTTAGTCTATAGGCTATCCCTCTAAAATTTGCGTTGAGTTCATCTCAATGTCAATGACTTTTGGGTCCATCTGTCTTTCAGGGCATGAGAGATGGTTTGTGGTGTTAGATTGTTGCATGCTGAAGCCAGTTCTGGTTTCATCACCACTACACTTGCTCGATTTTGTTAAAGTTCATTCTCTGTTAATCTGGGTGATTGTTACTGTAATTCCATTGATATGGCATATAGCAATTATAGAATTGATGACATACAGTATTATACAGCAACTAACATCATACAATTAATTTCATTGGCTATTTTCACCCCAAATCAAATCCCCCTGAGGTACCTATCAGATGCCTCCATCCTTCTGCATCACCCAATAAGTGCACCCAGGACCTTGAGTAAAAGCAGTCCCACAGATGGGTTTGCCTTTGTCCGAGGTGGGAGTAATCCAGACTGTCTTCCCCAGCATATTTTTTACATGCACTAACACAGACTTTATCTGCTTCTACAGTACGTAAAAGTTTTGATTGGGCAGGGCCAGCCTGCTTTGCAGATCACCTAGTGTTGACTAACCAGGTGGCTTTTGTTAAATATGTATCCCAATGTTTGAATGTCCCACCACCTATTGCTCTCAGTGTAGTCTTTAACAGTCCATGCATTGTTCAATTTTCCCAGAGGCTGGTGCATGATAGGGGATGTGATAGACCCACTCAATGCCATGCTCTTTGGCCCAGGTGTCTGTGAGGTTGTTTCGGCAATGAGTCCCACTGTCTGACTCAATTCTTTCTGGAGTGCCATGTTGCCATAGAACTTGCTTTTCAAGGCCCAGGATAGTTCTAGTGGTTCTAGTTTTAGTGGTGGCATGGGGCACAGGATATGTTTCCAGCCATCTGGTTGTTGCTTCCACCATGGTGAGCACGTAGCGCTTGCCTTGACAGGTTTGTGGGAGTGTGATATAATCAATCTGTCAGGCCTCTCCATATTTGTATTTCAGCCATCATCCTCCATGCCAAAGAGGCTTTAGCCACTTGGCTTCCTTGATTGCAGTGCATGTTTCACATTCACGGATACCCTGTGCAATAGTGGCCATGGTTAAGTCCACCCCTCGATCATGAGCCCACCTATATGTTGCATCTCTTCCTTGATGGCCTGAGGTGTCATGGGCCCACTGAGCTATAAAAAATTCACCCTTATATTACCAGTTCAGATCCATCTGAGCCACTTCAATCTTAGCAGCCTGATCCACCTGCTGGCTGTTTTGATGTTCTTCAGTGGCATGACTCTTGGGTACACGAGCATCTACGCGACGCACTTTTACAACCAAGTTTTCTACCTGGGCGGCAATATCTTGCCACAATGCAGCAGCCCAGATGGGTTTGCCTCTGCGCTGCCAGTTGCTCTGCTTCCATTGCTGCAACCACCCCCACAGGGCATTTGCCACCATCCATGAGTCAGTATAGAGATAGAGCACTGGCCATTTTTCTCTTTCAGCAATATCTAAAGCCAGCTGGATGGCTTTCACCTCTGCAAACTGACTTGATTCACCTTCTCCTTCAGCAGTCTCTGCAACTTGTCTTGTAGGACTGCATACAGCAGCCTTCCACCTCTGATGCTTTCCCACAAGGCGACAGGACCCATCAGTGAACAGGACATATTGCTTCTCACTTTCTGCCGGTTTATTATACAGTGGGGTCTCTTTGGCACACATCACTTCCTCCTCTGGAAATATTCTGAAATCTTTGCCTTCTGGCCAGTCCATGATAATTTCCAAGATTCCTGGGTGACTGGGGTTTCCTATTCAAGCCCATTGTGTGATCAGTGCAACCCACTTAGTCCACACAGCATCAGTTGCATGATGCATAGAGGGGACCCTCCCTTTGAACGTCCAGCCCGGCACAGGCAGTTGAGGTGCCAGGAGGAGCTGTGCTTCAGTACCAACCACTAATGAAGCAGCTTGAATCCTTTCATATGCTGCCAATATCTCTTTCGCAGTTGGAGCATAGCGAGCCTTGGATCCTCTGTATCCACAACTCCAAAACCCTAATGGCTGACCTCGATTCTTCCCTGGTGCTTTCTGCCAGAGGCTCCAGGTAGGGCCATTCTCCCTGGCTGCGGTGTGGAGCACATTTTTTTCATTTTGCCCTGACTGCACTGGCCCAAGGGCTACTGCACGAGCTATCTCCCATTTAATTTGTTCAAAGGCTTGTTGTTGCTCAGGGCCCAATTTGAAATTGTTCTTCTTCTGGGTCACTTGATAGAAAGGGCCCAAAGAAAGCTTGTGTTTCCTTTTTGCTAGTTGATGGAGACATGGCTATTATTTTGCTGATTACACCCTTTGGGATCTGACAACATCCATCTTGCAACTTTATTCCTAAAAACTGGATCCCCTGTGCAGGTCCCTTGACCTTTCTTTGGTTTATAGAAAAACTGGCCTTCAGAAAGGTTTGGACTATTTTCTTCCCTTCAGTGAAAACGTTATCTGCTGTGTTGCCCCACATCATGATGTAATCAATGTATTGCAGGTGCTCCGGAGCCACACCCTGTTCCAGTGCAATCTGGATCAATCCATGGCAAACGGTAGGGCTGTGTTTCCACCCCTGGGGCAGTTGATTCCAGGAGTACTGAATGCCCCTCCAAGTGAAAGCAAACTGTGGCCTGCACTCTGCAGCCAAAGGGATTGAGAAAAATGCATTAGCGATATTAATTGTTGCATACCACTTGGCTGCCTTTGACTCCAGTTCATATTGAAGTTCTAGGATGTCTGGCATGGCAGCACTCAGTGACGGCATGACTTCATTCAGGCTGTGATAGTCCACTCCATTAGACTGTTGCAGTGGCCATATGGGGCCACTAAAGGGTGAGTGAGTCTTGCTGATGACGCCTTGGCTCTCCAGTCGATGAATCAGCCTATGGATGGGAATCGGGGAGTCTCGGTTGGTGTGATATTGCTGCCAGTGCACCGTTGTGGTGGCAATCAGCACCTGTTGTTCTTTGATCCTCAGCAACCCACAACAGAAGGGTCCTATGAGAAACCAGGCAGGGTAGACAACTGTTTAATTTCCTTCATCTCCAGGGCAGCTATACAAAAAGCCCACCGCTACCCTTTCGGGTCCTTGAAATGCCCTCTCCTGAGGTAGTCTATGCCAAGGATACATGAACCCTCTGGGACAATCACAATGGGGTGCTTTTTTTTCCCCCCAGCTTATAAACTGAGCGTGACATCCTATGGTCTGGAATAGCCCTTTGGCCAGTTTGGGTCAGCTTTCCTGGCTGTGCCCCACCCCAGCTTCTTATGCACCTGGCGGAGCATGGGAAGCTGAAAAGTCCTTGACGGGTGTAAGCACTGCTGAGCAACAACTAAAACATCAGTGTGCTATCAACATTCTGCTAGTACTAAATCCAAAACACAGCACTATGTCAGTTACTAGGAAGAAAATTAACTCCACCCCAGCTGAAATGAGGACAATCCCCTGTCCCATTCTGTAACTCCATCTTCACAGGGTTGGTTGGTGTCATTCCATTTTGTCCAGTCACATGGTAACATTCTCAAAAGGGGCCCTGTTACAGCCAAACAACACAAGCTACCATTTGTGTTTTCAATTATATATGTGTATTAAATCACCACCAGCAGTAACAGAACTGACCCCTGTCTGCACCTTTCAGACGCGGGTGAGGCATTCTTTGATGTCGGCTTCACAGGCTCCTGCTCTTGGTATCACATGGGGACTCTTACTGCCTATGGCTGTGATTGGAGACAAATGTCTATTTCCTATTCAGTGATCCTAAGAAAACGTATAGTGGCAGGTATGTTTTAGTTAGCTTATTTCCCAGGGGTTTTGTTCCTTTTTGACTGTTCTCTTGCCATTGTTCCTGACTGTGGCAACCATTTTGCCTGCTGCTTGCCACCAAGTTCACAAACCTGCATTTTAATCATAACATTTTCAAGGGATTCTTTGGTTTTTTATTGCCATTAAAGAGTGGGATATGGAAAAAGAGATAGAGACTTAATCAAAACTAGGATGGAGGAAAAAATAGGAGAGAAGATGATGCTTTTAAAAGCATTAGCTGGATGAAGAGGAACTGTAAGGAATAAAAATTACTTTTAAGCTGGGTAACATTGTGACACAGGATTTCTAGTATGTCAGGTTAGATAACCTCCAGAAGTCTCCTCCAAACTAGCTTTTTAGGTGAGTCTGTATTTCATGCTGCCATGTAGCTATTGCATGGGCTTTAGGGCAGCGTGGTTACCACCTGGCCAAGAAGACAAGGATTTCTTTTGCACACTGTCTTTGCATTTCACCCAATTTAACACATTTCAGATTTCTCTTCAACCTAACCTTGCTTGTGAACTCTGTGAGTCTTCCCAGGGATTACAGCAGCAGTATCATACAACTGTTAATGATATGAATAAGCTACAGGTTATCATAGATTCCCCCACACCCTATTTTCAGCATTTCTGAAGAATAAATGATATCAATGCATTTTTAAGAGTTCAGGTTTAGTATCAAATTTGGTAAGTTATAAGCACTCAGAATATTTTGATCATACTGAGAAAATTCAGTGATGTTCCTGTCACTGCTGCAATAGATCAGTTGATCTGACAGATGTATAAACTTATAAACTAGAAGGAATGAAAATGTTACTAACATTAGTTAGTGATGACTGTATTTCAACATAGGAGGATTTGAAAAAAAAAAAAAAACAGATTCCTGAGTTGTTTATGCTGAACTGCCCTTTTTTTTCCCTTGAAAAAAAGAAAAAAAAGATTTCTTTTCTGGCTCCATGAAATGCAGGATGATGCATTTAACTTATTGTAACAAGGCCTTAAGTTTGTGACTGCTACTTGTAATCAGAAACAGTTTTTTTGGTTTTCTTTTTTTTTACAATGTTCTGTGTTAGGATCAGGTGATTGATTTGATTCCAGTTTAGTTTTACTTGACAGATTGTATAATGTAACCATAGGATGAGTGTAGGAGATGCATGACTAGCGTTGGCTGACTCAGAAGCTGACCGTGCCAAGGGAATTTTATAACTTGCTACTAGAAGAAAGTGAATTTTCAAAAATATTGCCCAAATTTTTACTCAGGTCTTAAACAAAAGCCTGTATTTACACAGTCAATCTTTTGCTTGTAAGTCAGTTACGTGAACACATTAATTTAATTCCCCAGGTATTATGATTGTTCAGAAGGCATCCACAAAGATACTAACTCTGTTTTGTTGTTAGATCTTGCTAAAAATACTAAGTCTTCTGAGAATGAATTCAAAAGATTAGGGAAGAATTGTCTTTAAAATAAATGAAAGACAAGCAACCAGACCTCCCTCCATTTATCTGTGTAAAATGTACTGCCTGATAATTTTATGGTATTTCTTTTAGTTTGGGGGATATGAGCAATAAGGCCTCTTGATTTTGCAATTTATAGGTTTAGCTCAGTCCTTTATGTAACTTCCGAGTTCATCTCTAAATTAAACAGTTGCAATGTTTTCCCTTACAATGATATATTGAGCATGTCTCACTTTGTCGATGGTTTTCCGGTTGTTTTTTTGAAACCCTACGGCAGGATGTGCCCCGTTACTTTTCCCCTGATGTAGTCTGCTTTAGTTGCAGTTAATGCAGTGAAGTGTAGGGTTTTTCTGCCACCATTAGGGTGGGAGGCGCACTGCAGCAGTTCATAAGCAATGCCGGAGGGGCCCTTAAAAAAGGCAGAATAACAGTGACTAAAGAAGCACTTTCTTGTATCTGAAGAGCATTGAAATTTATGTAGCCAAAATAAAGAGGCTAGAGCCCCTTGTTCTTGTCCTGCAGTTCAGAATCAGGGCGAAATGGCATCATTGCCAGTAAAATACCCATTGCAATGGATTAGTTGAGTGAAAACTTAGATACCTCCTATACGAGAAAAATTTAGTAAGAACACTGCATTTGCTCCTATCTAGAACCAGCAAGTGGCTTGAGAGCAGATTATCAGCTGAGATTCCTGATAAAGAAAGCATTTTGCTGTAACTAGTTAGGAAACATTGTATAGTGAAGTCAGATGTAATATCATACCCAAACACTACAGAAGCTGTGTGCCCCGTCTTTGTAAATAATCTGCCAGGAATGACTGTCATTGCTGTCAGTCCTCTGAGTTCACGGTTTGTCCTAACACGTCAGTAAAGCTTACTGCAAGTCTAGTCACTGTCTGAATAGAGTTCATGTCATCAGTGACTCCTTGGCTTGTCAACAAAAACCTGTGAGCTAGTAAAACCATGAGATGTATTTCCAGTGTCCTGTCTTCACCAAAGACCAAGCTGATCAGCATCAACAGATGTTACTGCTTCACCCATCCCATAGGAAGGGGTAACAGGCTTGCTCAAGTTCATAATATAAAATGGAGTCACAAAAGGAAATAAAACGTTTTTGGTGGAGTACCTTCAGTAAATGTGGAAGGGTATAAGAAATGGCCAACCTGAGAAAAGAATTCTGTTGTATTATATATATCGTCTTACAGGAAGTGGGTATATAAAAACATATTTTCTGGGAAGGGGCTGTTCTTTTATGAACCTATGTATATGTTGCATGATTTACATAAAACCTACAGTACATTACCTGTAGGACTTCAATTCTGAAAGATTGACGTATTTCCTTGAAATAAGACATTGTTGTGTACCTGCCCACAACAATTAAAGATTTGATCTAGCTCTTCAGAACTATTTCAAGACTTCAGGAAAATGTGATTCCCTTCAGAAGAACTCAGTGGTATTCAGTAGTGCATGGTTTGCATGAAGAAGTCAGATTCTCAGATGCATGAACCGCACCATGAACACTTCCATGCCCCCTTCTCTCCTCCCCGGTGTCCTACCTCTGTCAAACTGGCTTTGAAAAAAATGATCGAAAGTACCACTTTGGATGAGGCCAGAGAGATTATCTAGTTGTTCGAGATCCTGATAACAAGCAACATCTGCTGCCCCAGAAAGTGGGAGTGCAGACTGGCAGTGCTGATATGAGAATATTGTGCCTTGACACTTTGCTCCCTCAAAAACTTTTGTTTTCACAATCAGGCTTTTTTTTATTATTTTTGGTTGATTAAAAATAAAAAAGTTTATTTGCCTTTTCTTTTATACAGGATATAAGCGGACACGGGTAGAAATGTCACATTATTTGAATTGATTTTTATAAATCTGTGTTATATTTACTTCATTGCAATGAGGAGTTTGTTTTGATTTTTCCCTTAGGCTGATTACTAGCATTTTCCCAGAAAACAGTATAGATGATTCTCAAGTTTCTCAGATTTGCAGTCATTAAAATATGAAGTAATCAAAACTTGTCTCCTCAAAACTTTAAATAAGGCATATCTAGGAGGTATCCTTCCTACTTCTCAAAGCATCAGACAAATGCGCCTTTGCCTTAGTCCAGGAGAAGCTGGATCAGTTTGAGTATCCATTAGGGAAAGATTATTGAGATATAGGATTAGATGATAGGGTGAAGTCATATGTCACTCCTCCCACCGCTAGTCCTGAAGACTACTTGTAGCTCTCCCTATGTTCTTCCTCCATGGCAGTAGAAGGATCAGGCAGGCAAACCTGTATTTCTCTGCTGACTCAGCTGCTTATCAGTTCTTGGTGAGTGCTCTGCCTTGGTTTGCCCACATGCAAAATGCTTTTGCCTTTGAAAAAAACATTATGGGGTCTGCAGTAAAAGGAAAAAAAGTATGGATACTTATGGATGAAGCATTCTTGTTTGTTTCACTGCCCATCTCTAACAGTCTTCTTGTCTGTATCTTGCTGCCTATCTGGCTCCATTAAATTTAATCTGAAGATCTATTTTTTGCTCTTTTTCATGTATTTTGAATTCTCTTTCCTCCTGGCTATTTATTCATTGTTTATCTTTGTAATTTTGTTATTGAACAGTTCTACAGATTTCTCAAAGAATACTTAAACTGCTATTCTGTATCTAAAAAGTCTTTATTGTATGGCATATTGAACAAGCCTCTCACCTTTATTGTCCCATAGGGTCAAATTTAACCACACTACAGCAAGCAACTTAAATTGGAGCTCCTTCTTTTGTTGAAATGTGTTGCCTTCTGGATAGCTTTGCCACTACAGGAAGAAAATGCACAACAATACCTTAGCTCTTGAATTATTCTAGGAAAATAACTTTAAGTTTTCACCAGAAACTGTTGAAGCCAATCTGGCTATGGCTTACTATGTGTGAATTGTCCATATTCTTTCCTGTATAGCAAGACCAATGTTTTGACCCATGCTGGTTATCTCTTTAACTTCCTTCTTGAGGAACATGATGATGAAGTAGGTCCAGATGAAAGTACAGGCATAGTATGTAAGTGTTTGCCACCGCTATAGGTATGATTACAACAGAGGCTTAACATTTCGTTTCTGCTCAGTAAGGTATGTTTCTGTCCTCACCTAAGTGAAAATGGTTAAAAGAGGTGGCTGAAGTTTGCAGGCCAATGGGATCAGTAGCTCAGAAGGGGAAAATGGCTCTATGCATCTTTAAACAAGGTTAACTCTGCACCCAGCTGTTTGGGGATTTCCAGGGTACATTTAGGAAAGAGGATGCAGGGTTGCAACTACAGGAAGGACCACATTGTAGGAAATACGGCCCCAGGATCTTCATTCTTGGCTGCAAAGTGCAACTGGGTGGATATCCTGCTCCTAGCACACTGGACTGTGTTGTGCTGGGCATCAGATATGTCTTTGCTGCTTTTTTCCTTTCACCCAAATTATTACAATTTACATGATTTTACTGATCCCTCTCCATTAACTCAAATTCCATTGCTCAGGATCTCTGGGGATTACCTTCCCTCAACACCTTCATGGCACAATTTTCTTGAAAAATAGATTTATTTATTTTTTTAACAACTGGTTCCCATAGGAAATGCACAGGCCAGCTGTGAGTGAATGGTGATTATGAAGGAAACATATGGTCTTTCACTGTTGCACCCTACTGAAGTTCAGAATTATATATATATACATATATATATATATATGTATGGTGTATCTAAAATTATTACATCATACAACTTTCCTTAAGCTCTCTCCCTTTCCATGCCTTCCCCTCCTCCAGAGGTGCTAAGATTTTGTGGCAGGAAATTTCTGAAAAACTACTCTCCCTTTGTAAGTGTTGTTTCCTTGCCCAAATTTAGCACCGATTGGCCTTTTCTTGCAAGCACTGTGATGACTAACCTTCTTGGATAACGTATAGTGAATCCCAGGCTTACATGAAAACACGCATAAAAGTCATGTAAAATGACTTGCAGGGCTTATCTTAGATAACAGCAGGAAGCTGATACCAGTGAGGAATTTCTATGGCACTGCTTTATTTACTAAAATTAATCAAAATTCCAAGAATTATGCTTCTTAGAGCAAAAAGCAAAATAGCAGACACAATCAATTCCCTGTGAGGCTGGGTTTTGTTGCTTTTGTTGGGGTTCTGGTTTATTTTTAAATCTAGCACTGAATTGTAAGGACAATATGGGGATACGGACAAACCCTTATTGTAGCACCTATAGTGTTGCACCCAGCAGCTAAGCTTTCTGGTCTCTTCCAACCCAAACCATTCTATGATTACCAAATTTGGCACCAGCAACAGTGCATGTAAAGAGAAACTGGATCCTCAGGAGGCCTAGCTGCTTGGGAGGTTTCCTAGACTGCATAAAGGAAGTTGGGTAAGTTGACATGTAATGATTTTTCATTGATTTGGAAGGCAACACTTCCTTTTGATTAATGGGATGATAAGGCAAGACCACTTTGGGGTGTGTAAGTTTTTTGGATTAGAAGTTTCATTTTCTTGAAACACTTATGAATTTGGGTTGTTCTGATGCTGAAGATCTTTGAGATTTTTATAAGGTCTTTGTGAGGTTGCTAGTTAACATGGAAGCAAGATAAACAAATATGAACAAATATTTCATCAGTGCAATAAATACTCCTAATGTATAGTAATATACATGTGACAATTTAATGCTTTAAATGAGTATGAAGCTGAAAAGGTACCAGACATTGTATCCAAGGGGATATAAGCATTTTCAAAAGTGATACCTTTAAAATCTGCATGCACTTTTCTGCCAAGGACAGAATGTTGTGAATAAAGAAGGGATAGCAAGTTGTTAGAGTGGCTTTGTGAAAGTAGGTCTTTGATACTAGTAATAAAGAACAGTAATTTTACCTCTTCATCCTGTTTAGGTAGCCCTATGATTTTA
This sequence comes from Egretta garzetta, assembly GCF_000687185.1. NCBI lineage: Eukaryota > Metazoa > Chordata > Aves > Pelecaniformes > Ardeidae > Egretta > Egretta garzetta. The sequence continues at coordinate 1,515,712 of NW_009269997.1, forward strand.
ATAATAGTTTTAATAAGACTAGTCAGAGACTTCTAAGAACAGTAATTGTTGTGAATGGGACCCTTCCAAAGGCAATGGTCAACAGCTTGTGTCTCACACTGATCGGGAGAGTTCCTTTCCTTTTGGAGCTCCTGCTCATGCCTGTTGGCTCTGTGTCCACAATAGCCACAACTGTGCCAACATGGTGGACTTTAGATGATGATCAGAATCCTACCATTCTAGCTTGTTCTAGCTCTAGCCACTAGATAGGTAGCTAACAGAGTGAAGCTGTTCTTGGCAGGAAATGTTAAGAAAGAAAGGTGAAAGCACCTAGCTATCTCAACATAATTACTTCCCCAGAAAATAACGGACTACAGTATATAGACTCTTCTTTCAGTTTTCTTTTTTGAGATACATATAGATTGCTGTGGAAGCTATCCAGTTCTAGGAATTGTTTTCAGAAGAGGTGGGGATTGGGTTAGGTATGAAATTAATCTCAGACCTTTCTTTGTTGCAGAATAACAACTGTTGTTGTATAAAAAAATGCTCAGACTATGCATGAATATCAGGACTAGGAAAATGCCACTGAAATATTTCTCCCCATAACTAAATATTAAAAGTGGTTTATAAGTGAAGGAAAAACTCCTCCACCCCTCAATTCAAGTGAAAAAAACCACGGATACTTCAAAATAGAAAATTAGCACAATTTCTTATTCACAGGAAACCATCCAATCAAAAATTCATTTACTTTACCTCGAGTGAACTAGATGGCTCTAGAAAGATGCCTATACGTTTGAGCTAGCAATGCCAGCAGCACATCTGAATCAACTCTAAGGTTAGCCTGCCAGAGCTTCAAGTTTTGCAAAAAACAGTCCAGAGTGAAGAAGCAAATGGAAAAAAAAAATTCAAGAACTTATAAAGGTGGGGAAGTTGGAGTGTAGTTAGAGAAAGTAAGAAAAAGGGAATGCTTTTCCATTTTATGTCCTCATAGAATCATAGAATCATAGAATCATAGAATCATAGAATCATAGAATGTTTTGGGTTGGAAGGGACCCCTAGAGGTCGTCTAGTCCAACCCCCCTGCAGGAGCAGGGACACCGCTAACCAGATCAGGTTGCTCAGAGCCCCATCCAACCTGGCCTTGAATGCTTCCAGGGATGGGGCCTCCACTGCCTCTCTGGGCAACCTGTTCCAGTGTTTCACCACCCTCATTGTAAAGGATTTCTTCCTTATATCTAGTCTAAACCTACCCTGGTTTAGTTTAAAACCATTCCCCCTTGTCCTGTCACAGCTGGCCCTACTAAAAAGATTTTCCCCATCTTTCCTATAGACTCCCTTTAAGTACTGAAAGGCCGCAATCAGGTCTCCCCGCAGCCTTCTCTTCTCCAGGCTGAACAAGCCCAGCTCTCTCAGGCTGTCCTCATAGGAGAGGTGCTCCAGCCCTCGGATCATTTTCGTAGCCCTCCTCTGGACCCGCTCCAACAGTTCCATGTCTTTCTTGTGCTGAGGGCTCCAGAGCTGGACGCAGTACTCCAGGTGAGGTCTCACCAGAGCAGAGTAG